>NC_063348.1:4661968-4709269 GCF_021869965.1 Rhincodon typus
ATCTGGTTACTGTTTACAGAACCAAAGGCCATGACCAGTGTAACCCTTGTGAATAGCAACACCACTTCAATTACTCCGAGATGGGACAGTCAATCAGACTATGATGCTGGGTACATGTCGGTGGAGCCGACTGGAGATCCATTTTCAAATAGCACTGTTACTGATGGGTCTATAACAGTGGTGGATCTGAGCCCTGGGACCAATCACACATTCAACACGAGTGCACTGACAGCAGATGGGACAACATTTCCGGTAACAGATTCTTTTACAACAGGTAAGGAAGCTGCTCAGTATGGGCTTTGGATTGATGTGTTCTTTGTGTTCATCACAAATGGATGAAACTGGCGAGAATGTCTCTTAACGTTCCCTCTCCACCAGAATGGGCTGATTAACATTAATTTGAAACATTTTACTGACCAATGAAACTGAGAGTCTCCTGGTGGGAGATTGAGATTATGTTAGATATTATCTTGGATTGTATCTTCAAAGGGTCTGAAGTTATATTTGTTCAGTGATTATCAGATCTTTCAGGATGGTAGTGGAGGTCCTGTTGTGTACTGGAATGAAGTAAGGAATCTGCTGTGGAAAGTGAAACATGTGGTGCATTAGGAAACAGGATGAGATTTCTTTTGGATTTATTGATGGAATATGGTTATCATTGTTAATCACCAGCAGTTAACTGTTCAGAAGAGTTACATGGAGTAGTTGCATGCTACAATGTTTTTCTGATGCGTATAGTGAAATTGTCTGGCTAGCTCAAACATTTCAGACGGTAATTAAGATTCAGTCAGGTTGTGGTGAGCTTTTACAAGAGGTATTGAAGCTGCTCAATATGGACTTTGGATTGATGTGTTCTTTTGTGATCATTGCCTATGGGTCAAACTGGAGAGAGTCTTCTCTCTTAACGTTCCCTCTTTCTTCCCTAAGAGTAAGCACGAACGGGATGGAAACAAGAATTTGAAACATCGTGCTCATGATTGAATGTCAGAATCTTCACATAGGGAGATGGACAGTATAAGGGTTTGAAGTTATATTTTGTTCCGTGATTATCAGATCATTCAGGATGGTAGTGGAGGATGTGTTACATATAGGAATGAAGTGAGGAATCTGCTGTGGAAAGTGAAATGTGTGCTACTTTAGGAAACAGGATGAGATTTGTTTTGAATTTATTGATGGAACAAACCTGCTCATTAAAGACTTTGATGACAGTTGAACTGTGCAGAATCTGTCTCTTAATGCTCCCCCATTCGGACACGTGATGAGCAGTCCTGAAACAGTGTTGTTGAAATTTTGGAATTGAGAAGAAACTAAGGACTACAATAGGATGGGATGAATATGATCTATTAAGCCTTCTCTCCCATTGATTACTGATGTGGCAGAAGTTGGACATAGTTTTCTTCCACTCACTGACCCCCGCCACCGCCCAACTTCACTTGATTCGCTGGGGCCTGAGAGATTCACAGCTTTTTGTGTGAAGAAATTATTGATTATTTCAGTCCTGAATGATTGACCCCATGCCCCTTGTTCTATGTTTCCCAGCAGCAGGGTTGGGAATCATGCCTCACTATCTTCCCTTTCAAGCCTTTTCATAATCTTACATGTTTCGTCATGATCACTTGTCTTGCTCTTAACTCTGGAGTGCACAGACCCAATTTAGCCTGTGACCATCGGTTAACTGTCTCTTCACATGGACCAAGGCTTGTGAACCTTCACAGTACTGCCTTCCCTGCAAGCATCCCCTTCCATAAATATGGTGTTTGAAGTTTCGGCTGAAACACCAGGTGACAGCTCAGTGTTTCTGATCATCGATGTATGATCGTTTTGTATATCATTGAAGCGGACAACTTGCGCATATAGAATGAGTGAATACAATCCCCTGCACATTATTTTAAGGGCAGGCTTTCAGGAAACGAAAGAAAAGGAAAGAGAAAAAGAGTCTACAGGTAGATACTATTGAAAACTCAATAACATGCGCATCAACATTTCTAAAGGCTTCCTACTTTGGTACATGCTCTTCTGTTCTTCATACAAGCTCCAGCTCGTTGTGCAGCTTTCTTTTTAAATGGCATTTTTTAACAGTATATGTGTGATGATGTGGCATCAGAGCTCACGCTGGGTTTCACCTTATAGCAGAGTTTCTAACAAATGACTGCTGAGGGCAATGTTCCATTACAGCATTGTTCAGAGGTTCATCTGCAAATCCATGAAACCCTATATCTGTATCTCTTCCCAAGTACTTTCAATGATTACTATCTTGACAGTTAAAGCATTTTGTTTACAATATTGACTGAAACATTTGATTATGTCTGTTCCCATTAAACTAACTGTATTTCTAACCCCACATCTTCTGAAGTCCATTGACCTTAGGTACAAACACTGGGGGTTTCACAGCATGTATATCCAAGCAGTTCTTGTCAGATTCGAGTAAATATCATTAAGGGAAAGCTCAATGATAGCAATTTGCTTAAATATGAATGTTTATTAAATAATAATAATTGATAATAATGGTAACAATAAATGATTATAGTTGTAATGATAAATGGAAGAGAAAAAGTAAAAAAAACAATCAGTCTCATGCCTTTCTAGAAAAAGCAACAAATCTAATGTTCGTCTACCTGTCAGGGATCCCTCAACTGATGGCTGGTCTGGAGCTTTAGGTTCGTCCCTGGCACTGTTCACAATTCCGAGCTGAAGCGAGGTCCAGCAGCAGCTTTGAACAAAACTCTGTCTCTCCCTTATACAGTATCACAGATGCAATAGACGAAACTGCTGGGTTGTGCAGAAAACAAGTTTTTTTTTAATTGTGCTGTCTGCAGCACATATGGGAATGTTCACAGAACTCATCCAAGGTCATGCAGCTTGTTAAGTATTATTCTAAACTTGCCCAGCCTATTTTCCCATCCAGTACAATCTATCATTAACTTCTAGCCCTTCGGCCCATCCTGTACATTCACATTTCTCGCTGATTTGGTTATTGGAAATGGTGTCAGATGGTAACGGCATGTGGGCTTACTGCAAAGGGTGGTTTCAGCAGCTGGAATGGAAAGATTAGTATCATTGTCCCAGCCTTTATGGTACCCAGCCTCCAGGGCTGCTGCTTCATTCTGAAGACCAGTGGATGCTCATTCAATTATCGCTTCCTCTTGACTGGGCACTGGTTGGTCTCATCTCTTTCATGATAGCTTCTGTTGAAAAGATCATTTGACAATGAAATGCAGTAAATGGCGAAGTTGCATCATTGAATAAGACCTATGGCCATGTCACGTCATAAACAGTATAAAGAGATCTTGAGGTCATTTCTGTGTCACTCGAGGAATTTTTGCTTTCTTTGTTATGCTAGCTACCAGTCCCAACTTGTACTGTCTATACATGTCTCTCATTTGCTTCCTCAATTCCGTGCTGAGCCTTATATACTCAGCCTGGTCCCCACTTGTTATCAGCCTGACTCTGTCATAAACACACTTTTTCTCCTTCATCTTAATCCCTATTCTCACCAGCCAAGGAGAGCTGGATTTGTTTGCCCTAGCATTCTCCTTTGACCTTTGACTGTACTTGATCTGTTTCTTCTTTAAAGGCAGCACATTGTTCAGTGACATCTTTGCCTGCCAATCCTTGGTCCTAGTTTATCCAGACTGGGTTTATTCATTGCCTTTGCTTTCTGTTAATTATTGGCTTTCTTTCTGTTCATTATTCTTTCTTTTTGCTCTTTATACTTTGTGATAGCAAGCCTCATCCTTCTGGTGTGATTATCACCGTTCCCTAAACGTTCTGCTGCTGGCATTTGACCCACTTGGGCCTACCTCAGTAGAATCTGGCCTAGCAATGTCTCTTTCTCTTTGGATTTGAAACATACTACTGTAAACATTTCTTCTCTCAACGCTCATTAGGATTTTTGCCTCTTTCCCCCTTTTCACTCCCACTAGTCCCGTTTATTTTTGGATTATTAATGTCCACTACTGTAACTATAATGGCCCCTCTCTAATTTCCTTACAAATTTGTTCATCTATCCCTTTGCCACTAGCTGGTGGCTTATAGACTTCATGGAGTAATCGCAACTTATTTTGCTCCTTAACTCTGGGTCATGTCCTGTCCATTTCTCTCTCATCCTTCTACTAACTCCTGCTATTCAGTTCTTTTGATCAAGTCTGTGCGCTCTGATTATCGATCTAAGGCGAATACGTTCTTATCCATTCTGTGGTCAGTGAGTGTTACATTAAACTATTGGGCTCTACTAGCTGCTTGTGGTAAAGTGCCTTGGAGACAAAGACCCTTATAACTTACAGTTTGACATCAGGATGTGGTGGCCATTACTTTTGCCCTATGGTTTATGAAGGCTTGGAAGGAGACTATAGTGAATGCTCTGGAAGGAGTGAGATTTCATACGCCAAGCCAAGTGCAAGTCAATGTAACAGGACTGAAGGATGCATGCAGAGTTTGCAGCATTATGTAATTTATCTCTGACATATTCAAAAGGGGAAATTTGAAGATGAGAACTTAAACTATTTAGTTTACATAGCTAAAATTTGTGGTGGCATAGAATTATAACTCATGAAGTATGCTTGTAGTTTGTTTTTCGCCAAGAAACTGATCACATTCCCATTCCCTTCCCTTACTGGTGTCAGTAACCTTTTCACACTGGAAATCCTAACAGGCTGTTGCACTGAACTGTGAAAGTGGAGGAGTATACTTTTTTTTTTAACCTCCACAATGACTGACTGCCATAGAATTGATCTTGCTGCAATTGAAGACTATTTGACCGTTTTCTACCTATTGAAACATGAGGGTGTCTGTTTCATTTCTGTTCATCCAAATTACTTTTAAATACTTAATCCTTACATTTTCTTTCCAATGACACGCAATTGTTTGTTTGTATGATATGTAGAGTCATTTGAAATTAAAGTGACTGTGCAACGATTAATAGCTGATCTTTTAATATTTTCCTCGATCACTTCTTCCTTCCCATTCCTTTTCTGTCTCCACATCATGAACTTCATCTGCTGCCACCTTGCTTCTTAGTTTTCATTTTCTCCTACAATCTGCAGACATTGTGTCTTTATATTTAAAAAAAAAAACCTCACAATTGCTACCTATAGCTTTTCCTTTTTTTTATATGCTTTTGAACCTTGGATATCTGGTGCATTATGCTTTAATTTCCCTTTGTCAAATTTTCCTATTACGAAGAAATCTGTTGAGACATTTCTTGCACGCTGCTGTAAGCAACTGTTTGTTGAACAAAGATGGTGTAACTGTTTCCAACAGAGCCCAATCCAGTACTGAATGTTATGGTGGTGGAAGCTGGCACCAACTTTGTAATCCTGACTTGGACGCAACCACCAGATCATAAAGAAGGGTATGAGTACATGGTGCTGACCAAGGGAAACCCAGCCCCTTCTGGTGATAATGGAAACATAACTGTGAAAAGTGCGAATGCTACTATCGAAGGACTGACATCTGGAACCAAGTATAATTTTACCGTGATAACACTGGCAGCAGATGGGACTCCGTCAACTGCAGTGACGGAATCTAACTACACAAGTAAGTGTTTGTCCTAGGTAGGTCAAATGAGATCTGAATAAACCTATTTTTTTTAATCTTTACCATTTCTATGATCACTCGTTTTACTGTCTGCGTGAAACATTGGTGAGCCTGCTTTCTGTATCAGTTGTTACCTTTTATTGAGTTACTTCACAAGGGATGTGAGTTCAGTATAAAGTCTTTTAAGTACCAAAAGTGCACTGTTATGATTTGTATATAGCTAACTTTTAAATTTTATTTTGCTGGTTGACTTATTGCATCAAGATACCTCAACCAGAATAGGTTTTAAGGTAAAATAGGAATCCCAAGTGGATACAACATGTTGAAAGTCTGTTACTAGCCATGATGTTAAATTGTTCAAAGTATCCAACCTGGCTTACTTAAAAGCACTGTTGTGTTTATTGAGAATGTTGTCTATTCAAACTTTATTGCAGCACTCAAGTATATAATTTAATCTAGCTTCAGTGTATAACTGGGACTTTATTGGAGCTTATTATGCTCCCGCTTCATTGCTCAGAGCTTTGAGTATAAAAATTGGGACATTATGTTGAGTTTGTTCAGGATATTCGTGAGGCCTCTTCTGGAGTCCTGTGTGCAGTTCTTGTCGCCCTGTTATAGGAAGGATATTATTAAACTGGAGATGGTTCAGAAAAGATTTACCAGGGTGTTGCTAGGAATGGAGGGCTTGAAATATAAAAATGAACTGGGACTTTTTTTCACTGGAGTGTAGGAGGTTGAGGGGGTGACCTTATTGAGGTTTATAAGATCATGAGGGACATAGATAAGATGAATGACAAGGGTCTTTTCCCTAGAGTGGGTGAGTTCAAAACAAGGGGACATATTTTTAAGGTGAGAGGAGAAAGATTTAGAAGGGACATGAGGCGCAGCTTTTTTTTTTTTACACAGTGGTTCAGATGTGGAATGAACTGCCAGAGAAAGTGGTGAATATGGGTACAGTTACAACATATGGGTGGCACAGTGCCTCAGTGGTTAGCACTGCTGCCTCACAGTGCCAGGGACCTGGGTTCAATTCCACCTTCAAGCAATTATCTGTGTGGAGGTTGCACATTCTCCTCATGTCTGCCTGGGTTTCCTCCCACAGTCCAAAGATGTGCAGGGTAGGTGGATTGGCCATGCTAAATTGCCCGTATTATCCAGGGATGTTTGGGTTAAACATGGGGAAATGCAGGGGTAGGGGAATGAGTCTGGGTGGGATGCTCTTCAGAGGGGCAGTGTGGACTTGTTGGGCCAAATGGCCTGTTTCCACACTGTAGGGATTCTATGATAATATTTAAAAGACGCTTGGATAAGTATTTGAATAGGAAGGGTTTGGATGAATATGGCCTCAGCACAGGCAAGTGGGCATCGTTTAGTTTAGCTATCTGTCTCCTGCTCTATTCGGGAGGGGATTAAAAAAATACCAGGGTAATTCTCTAATAAACTAACAAAATTTCTTTCACAGCCCTGACCAAAGAAACATGTTGATTTCAGTTTTGGGATTTTGCTATGTGCAAAATTGACTGGTTGCATTTGCCAAAATATTGGTCATCTTTACAGAAAGAAGTTGGTTGTGAAGGGTCATGGTACATTCCAAGAGCATGACACGTAAATGACCAATAAAAATTGCTCAGAATACTCAGCAAGTTGACAGCATCTATGATGAGGGAAGCGGATTTATCAAAAACAGAAATGGCTGGGGAAACCCAAGGCTAGCAGCATCTGTGGAGAGAAAGCACAGTTAGAGTCCAGTGACCCTTCTTCAGGCCAGATTTATCAGTTCAATTCGATGACTTTTCAGCAAAACTGGTAAACATTAGAGAGTATCATGTTTGAAGCAACTGAGGAGGTTGAGAGGGACAGTTGGATAATGTGAAAAGAACCAAAGGGAAGGTTTGTGATGGGTTAAAGGTAGGACTGCTCACATGTCCAAAAGGGATGATGGTGCATGTAAGAGGGGCTGGCAGTGGAACAGTGAAGAAAAATAAAAGTGTCTCAGAATTTTGCTGCAAATGGCCACAGCATCTGCTGCTCAAAATAATGGAATTGTTGGTTGTGATCTCATGGTTTAATTCATTGGGAAGCCTGAATCAGAAAAGTTGTCAATCGGGCTTCTATAAACTTTCTAATAGCCTAGGAGGGAGGAATTAGTGTTCCGAAAGAAAGCTGGATGGGAACGTTCAGCACAACGATTGCCCCATTAGGCTTTTTCCTCTCCATGTTTGAGGGAACCATTTGACTTCATGCATCAGTCCTACCATCCTCGGAATCAGTGTCGGATATTGCATATCAGTGAGGTGAGATTAGATAATATTAGGATTTTATTGCATGCAAAATTCCTTCACTGGTGAGAATCTTGTCTTGCTGTTCAATACTTGGTTGGAAAGTGGGACTTTTCGTTGTTGATGGTGAGAAGCTTCACACTTCTGACTTTGTGATTCTCCCAACTCTGTTGCTAGTGTCCACATCATACTGTGCTTTGGAATATTCCATTCAGTGTTCTGGTTGGAAACTGCAAAAACTTTTATAGTAGGAATACAATCGTTTCTGTTCATCGTCTGTCCCTTTGCTCCCGCATTTTTCCCGCAGCTAAACATTGTGTTGCTGGTCCTTTATAAGGCTGATCATAACTTTCCATCAGAGAAAGTCCAGCAAATGCACATTTTAGTGATCAATCCTGAATTTCTATATAATCCTGAGTTTCTTCACCTTCAGTCAACTAAAGTGAATAGGTTTCCAACAAGTGCAAGTAAAAATTTCAGTCCTCTTCCACATTGTCCATCAGTGCTTTAATTCTACTGGTTAAAGGTTCTAAACACATTCTCTCATCTGTGCAGGACCTGTCCAGGTACCACAAGGGAATATTACAGTTGAAAATAATGACACGACAGACACTTTAATTGTCTCCTGGGTTTCTCCTTCTGGCAATGTGGAGAACTTCTTTGTCGTTCTGAATAGCTCAACCATCAGCACGGATACCGTAATGCCTGTACAATTCCACAGACTTCAACCTGGGCGAGAGTACAACGTCACTGTGATTACAAGCAGTGGACCTTTCAATGTTACTTCTGACAATAAGCTTGGTATAACAGGTACGTGAAATGTAAAAAAAAAAAAGCTGGTTTAGATTGAATGTATTTAACTGTAATATGACAGAGGTTTCGTCGTCTTAGAAATTATAAAAAATTAACAAGAATTTACCATCTGCCAAGAGCTCTGAAGCATTTAAGTTTTCACTGGTATAGGATGCTACACATAGTGCCTTCTTAGTAGAACAAAGTCACTGCAGTGGAGTCTTTGGTTGTGCGGAGGCTTTATAACAACAGAAGGTTAATCATTTGAACATGTGAACTCAGCTGCGACATTTATACATTGTCAAAATACTCGTTATTGGTAAATTTCTTGACAAATGCATACAGCGTCAGGACCATGAGCCCCCAGAACCTGTGAATCTAGCCAAAGAAGACAGCAGTATCCTGTGCTAATTTAATACAAACAAATTTCACCTAATTTTAGCCATTGATCTTTTACTGGAGGGTTGCAAACCAACCATCATGACACAATGATATGTAACTGTTAAATTTGACAGGCATGTCTCCTGAAAACGCACCACATGAAACTTGGCATTGTATGGAAGCAACTGTCAACTAAGATGGGTGTACAAAATATTTGGTTTACACGTATTCTTAAGTGCACTTTTATCCAGAGTAAGAAAGGAAAAATATATCATTCCTTGATTGGACCACAACATTCCTTATCCTACTGCCGTTCTCACCCACACATTGGAACCTCTAAATTAGCTCAAAAATACACAAACCAATTGTGAGTTGGTTTTTCTGCAAAACAAACTTAGAGTGAGCACAGAAGATTCTCCAATATATTTCTTACTACCTGCTAGAACTAAGATTCCACTTTATTGAGTCTTGTGAAGTGAATTTTACTTGCAATTTATTTTGGATTAGAGCTCTTGTAGCACAATGGCTAGTCTAGGTTCAAGTCCCACTCCAAGACTTGATGACCAAGCAAAGTCCAGTATGAACCTGTAAGTCCTTCCACCTATCAACAATAGGAGTTGCTAAGAGTTGGCGACATTCCCGATCAGACATGTGATGGAAATAAGTTGGAGTCCCCTACCATCTCTGTTCAGAGCTCTGGACCCACAACCTGACGCCAGAGTGTTACAAAGTGAAAATGTGTCTACAGCAACCTGGACTGCTTGGTCAATGGGTGGAGCAGGTGTAAGGGTCACTCATTCAGCTGGATGGTTGATGTGGCTCAGATTGGTTCCAACAGCATGGGGTTAAATACTATTCTGGCTCACATGTTGCACTCATCAGTATTCATTGGCTTTCTGTCCTGCCTTGACTACTAGCCTGGCAGTGTTTGATTATAAAAATCTCACTCTTATTTTCAAATTCATGATTTTACCCTGTCAACCTTGTAACCTCGTTCCATGATAAAATTTTTCAGGATCTCTGTATGACTCTATGAATCTTTGACTCTACAACTCTACACAGAGGGTGGTTTGTATGTGGATTGAACTGCAAGTATGACTCTGCAGTGTCCCGTTCTAGTCATGTGGGTAACCCTGGTTTAAATTATTCCACCATGACAGAGTGCAGCAAGATTCATAACAAGATAGCTGAATTAATTACACCAATGCAGATAAATTAGTTCAATCTGGTGGACAACACCGAATAGGATGTTTGACTCTTAGAAAACTCAAGAAAAGTGAGAAAGCAAATGTGGCAGGTCAGATATTACAGAATAAAAAAAAAAATAGAGGCAGAGAGAGAATCTGAGCTCAAAATCTCAAATAAAAAACAATAAAGTGCAGAAAGACACCAGTTGGAGTAGTTTGCAGGTTCCCTGACAGTAATAGCAGTGTTAATCCAGTTATAAATGAAGGATTTAGAAGCTTATATAAGTTTTTAAAAATGCAATAATACTGGGCGATTTTAAATTTCATGTCAGCTGAGCAAATCAAATTGACCAAGTTTCAACTTTTGTTTGGTAACATCCTTATCAGTTCCTTGAAACATCATAAAGTTGTTCTTGTTTTTGGCATTGTTGTTACAGTTATCTGTATTTTCCATGAAGATGCCATTCGGTTGCATCCTGGGTTTAGTAAATGTTAAATATTAAATATTAAATAGTAAATATTAAAATTTATGAAGTTTTGTAATCAAACCAGCAATTTTCCTGCAACTAAAGTTCTACTGCCAGCAAAAGAAACTTTGTCACATTTTCCAATCCTTTGTGTCCACCTACCCTCTCCATTATAATCAACTGTCTGTTGTGTTTCACCACCATTCTATTCTCCTGTTTTCCAATTTTCTTCCCCTTCCTCTTCACTTCCTGCCTCCTTAAAATTAGCAGAGAAATTTTAAACTGAGAGACTGATCTTTGCGTATGAATCGCTAATGAGAGCTCTTGTTCTCATTAAATTCTTCACCAAACACAATATGTTGTACACTTTACCCCAAAAGCCATTTTAAAATGGTCCTAGAAATGATGAGTCATAAAGTTTTGATTTTTTTTTTTACTTACGTGAATATTGACACGCCAACTCTTGAAAAGGTTGATATGAAATCCTAATGTTTATTATTTTGCATTTGTTTTAATGTTGTGAAAGAGGAAATTTCAAAAAAAATGTGCTGCATTTCTGCTGTTTTCACATTTCCACTCCAACACTGAAACTGATATAATGTATTCACAGCATCACACAGGCTTTTTTGAACACACAGTATGGATTTCTTATTTGTTTGAGCAGCTCTCTTTTTTTATATACTTACAGAAGCTGTTCTTGTGTATTCTTGATGATGCAGATGCCAGCTCTGATAGTAGAAACCTTACAGAAATCCCTAAACGCGCAATGTCAGGGGTCATTTTAGTCCCCAAGGATATGTGAGTTCGTGTCCAAGTGTGAAGTAAAATCATTCATTAAATGAAAAAAAAATCTTAAATCCTATCAGAGTTATGTTGAACGATGCAGGCAATTAGATCACTATCAGGAGCTGGTTCAAACAATAAAAACTTCTGAGGCTCCATTTTGACAAGTTTTTAAGAAAATAATTTTAACCCATAGAGGCCTGATTTTTGCAGGACTCTGGGGTCCTAGTAAATCACTTTCAAAATCTCCCTTTATCTCTAAGGTTAATAACACTGTTTGTGAACCAGTACAAGCTTCCCTCTTTACATATCCAGTGGAAATCCTGTCATCGTTACCCCACTCTAACTCTCACTACAATCTCCATCTCTCTTCACATCTCCAGGAAAATCTCAGAAATCTCTTGGCTCTTTTCTACCCAAACGCTGTACACACACTTCTTCCAAGACAAAGACCATTTGCTTTTAATGTAGAAAAACATTTGCAAAGTGATACAGAAGCACAATAATCGGGGACCTGGAAATGTTAGTGCCAGTGAGAGTGACTGTTTTGCATCTTTTGTCACCCCCATGCAGTTCCCAGTACTCCTGGAAGGGTTACTGTGACCAACTTCAGCACCAGTTTCATCTCACTAAACTGGGGAGCACCTGCAAACATGGATGTCGGACATTATACTTTCAACGTCACCTACGACAATGGTTCCAATGCTGAGACAATAACAGCAAATACAAACTCCATCACAATTTCAAATCTCACTTCTGGAACTAAGTATTTAATTTCTGTGGTGACTGTTGGACCTGGTAATTTGCCGAGTGGACCTGTGACAATAACTCAATACACAAGTAAGTGTAATTACCAAACCATTGTTTATTTTTTAGAAATGAATTTGTGTTGCTCATTGCTTAGCAGTGCTGTCTCACGGTGGTTCCATTCCAGCCTTGGGTGACTGTCTGTGTGGAGTCGGGAACATTCACTCAGTGTCTGTGTTGGTTTCCTCTCAGTGTTCCGGTTTCCTCCCACAGTTCAAAGATTGTGCAGGTTAGGTGGATTGGCCATGCTAAATTGCCCATAGTGGCCAAGAATGTGCAGGTTAGATGGATCAGCCAGGGAAATGTGAGGTTACAGGCATAGGGCAGGGTGCTGGATCTGGGTGGGATGTTCTTCAGAGGGTCAGTGCAGATTTGATGGGCCAAATGGCCTCTCTCCACACTGTAGGAATTCTATTCTATGATTTGTTTCCTTAGTTTCCCATTTCTTCCTGAATTCTTCCTGATTCCCAGGAATCAAATGCGTTATTTCATGGTTTGCTATCAACACATAACGAGCTGGGTTTGTGAGTGGTGAAGGATATGTAAGGAGGCTTCAAGGTGATTTTAGATAAGTTGAATGAGTGGGCAAATGCTTGACAAATGCACTATAGTGTTGGAAAAATGTGAAGTTGTTCACTTCGGTAGGAAAAACAGAATGACTGAGTGTTATTTAAATGGTATTTGAATGGAAAAAGTTGATGTATAAAGGGACCAGAGTGCCTTGTACACCAGTCATCCAACCAGGCATGCAGAAGCAGCAAGCGTTTGGAAAGGCAAATAGTATGTTGGCCTTCTTGCAAGACGGTTAGAGTACAAGAGGAAGGAAGTCTTTAGTACAGCTATATAGGCCCCTGGCGGGTCTATGCTTCTGGTGTTGTGTGCAGTTTTGGACTCCTTACCTAAGATATACATGCCATTGACAGACTGCAGTTTGTATAAGCTGGAATGACCCAGGCTGTGTTCACTGGAGTTTAGAAGAATGAGGGGTGATCTCATTGAAACGTGCAAGTTTCTGACACAACTAACTCGGATGCAGACCTGATATTCTGGACTCCCAGTATTTGCTCTGCTTATCAAGTTACTTCATGTCACACCCATCTCTACTGCATGTTCATGTTCCCTGCTGAGCTATGTAACCTTCCAAGACCTCTAATCAAGTTTCTATTGTACCTGAAATGTAACACTGTGCAAGTCATAGGCAAAAACTGATCACAACTCACAGTCCCTCTTTGTGTTTTTTGATCACCTGGTGACCAGTCTATCTTCCTAAAGTGACAACTCCTATTCCTGGCACGTGGTTTCACTTAGGTTCTTTTTATTGAAAGATATTATCACAACTGTAATAAATTCAATAATTTATATTGCATATATCTAATAATCTGTCCTTTCCCAGGAACTCGGTTATTGTGTTGGTGATCTTGGATGCCCAATGCCACCTTAAGAGAAATGCAGTTTAAGTTCTTTTTAAGATTACTGCTCATTTAACATTCTATAAATTATCTACCCTCCTACACTCAGCACAAAATCTAAACAATAGCATTTCTCTTCATCTCCCAATCATTTGATCTCTTAGACAGCTACTGAGGTGTCCCTTTGGAAACACCCAGCACCAGGCACTTAATATCTTGATTGCCACAGAATTCATTTGGAACACCTAGCAACAGCCAAGGCAGACTGTTCTACCCTGATGACAAGAAGTAAACTGCTGACCTCTTTTTAGCCCCATCAGTCAGTTGCTGCAAATATTTTAAATTCTTCTGAGCACACAGCTGTGTCACACTGCAAATAAAATTTAGTAGTGGCCAAAATTAAGGAACCAATTACCAGGTTTTCTTGAGTGCAAGAGGATTTTTTGTTAGTCATTAACCCCAAGGGAAAAGAATCAAATGCAACATCAAACATGCACAAAAACGCAGGTATAAAATTTAAAAACAGTGTGTCCGGTACAATAAAATGAAGACTATGCAGTTTGTAAAAGTTCTTAGAGTCTTTGAGTTAGATTCATTGAACCCAAGACTATAGTTGTTTGTATCCTAAGTCGTTTCGAAATTTGTAGAACCTTCAGCTCATGATGAATGGGTGTACTGTGTTTTTATTTCTGTCGCCATTGGTGACTTTTAAGATGTTGAGAAGGAAATGAGGGGAGGGGGAGTCATTCGTTTCTTGATATTATGAATTCCATGTTTTTTTTCTCTTTTCTGGAATACTGTTCACTTATGCATTCCCATGTCTAGCATCATTGTCTTATTCAAACGGAATAATCTACAGGCCACTTTCATCCCAGTGTGTGAAACGTTGGGAAAATAACATCAAAAATAGGAGATGAGGGATTGTTCTTGAGTTTCCATGCCTTTTGATAAAATGTTAATTTCGGCCCATACTGGCTTTATGGTTTCAGGAGTTTGCAATGACTTGGTCACATGATTTCTTTGGCCATCTATAGTCAATGTCTTTACCTTCCCCAAACCGTTTTAGGCAATGAATGTTTTATTCTGGTATTAAAGTAAAATTATGTCCATAGTTCATGACTGGGGTTGCCCCCTACCTCTGGCCTATCGTTGGGACTAGTGGTGTCCATTGTCAAAATTCAGTCCGAAGACTGTGGGAAAGCTTACGTAGGATGAATGGCGTGCTGTATTTATTCACTGCTGACTTCAATATTTGCACCATTGCTTATGTATTATGTCCATCCCCAATAACTGGTTGACTTGAATCATTATTTTCTATAGCTTGCTGATCGTTTTTTTTTTAAAAATGAAAATGTGTTTTTCTTAAACAGAGCCAAACCCAGTGAGGAATGTACAGATTGCCCATGTTACCACAAACTCCATAACTTTTAATTGGACCCAACCATTAGAATACGGAAATGAGTATTCATATAGGGTAGAGACTAAGAAAAGTGGCACATCTTCTGGCAACATTAGAAACAAAATTGTAACAAATGAACAAATTACTGTGGAAGATTTGATCCCTGGAACTAACTATACCTTCAGCATTAGCACCCTGGCAGCAGATAACACATCAGCTGATGCTGTGATGGCATCGAGCTACACAAGTAAGTGCTACAGAATTTCGTGCTTCATAAAAGTAAATTGTATACAAAATCTTTCTCTTCTTCATTTCTCCTCCTGCCTCCTGATAGGGCACCTCTCGCTGTGTCCAAAGATCTTAACAACCTCCCAGTACAGTATCCAAAGTGACCATTTGTCATTTGTATGTCGGTCAACGAGTGTGAGGGATGTTATAGCTCAATCCAACATGCTGCCAACTTGCAATCTACTGTGACTGCATGTTCCAGCTGGAGCAATCCAGTAACAGGCAGGGAACCAGAATGGAATTTTCCTGGAAATAAGATTCAGTGGCATCATTGTTATCACAAATAAACACAGCACTTATCATGAACTAAATATGAGGTGTCTTGGTAGTGCAGAACTGTACCTTAAGGTGTTCTCCAGCCACGGCTTCCGAAACTCAAGTACTTTAACAATTCTGTTTAGGTATCTTTGCGCGTGGAGATTTCTTTTAATGTGTTTTGGTTTATTCCTAATTTGGAAAAGTTTGTGCTCATCATGATGAGGAATATCAACACAGACAAAGTGAAGGTTTTACAGTTTCTTATTGAGTGCCATTCATCCGTCTCAAGCCTGCCCTCCCATTCTGTAAGATCATGGCCGAGCTGCCCCTGGCCTCAACTCCTGTTTCATGTCGTCGACTCGGTGTAGCTCTCAACTCCCTGACACTTCAAAAATCCATCCAACTCCTCTAAATGTTTTCAGTTATCTAACCTGGGGTGGAGATTCCAGACAACCACTACCTTCTGAAAGAAGAATTCCTTTGTATCTCTGTTTTGAATGAGTGTTCTCTTACTAGGTTCCCTAATTTGAGACTCCAACACTCATGGAAACATTTTTTTAACATCTACCCTGTAAAGCCCCCTCAATATCTTGTATCCTTCATTGTCCTAAATTCTAGTGTAGAGATGCCTATTCTGTTTAATGCTCTGTGATAAGTCAAGCCCTTCAACCCAGGATTTAGCCTGGTGGTTAGCTTTTAAACAACCTCCAAAGCCAATATACCCT
Organism: Rhincodon typus; assembly: GCF_021869965.1. Lineage (NCBI taxonomy): Eukaryota > Metazoa > Chordata > Chondrichthyes > Orectolobiformes > Rhincodontidae > Rhincodon > Rhincodon typus. Next base: position 4,678,279 of record NC_063348.1, read on the forward strand.
TCCTTTAATTGTGTCGACCAAAAGTGTATACGCTATCATAAGTGGTAGCCTCCCCAACACCCTCTGCAGTTGTAGCAAGACTTCCTTGCTTTCAAACTTTAACTCCCTAGTAATAAAGGCCAAAACTCAATTTGCCTCCGTAATTATTTTCGACACCTGTTTCCTTCCATTTTATGTTTAATGCCCAGAAACATGTCGGTCTCTTTCTGAGGCGCTATTTTGGAGTTTCTGTCCATTTAAATAATTATCTGCCTGTTGATTCTTCCTACCAAAGTGCATGGCTTAACACTTTCCTGTGTTAAGCTCCATCTGCCAAGTTTTTGTTCATTCTCTCAACCAATCTATATCGCCTTACAAATTCCTTAAGCTTCTGCCACAGCGTGCCCTACGACCTATTTTTGTATCATCAAATTTGGACGCATTGCACTCTGGCACCTACCCCAAGTCACTAATGCAGACAGTAAATAAGTGAATCCCTAGGACTGATCCTTGAGAAACTCTGCTAGATCTGTCTTTCTAGCCAGAAAGCCTCATTAATCTTAATTCTGGCTTCTGTGTTAACCAATTTTCAATCCATGGTAATATATTACCCTCGGTACCATAAGCTCCAATCTTGAGCAATAACCTGCAGTTTCCTGCTTTTGGTCTTCTCCCCTGCATGCACAAAGGTGTCATTATAGATGAAATAACTCCACAGAGGCGGGTATCCCATCTCCAAGTCACACTTTATTTACGTGTGGAGAGCCCTTGACATTGATCCAGGTCCCTCTGAGCTAGCTCTGAGTGAACAGAACCTCTGAGCCTCCTGTTTATATCTGTCAGCCAGGGCTCCCTGATTGGGGCTCTTAATATGGTCCAATCAGGGAACTCCTATTCTATGTGGTCCACCCGGCTAACTCCATTACAACCACTACAATAGGTTTTCCAATCCGTTTTTAATCCAGAGAGTTCTACAGTATTTCACTCAATGCCTCCAATATTTCTGCAGCCTTTATTTCCTTTAAAATTCTCGGATGCAGGTCATCAGATCCTGACAACCTGTCTGCCTTTAGTTACCATTAGTTTGTCAAATATTGAGTAACTTGTGATTAAAAATTGCTACAAGATCTTCCTTCCTATTAGTACTTTGCTAATCTGGTATTTTTAGGATGTTATAGTGTCCTGCACGGTGAAGACTGATGCAAAATGCTCATCCAAATTATCTGCCATTTTTCTGTTCCCTGCTATCAATTCCCCTTGTCTTCCAATAGTCCCACCTTCATTTTAGCTACTTTTTTTTTATATACCCACAGAAGCACTTGCTATTTGTTTTTTTAAAAATTTCTTGCTAATTTACTTTCATAATCAGTTTGCACCTTTTTTGTTAGCTTTTTAGTCATTTGCAGCAGGTAGTTTTTAAAATAAAAAATAAAATTCCCAATTCTCTGGCCTGCTACTAGTTCCCAGCCTTGGTCACCATGCGAAATAGCAAACAAGTCATTCATTTATTTTGATTTGTGGTATCAACTCGACAATTTTTATTCAAATGGTGTATGCATTCGGATAAAAAGGTTTAAATTTAATTTTTTTTAACCACTTTTACTCTCACTGGTTCTGATTTCTGTTACATTCTCCTGCATACATTTTGTTTTTACTCCTTCTTGTCACACTTTGATTACTGTTCACCACTTCTTTTACCCTGCACCCCTGCCCACTCCTTTTCTTTTTGATTATTTTAAATGTCCCTTCAATTGAACTGTCCCAGCCACTAGTTAGTTTAGAGCTGGTTATATGATTTGCTAGGGCACTGGTCCCAATGTAGTTCAAATGAAGTTTGTCCCACAGGACAGCTCCCTCTGTACCCAGTACTGGTGCCAGTGCCCCATGAATTGGAACCCATTCCACCCCCACCAATCTTTGGGCTGCACAATGTTCCTCTAGTCTTATTTATCCTATGCTAATTTGCCCATGGCTCAGGTAGTAATCCAGGGATTATGACATTTGTGGTTCTGCTGTTTTAATTTAGTTCCAAGCTGCTTGCAATCCATCTCTTATTTTTCCTTAGCCTTATCTACATTATTAGGACATGTGTACCACCACAACTGCTTCCTTTCCTTCCCACTACAAGTTGCACGTCCAAAAGATGTCCTGAGTCTTGGCATCAGGTAGACTGTGCAGCCTTCAGAATTCCTTTATTGATGTTGCAGAGAACAATGTCTATTGCCCGAACTATGCAATCCCCTTTTAATATTACCCTTCTGTTTCGTCCTCCCATTTGAGTGGCACTTTGTACTGTGGTGCTTTGGTCAATTTGCTCATCCTCCCTGTGGTGTATGTCCTCATCTACAGTGGGAGTGAGAATCTTGTACCTATTTGTAAAGGTTCCTCCAAAGTTGAATCCTGAACCCTCCCCCCACCCCCACCCATACTTGCCTCACTTGTTGTCACACCTAATGTTCCTGTTCTAGATTTGACATAATTAATAAAAGGGGTGTGACTGCTTCCTGTTAGGGACCAGACTGGTCAGTGCATTGAGTATAGCAGTTGGGAGGTCATGTTGCAACTGTACAGGACATTGATTGGGCCACTTTTGGAATACTGCATTCAGTTCTAGTCTCCCTGCTATAGGAAGGATGTTTTGAAACTTGAAAGGGTTCAGAAAAGATTTACAAGGATGTTGCCAGGTTTGGAGAGTTTGCGCTTTAGGGAGAAGCTGAATAGGCTGGGACCATTTTCTCTGGACTGTCAGAGGCTAAGAACTGACCTGATAGAAGTTTATAAAATCATGAGAGGCATGGATAGGGTGAATAGCCAAAATCTTTTTCTAGTTCAAAACTAGAGAGCATAGGTTTAAGGTGAGAGGGGAAAGATTTAAAAGGGACCTAAGGAGCAACTTTTTCACTCATGGGGTGGTGCATGTATGGAATGAGCTGCTAGAGGAAGTGGTGGAGGCTGGTACAATTACAACATTTAAAAGGCATCTGGATGGGTACATGACTAGGAAGGGTTTAGAGGGATATGGGCCAAATGCTAGCAAATGGGACGAGATTTATTTAGGATATCTGGTCAGCAGGGATGAGTTAGACTGAAGGGTCTATTTCTGTGCTGTACAGCTCTATAACTCTAAAAGACAAACAACCGACAAAAAACTATTTAGAAGATACCCTGTACCCTCACGCTTTCTTATCTTAAAGGTAAGTGTAAGGTGTTGCACTACAGATGCAATTTGATTGGTCAAACTACTCAACTTCAAACAAGGTTTATTTTATTTTTATACGGCAGTTAAAATACAGACAAAATAAAAAAAAAAATTGGCTTAACTGTAACTCTATCGAAATGCTTAACAAAATAATATTTATTGACTTTTACTAATTAACTGTTCCAATATAGTACCATCCCATAAACACACCCTTGCCAAAGGCAAATTCAGTAAAATAGATTGTCACATATGCAATTCTAGCAGCAGGAAGAGAATCCCAGCGTTTTGCTGTAACCAGGAGAGGAATAAGAATTCCCACATCCAGCTTCAAAGCCCCAGCAACTGCAGAAAGCTAAAACTAAAAATCCTGGTTCTGTGGGAGCCTGATCCCACCCATTCAGGCTGCTTCTATTGTTCCAATTTTTAAAAAAAAAACACCCAAGGCCTCACAAGCTATTTACTTTATTTGATTTGAGTAGACACTCTCCTCAACCTCTATTTCAACCTTCCTTCATTTAAAACATCAGGACAAAATACACCTCTTAAAGCCATAGTATCATCACACTCCTGAAACCATTTCCTCTGCACCCTGACGTGTTGCAGAGACCATAGCTCAGGCTCCATCTCATGAACTCTGAGCCTGTGTCCATCACGCAGCCAACGCTTGCTGCAGATGCGATTACTATGGATCTCACCAGTTTCCACCAGCTCCATATATCATGATATGGGACATTTTCAATGCAGAGATTTCCCACCTGTTACACTGCAGCCATGAATTATAACTGAATCTACTCCCTGCAAGGCATTTATTGCTGGAATGGTTGATAAAGAAGTTCCTACAGCACAGCCCCAACAGAGTTTCAAATTCAAACATCTAGTGCTGCAAAAGTATACATTTTCTGCTCAGTGAATTCTGAGTAAAATCCCAGTGCTTTTATTTCCCCCCCCCAACAGGGTTAATCAAGATTTGAGGTAATGGTAGGCTAGGTTTCTAAAAAGAACTTTCCATCCAATGACCTTTCCAAAGGTCAAGGAATCCAAGAGAAAATGGCGTGACCCAAAATTAGGGAGCAAGTTGGAAAACATTTTCTTCAACAAGGCAGAGCAGAAATCTGGAATGTTCCCCCTCAAGAGAAAGTGAGATACTGGTGGTAGATTTTCTCATCCAAAGAAAATCTAAGGATGTGGAGTTGAAACAAATAAGCCAAGTTGAGTTGGAAATACAGATCAACCATGAGTGATTTTAAGGGATGTTTCTGATCCTATTCTGTTGCTCTGGGATTGACTCTTCCTAACCAAACTTTCAACACGTTTCTTTGTATCTGAATAATCTTGACAGATTCAAACTTCTTTCAACATTGCAGGACCTATCCAGATACCAACTGAGAACATCACTGTGGATAATAACGGCACAACACGTACGTTGATCATCTCCTGGGATGCCCCTCCTGGCAATGTGGAGAAATTCTTTGTATATGTTCAAGATACAGGAGGTGCAACGCAAGTCCAAAGCGCAGACTCCACGTTGCCTCTAACATTCACCAACCTTCAGCCTGGGAGAGAGTACAGTGTCACTGTGGTAACTAACAGTGGACCTTTCAATGAAACCTCTGACATTGTGCGAGGTGTAACAGGTATGTGCAATGTAAGAAAATCCGTTTGGATTAAATGCGTGCTACTGGAATGTGGGAAGGCTTCAACTTATCAGATATTGTTTTAAAAAGTTAATAGTTTATTAAGCCCCCCCGCCAGTTCTATTCAACCTGAATCACTGCAGTGAAGCTGTCTATAACGTTTCACCATTGCTGATTGTTCATTTGGCTTGGGTACAAAACATTTGGGATGTCATCCAAAAAGAGAGACGAGCTTGCCCGAACCAGAATTCACAGCCAATGAAGCACTATTGAAATGTAGTCATTATTATAACTAGGTAAACACAAAATAAGAAATATTACGGCATCACTAGCATTGACCAGTTGACAGTGAAGCTTTTCAGTGTCTGTTCTGATGATTTACAAGTTCTGTGGTCCTGCAGTGAATTTGATGATCATTTGCGTATCAACCCTTCCTTGAACTGCAGTTTGACAAATTAAACTATTGCAATGCTTGAATCATTAGAATTTGATTAGTTAGTGAGCTAGTTTTGTTCTGCATCACATTAGAGATACTGGGTGGTTTAAGATTGATAAACCTAATTTCACTTACATTTCTTCTTCTGATTTAGATTTATCTCTCCAGATCTGGAAGGGACTTTAACTTGTAGATCAAGGGTGATGGCATAGGTTATGCAGGGTCTCAATCGAAGGCTGCAATTAATGTCTCTCTCATCTCCTAGCATTTCATCCCCCCTGTTCCATTCCCTCTCAGACACATGTCCTAATACTATAAGACTACACTATCCATTTATTACCAAATTTGGTACTGGTTTGGTGATCTTGCATCAGTCCTCAGTCTTGATCACTTGGAGTGATGATTGAACTTGATAGAAGTTCTTCCACGTTGAGGAATAGTAAGCTGAGAAATATCTCAACTCCGTTTAGAAGTCAGTATACATTGATTCACATGAAGTAATGTTTTTGTATTTGTCTCCTCTCAGTTCCCAGCATTCCTGGGGCTATCAATGTGACTGACTTTGGTACAACTTTCATCACATTAAACTGGGGACAACCTGCAGACATGGTTACTGGAAACTTTAGCTTCAATGTCACCTACCACGATGGTTCTGTTACCAAATCGGTAGAGGAAAATACATTATCCACCAGAATTACAAATCTTACTTCGGGAACTAATTATACCATCTCCGTGGCCACCGTTGGACCTGGACAATTGCAGAGTGACTTTGTGTCAATATCTCACTTCACCAGTAAGTGTAATAAGGCATTTGATAACTAGTATTGATAAAGGGGTTGGGTTTGCAATTATTCATGGGTGTATGATCGTATGGGCATGCTTTGACAGTAAGATCCTGAGATGGTCTGGCAAACTACTGACACCTCCAGAACATGTCACTGTTTCCAGAATAAGAGGTTGGGGTGGGCCAAAAATCCATATGCTTTTGATTATTAGCCCATTAAGTTCCTTAAAGAGCTGTTAATGGCATGGAGAGGGACATAAGATGATATTTCAAAGCAGAGAACAGAACAAGGGGAGTCATGGTGCGGTGGTAGTGTCCCCGCCTCCTGGGTTAGAAGATCCATGTTAGATAGCAAGCTCATGGAATGACCATAGAATGTATACAAACACCACTAATGTGATCGTGATGTGACCATGAAGCTACTGATTATTTGAAAACATAATTAGAAGAAAATTTTCCAGTCTGTCTTGATCACATCTGTGAAGTGACGCCTCTAAACTAGCTTTACAAGTCACTCACTTGTATCAAATTGCTAGGAGGCAACTGACCAACAGTAGCAACTAGGACTGAGCAATAAATGCCAACCATACCAGCAACATTTATATTGTCAGTGGGTAATATTTTGCTTTTTAACCCTATTTCTACCAGCTCTGTCAAATTGGTTTTCGTGTTTCGTGAACTAAATTGGCAGATGTCCATTTAAGTGGATTTGTCCAAGCTTCAAACAATTGTTTAATGATTCTGGTGCGACTTTGGCATATTGGAAACTAACAAGTTTTAAGGCATGCTTGGTCTTGCTGAAGCTTTTAACAGATGGAATTCATAATTTGTTATCCTGATTCCTCTTTATTTGTAAAAATTGATTTTTAGTTCACAGTGATCATTGGGGACAGAAGTCCAGGACACTGACACATTGTATTCAAACTGATGGCATTCAGTGATAAGAGTCTGAAGTGCACTGGGACAGAGCTGTGATTTCCCCATAACAGCTTTACCTCACGGTTATCTGGAGGTTGCAGCCAACAAAATTGAGTGTTTTTTTTGTAGTAATTTGCATATATATCATTTTGATTGAGAGAGCCACTTGATGGGACTCCAGTATCCCTGTAGATCATTCATTGGACATGAAGTGACTCCATCCTTCTTAAACATATCTGTTTAAATGTTTCCCTTAACAGAGCCAAATCCTGTAAATGGCCTACAAATCGTGCAGTTTGACTCAACCAGCATAAACCTGAGTTGGGCAAGACCAGAGCAGTATAAAGTTGAGTACCGATACAGGATATTGACAGCTGGAAACACACCACCCATGTTTGATGATGGAAATCAAACTGTAGCAAATGAAAACGTTACCGTGACGGGACTGATACCTGGTACCAAATACATGTTTTCGGTTATCACTCTGGCAGGGGATGGCACTGAAGCAGATCCAGTTTCGATATCCAATTATACAGGTAAAAACATTTGGAATGTGGGAATTAAATTAGCTGCCTGAAATGAATTTTTTTTAAATGTGTGTTCATTCTGTGGTCACATTAGTTGTAATGGTGCTGCTCTTAAGCCACATGCCAGCAAGATCCCAGGGTCAATCCTGAATGTGGGATAAGTTAGCTGGTTTCGGTAAGAACACTGAAAGGAAGTGTTACTATCACATTGCAACGGGAAAGAGTACCAAAAACCATTTATGCTTTTAACTGTTTTGCAGTGGTCTCTGCTGGAGACTGTGTGAACAGCAGGTGAGGATAGGTAGTCCACACTTAAGCTGTCGATGTTCCCTAAATGGGAACACTCATCGTAAACAGACAATGGAACTGCCTTTCGAGCCATATCCCAGTATGAATTATTGGTATCCAAACAAGGGTTGTGTGCAAGTCCTTACTGCTGGTTTTAAGAGAAATGGTGTGAGTTTACCTCCACAGCTATTCAATAATATTGTCTCCTCATGTGAGGCACTTTACAGCAATTTAACGTATGGAGAGAAATACCAAGTTCAGAAATAATGGAGAGTTTGATTCACAGCCCCAAATAATATTACAAGGTGCATGATTAGCACAGATGCAGATCTGGATCATTGCAGATTTCAATCATGAGTCTTCGCCAGCACACATTGCCGCAGACCTTTGAGATCAGAAAGCGGTGAAGTACGTGTGAGCTGCAGATAGTATCATGGAATGCTAAGAGTTTGACTCTCGTTAGGCACTTGTGGAAATGATTGTCTTCCATATTCCCAAATGTCCAAAACGGAAGAAGATCCAGTGGTTGTGATAATTGCTCCTATCACTTTTTTGAGTTCCACAAACATCAGTCAGCACTTGATTGTCAAGTTGACACCTGGAGAGACCTGAAATGAAGAGAAGAAATGGCTCCAAAAGTATCTAGCCACAAAAGTTAATGATTACTGTGAACTTTTTTTGTGAAATATGACTGAGTATAATTGGAATTCCTTCCCCTCAGAATGGTTAAAAAAAAACCATTGAATAAACTGAGCAGGTTGGAGAACTGAAACTGCTTATTAGACCTTACCCCATGGATTCCACTTGCAGTAAAGCTGTAAATCTCCTTTTATCACTGCTTTAGCTCCAGTATAGCACCTACTGTGCATGTGACCACCAGACACAACTGACCTTAATAAGACAATCTCACAGAATGATAGACTGGTAAGGAAATTGGGAATACTGATGCATGGGAGGGCACTGGAGGGTTACGTTATTGGGATGGGCAAGAGAGAGATTAGACTGCATCTACCCTTTACTGTGAGGTGCAGTGGTAGTGATCCTACCTCTGGGCCAGAAGGCCTGGGTTCATGTCCCACCCACACAAAGCTGCATCATAAATTGTACAAACAGGTTGATTAGCAATCTATTAAAACAACCATGATCCTCCAGTCGGCAGTGACCTTGGGCACACACTGTTTGTAAAGCTTCTCCTGATCCAATTCTGCCTTCCGTTTCTTACAGGATCATCTGGTCATGGCTGGTGGAGGAATAGGTCATCTCTCATCCAAACCCAGCGAGCGAAGTTGAGGGAGGGAGAGCACCAACCCCTTTTTATCTTTTAGGGCACAAGCTGCCATTTTCAATAAGATATTAAATGTCTATTCTTTCAATGAGTGAGTTTTTAGGTCTGGAAGGGCAATTGAGAATGAGTAGGAAGTAGTCAGGTCCAATGAGTTCAGGTGGATTAGAATTGTTGAATTCCCTACAATGCAGAAAAAGGCTTTTTGGTGCATCAAGTCTGCACCAAACTTCTGAAGAGCATTCCACCCAACCCAACCCATACTGGCTCCCTGTAACCCTGCATTTCCCATGGCTGACCCACCCAGCCTGCGCATCCCTAGACGCTATGGGGCAATTCAGCATGGCCAATCCACCTAACCTGCACACCTTTTGGGTTAGTGGGCAGGTCAGGGGTTAATTGTTTGCTGTAAAGGTGGACAAGTAGAATATAGTCAGGTCTGGTTGGGTTGTCAGGCAAGTGACAGAGAAGGTCAGTTGTGGAGTTACCTAGATGTTAGACTTTTTTTTTTTTTAAAAAAGCCATCTAACATTTTTTGATAAAGTTGTTTGCATCTCGTCCAAGCCCAGAACCCAGAGTTCAGGGCCAGAGACATTTGCAGAGAGTCCTGTGCAGCAGGGAACTAGTTCATCAGCAGTTTAAACTATGCGAGTAATTCCTACCAATGTTGAGATGTCTAAACTCCTCCAGGGTCTTGGTACACTTTTCCTGGAGAATGTCTGAGGTTCCAGACGTTACTGGCATGTTGTAGAATTTGCAACTATACATTTTATAATATATCTGTTTGTGAATAAATCTCAAATTGAGTCAAGAGTGACTTCTGGTCTCGTCTTACGTGTGGCTATAAGAAGTGTTAATACAAAGAAGCGCGACAAAAAAAAAATGTTTTGACCAAGTTTTGGTTTAGTGGTAATTCTGTTTAAAATTTTGTCATCATAAGCTGTGATACCAAGTTTGTCACAATAGAGGATTCAAGTTTTGTATGTGGTAAGCTCAGAAAGAAATAATTCACACTTACTGCTTCAGATTATATGTGAGTGGTTAATTAATTAAGCTCTGGAAAATCCCAGGAGCATCCTTTAGGAATGTTGAAAGAGCATTGTTTATTTGTACCTGAGAGTCCATTTGAAATTCTGTGGGTATGTTTGATAATTTCTTAGAGACAGATGTTTGGATTAATATTGGCTTCTGCAGTGTTGAGAAATATGTCAAAATAAAACTTATAAGTTACTAAGAAAGGGTGACATTAGTACCTGGTTGCAATTCTGTTTTAGGTTTTGAGCTCCGGTTGCTGTAAGGATTTCTGTTGTCAATATAGAACAATATTGTGTCATTTCATTTTCTTCTCTTTATTAAATACATTTGGTTAATAGTTTAAAATCTAAAATAAAGTGTAAGTTCTAATATTCTACTTGCGAGAGAACAAAGAAGATACTATAAAGGTGCAGGTTGTGTTACAAGGTTGAAAGATGCATTTTCCTCTTATGTATGCTAGAAACACTGTGAACATGCATATCATTTCCACCTGAAATCATTAGCTAAAAAAAAAACAGGCTTGGGTTGTGCAATATCTTTGATCTGTACCATGAGTGTAGAAATTGAAAATCCCCAAATGTTTTCTTCCTGTTCTTTTGGGATATTAATGAGACCTTACTTGGATCTCCAAGGTGTAAACAGTTGAATTTTCTGATAGAAAGCAATCGAGAAGTTAAAGGGTAGAAAATATTAAAGTAGAGCCAATATGTCAGGGGATGTGAATGAGTGTAAGACAGCTCTTTTGCATACGCAGAGTCTCATGGAAGTGTCTTGGTGAGATGAAGCCAGAATGTCTATGACATTATCGTACCATCTCCCACTGTGATGCTCTAATGCTGCTTTATTTCCAAACAGAACCTCTGAAAATACCAGTGGGAAACATCACTCTGAACCATGAGGACACAACTGACTCATTGAGAATTTCCTGGATCCGCCCACCTGGAGGTGTTGAGAACTTCACTGTTGACATTGAAGATTGTGCAAATCCATCAGCATTCAAGAACAGCACCACAGTGACATCATCAACAAATACCGTCATGTTCAACAACTTGCTCCCTGGGAGATTGTATTGTGTAAACTTGACAACAATAAGTGGGCCCCATCACATAACTTCAGATTCTGTAAAAGAGGCCACAAGTAAGGATAAAGTATATTTAATTGTCCTTTACTAACAACATTTTCTTTCCAAACTTATGAGGAATGGGACTGTTCTGCCCAACTTGTTTCCTCACATCTTGACTATTTTATTTCTCATCTTATGTAGTCTGGTGCAACTTTTCTAAATTCCTCTGCTACTTTGCTAAAATTAGATTGTCCAGCCTTAACAGTCATCTCTTGGACATTAAACAGAGCCTCAGCTTTCTTAACCAGTGCTCCAATAAGTTCCCTCCATTTGGCTGAGCTTTCGTTCATTCAGAATGACTTTTTTAACTATACTCTCTTCAATCAGATAAAAACTATGACTGTGGGATCATGAAAGTGTCTCAGATTTCCTTATCCTTGTGAAAGATATGTAGGACATTTCATCTTCCAACATGATGAAGCCTCCGTCCTGGATACCATCTTGTATAATTTTGTTAACTGTGCTGAGGTTGCTTCTTCCAACTGGCCTAACATTGGCTGTTAGTTGTGAAACTGGAGCTGATACAACAACTGTCCATTCAACATCTGCTTGTTACTCTGTTATCCAAGCCCCTAAATGCTTGTGGTGCACAACCACAGTTCCTCCTCATGATGCATCCTCCCTCCGCACAATGGAGACCAGGTACAGATTGGGTGACTGGTCCTCCAAACTAGTTTCATTAGTGTAACCCTGATCTCCCTATAGTTTGCCATTATTAATTCCCTTGCCTTTTCTCACTGTGTGGTCTTTCCACTTTTTAAACTCCTTTTTAAACTGTGTCAGCGTACCTGATATAGAATTGTTGGGCTTGACGATCTGAAGAATAACTTAAGCAACTTCAGACTTTAGTTATGCCCTTCTTTTTCATCTGAGCTTTTACACTAGGGGCACAAATTACATCTCGATAGCACCACCTTTGAACGACGTCATAGAAGGCAAGTGCCCATCTGGTGATGTGTGCTGCACAGTCAGCTACTTCCACAATGGTGCACAAGAGTGCCACTGTGTGGTCATCGCAGGTATGCCTGAAGAAGGAGCAGTATTTCTGACATCTCACTGTAGCTGCTGTAGAACCAGATTTACCTCATTTGGATGAAGCAGGGCCAGACAATCAATTTTCACATCACTCTACGAAGAACAAGTTCTGAGCTGCCAGATGGGCGCTTTTTCTGTTGATATTTAAAGGCAGAGCAAACTGGAAGGTGAGGTTTCTTTCAAGAGTTATTTTTGCTGAGGCTGAGTTTGTGGATGCTCTATACGTCTTTTTTTTTGAGAGCTGGTGCTTAACAGTCAAGGACAGACTGTAAAGAGGAATACCTGTCTCAAGCCCGACCACTGTGATTGCAACACCTCTTGATCTGTGTGACAGCCAGGACCTCATTCAGGAAGAGGGGAAGCTGTGCATGGAGGGGGGAGGAGGAAGAGTTGGAAGAGAGACCATTCCAGACTTCCTTCTAACAAAGCAGGTTATGAGAGAATAGATCCTTCTGAGCTTTACTCCCCCACACCAATGTGGACCAACCATTCGATTGATCTGAGATGCTCCATCACAACATCCCCTGGGCCACCATCCTACAAACAAATACAAACACCAACAAATGTCTCCAGCTTTCACATAATTTTTTTTTTATCCAACTGTACTTCTCCTTATACAAGCAAAGAGGAACCACTCCGTCTTGTCCAAGCCCATTAGCGCCAGGTATCTGAAACAAGGAAACCACAAGAGGAGGGTTTGGGTGATGTCGGAGAGCAGGTCACACCAACTGGAGCTTTCCCTTCATGTCACACTGCAGGCCTGTGACTCTAAGCATCATCTCAAGGAGACTCAGGTTGAAGTTGTTGTGCCAGTCCCCCATACCCACTGATCATTTCTGTTCTTCACCCTGCTGTTACGTATGACCTTGTCCTACAAAAAGAAGTGACATGATACCAGTGATAGGGTGACACTTTTGTAGCCTGTATGATGGGAGTTATGTGGGGACAGGGAGAGCTAAATGTGAAATGATAAACATTTGAAAGTGTGTGAAGAGGATCAGGAACATGGGACAGGATGAAGGGAGAGTCCTAAGACTGGGTAAGAGCTGTTGGGTGATAATGGGTCTGTGGCACACGAAGCTGTGGGAGAGGTCGGATGTGAGGTGCCATTTGAGGGTGCCTTCGCTGACCTTGGCCACAAGTGTGAGGTCAGAAAACCTGTTGGGGCACTTTGTCTAGGTGCTCAAACCCGGACTCTGGCACCTGTCTCCGTTGCCACACGCTCTCACTCCCTTTGGAGCCTGCTATGTGAGGGCTGCTCCCACCTTGACAAGGCATGGCCCTGTCTGGGGCATCACTACTCTCCATGTGGTATCATTAAACCTTCTCCTTTGCCTATTGCGTTTTGTTTTTCCTGACCTTCAGTATTCCAAAGTCAGCAAGCTATCGGTCTTCAATTCAATAGTACAGCCTCCCTTTAGGAGAAGCAATTTTATCTTCAGGAAGCAAGCTGCAGCAAGCTAGTCTTAACATCCTGTTGCCATCTGTAGCCAGTAACTTGGGGAGTACACTGACTACACACCACAGTCGTGGTAATGAGGTGCCAATGTGACATTTCCATGCCCGGTATCTCCAGCAGACCAACACAAGCAGATGATAACATTCAGTCTTGCCATCTGAGGGAAACCAGGGTTTGGCCCTCCCTCTCCTGGTATTTTGGAAATTGGGAACCAGCCTGGTTACAGCTGTGGACAGTTTTCATCAGCCAGTAATTTTTTTTTAATATATTCACTGACGGGATAGAAACAAAATTCTGAATGCTCACTGACGTTCTGTGGCAGAAGTTGGTTGATTGACTGTTTTAACAGAAGACCAGAGAGTGATTCCTGTTTATTTAGTAAAAGGTATGTCAAATGCACTTTTTTATTTGGAAAAATAGTCTGGGTTTCTGCAATCATTGACAGTTCTTCTTTGGAACAATAAATCGCATCCCTTGCAAAAGTTAGCCTGACTCTATTAATATCACAAACTGGGTGGGGGAGTTCTCTGAAATGACAACCGTCCCAGTGGTGTAGGAAAGGATGGGAGTACTGCATCTAGACTCCTGACTCATACCCTTATCTCATTCTGGCATAAGTGGCAGGCATCCTGGAATCAGGTCCTGCCCTCCAGTTTGAAACAGCTTTGACATGGTTAGAGCCAGGGCAATCCAGGCCTATCTGTCTAGCAACCTCTGTTTTTATTCCAAAGTTCTAACTTAGTTGGGTGGCCTACTGAGTGAAGCATGATCGTTATGCTGCTTTGTATCTAGTCTGCATTGATGGAATGAAGGTCACCCATGCTGTCCATGAAAATCCTTCTCGTAGGAGTTTGTAGAAACACACTGGTTGTTCAGATGGTGGGACAAAGGTAGCAAGTTAGTAACTCAGCAGTCATGTGGTCAAATTAACGAAAGAAATGTTTTCAAAATCTGTCATTTGGCTCAGGACACACTGAAGGAAGGATGCATTTCTGGGGCAGCTTCCCTTGACTGATCAAATTCTATACACCAGGTTGGTCACCACGTTTGGTTTCTGTTGTAGTTGGTGATGAGTATTATTGTTTTAGAAATACTAAAATGGAAGTTTCTTTGGGGATTTGTGATCATGAGATGTGACAATGATTTGTGTTATGGGACGTATAGCAATCAATTCTGCCCATTTAATAATAATGCTTAAATAGTGCAAAATAAAGATTGAGTCAGCACAGTTTCTTAAATCGGTGTTTCTTCTATATTTTGCTCAGGCAAAAGATTCCCTGATATAACTTTATTTCTTCCACAGTTCCCTCACCACCTGGACCCATAGAAGTGACTAGCTTCACTAATTCCACGATTGACTTTGCCTGGGGAAGGCCTGAGAATATGGATATTGGAACTTACAGTTTTATTGTTACCTACCAGATAGCTCAAACAGCAAATAACATGAATAAATCTATAGAAGATAACAAATCCAGCATTGACAACCTGGAGTCCGGAACCAACTACACCATAACTATTGTAACTACAATCCCTCAAAATTTGCATAGTACCTTTGTAACATGCTCCCACTTTACAAGTAAGTTTCCTGTGCTGTATCCTTCAGAGTAGACTTTTTTTGGCTATTCAAATGAATGAATATTTTTGACTTTTATATTGGTAGTGTCTTTTTAAGAGATTTCTAAAACTAAACTTGGTAAATCTTTCAAATAATGCCACCTGAATGAGTAGAACTGCGTGAATATGTTAATTTCATCTGTTGTTACATTACTAGTCAGTTTCTATTAAGAAGCTGAGTCTGGTTATGCAATGTAACCTATACTCTGTCTCAGGATTGATGCTTTCCATAATTAGTAGTTGCAAGTTCAAGACCGAGTTTCCAATAATTAATGCCCTTTCCTCAAAGAGTTTCTGGGAAATGAGTGCTGTGTGACCTTTTCTCTTGCTATCTAATGCACGCAATTAAGTCAGAAGCCACACGACACCAGGTTACGGTCCAACAGGTTTATTTGAAATCTCACAAGCTTTCAGAGCGCAGCCCCTTCGTCAGATGCAGCATCACTTTCTCTACCTGAGTTAGTTTGTACAGTTTTAAATTCGGCATGTGGTTCTAGTCATTTAGTTTGTCTCCAGAACCACCTTATTTTTAGTGTTTTGTAATCATCTCTCTGCCTCACTTAATTGGATTATATGTCATGCCTTCATTGGTTATTCAGCTTGTTGACCCTTTACTCACCGGCTAACACTCCTGGTCACCTGCAGAGACTTATCAGACATTCCACTCACACCAGTTTTATGATCTTAAACTCTGCCTATAAACTCTGTGTCTGTGTGCTCTGCTGTCTTCCTGCACCTGACGAAGCAGCAGCGCTCCGATTGTGTGATCTCAAATAAACCTGTTGGACTATAACCTGGTGTCATGTGACTTCTGACTTTGTTCCCCCCCAGTCCAACACCAGCACCTCCATATCGCACAGTTGAGTTTGAGTTTGTGGATGAACGTTAAATAATGCAGTGCATGGTGAGACTGTGGTTGATAGTTCCAGGTTATAGCTTCGTAACCAGAATGCTCCAAGACAATGTGTCTGTGTCTCTTCTTATGAAGACTTTTGCATTTTGAGCAGGCTATCACAGGGCGATTAACAAGAAAGACATCAAAGGTTGCAATCTTCAGATTACTTTCCGTAATATGTGTTAATATGTATAGAAATAGGAGGACAGCGGAGATGAATAAAAAAACCGAAAGAACTGCGAATGCTGTAAATCAGGAACAAAAACAGAAGTTGCCGGGAAAGCTCAGCAGGTCTGGCAGCATCTGTGAAGAAAAGATCAGCGTTAACATTTCTGAGGAAGGGTCGCCGGACCCGAAACGTTAACTCTGATCTTTTCCTCACAGGTGCTGCCAGACCTGCTGAGCTTTTTCAGCCACTTCTGTGAGTGAAGATGAATGCCTCACTAGAAAGATGGTTCCAGTGGGGTGTCTTTACATTTTTGCGCTATTGATGACACCCTCCATCTTTACTGATGATTGAGAGTAGACTAATGGGGCGGTAATTGGCTGGGTTAGAGTTGTCCTGCTTTTTATGTACAGGATTTACCTGGGCAATTTTCCACATTGTCAGGTAGATGGAAATGTTGTAGCTGTACTGGAACAGTTTGGCTAGAGACGTGGCAAGTTCTGGAGTGTAAGTCTTCAGTACTATTGCCTGAAAATTGTCAGGGCCCACAGCCTTTGTAGAATCTGGCTGGAAACTATTACAATACCTTCAGCCTTATCTTTTTCACTGATGTGTTCAAGTCGATAAGTTGCCAGGGTCAGATTAGATGCTTACAAGAATTCTGCAGGAAATAAGTCCAGTCGTTCATAGTATTACAGTCTCTCATAACAAGTAGATTCTTTCCATAAAGTTAAATAAGCTTAAGAAGAAAGCAAAGAACACCAGATAATCTTTAACTGATGTGTTTTTTTTATCTTCAGAACCAAACCCCATCAGAAATCTCAAAGTCGTCAGTAAGAACACTGTATCTATAAATCTGTCTTGGGATGACCCACTTGGGCACAGGAGTGAGTACAGGTACAGAGTGCAAACAGATGACAGCCCATCTTCCATTAGGGTGATCAATACCAATTTTTCTGTGATCAGTGACTTGACGCCAGGAGCTAATTTCACGGTCAACATCTCCACTCTAGCTGCAGATAACACTGAATCAGACTTTGTAACCTTAAACCAGTGCACGGGTAAGTGCTGAAATTACCAACTGTTTGTCAACTTGTTTGCCCTGATCTCTATTATTAGGATTCAAAGACAGAAATTGCTCCAGTTCTGCATACGTGCTTCCACACGCATGCTCCTCGTGCGCACACATTTTCACAGAAAAAGACCGGATTTATTTACGTGGACGTGGAATATGAAAACAAACGAGCAGCTCCAGTGCCTGAAAGCAGAGTCAGAGGTTCCAATTTCACACTGGACACAGAACCCACGAGTGAAATAAACCCATAATCAGTTCGAGCGCTGAAAGCAGAGTAATAGAAACCCGAGTTTTAAAAAGAGAAAGTAGAGTCATGGAGCTGTACAGCATGGAAACAGACCCTTCGGTCCAACTCATCCCTGCCGACCTGATATCCTAAATGAATCTAGTCCCATTTGCCAGTATTTGGCCATATCCCTCTAAACCCTTCCCAATCAAGTACTCATCGGATGCCTTCTAAACGTTGTAACGTTACCAGACTCTACCTGAGCCTGTGTTTGTTTCAGTTTCTCATCTACTGGGACCATTTTCTGCAGAGGACCCAAAAGGCTGCCCCAGCCACACTGCTTGATGCTGGTTCAATCACCTGGATACAGTATGCCAGATGGAATCATAAATAATTGCAGTGCAGAATGAAACCATTTAGGGCTGCCTTGTCCATGCTGGTTCTGTACAGGAGCAGTTCACTTTGTGCCACTCCTTCGCATGTTCCTGCATGGTTTTCCAGTAAAGGTAGTGATCCAATTCCTTTTTGAAGGGTATGGTGGAACCTGTCACCTCTCAGACTGTGCGTTCCTAACCATTCACTGCATAAAGTCTTCTTCCACATGTTGCAATTGCTTCTTTAACCAATGATCGTACCTCTATTTGCTTTATTTCTCCACCTTTTAACTAATGCAAACGTTTTTTACCCCCGACTAGTTTATCAAAAGCTCATAATTTTGAATACCTCTCTCATCCTATCTTGACCTTCTCGAAGGAAAATAGTCTAAACTTCTCCAATATACCCGTGGAACTGAACTTCCTTGTCCCTGAAGCCATTTTCATAACTCTTTGTACACCCTCTTGATTATCTTCACATTCTTCTGCAAGTATAGAGCCCAGAACCAGGTCTGGGTGGGATGTCTGAGGGTCGGTGTGGACTTGTCGGGCCGAAGGGTCTGTTTCCACATTGTAGGGATTCCGTGGTGATGAGAACCAGATGCAGTATTCTAGTTGAGGTTGAAACAATGTTTTGCATAAGTTTAAAATAATTTCCTTACTTTTGTATCTGTTTTTGTAAAGCCCAGATTGACATATGTTTTAACTGCTTTCTCAGTTGTCATCCCACCTTCAATGGTGTACATATAAAACCAAGTACAGAATTGTGCCCAAAAAATAAACAAAAAAACTGCAGATTCTGGGAATCTGTAAAAGAAACAGAAATTGCTGGAGAAACTCAGCAGGCCAGGCAGCACCTGTGGAGAGAAAGTGTAGTTAACATTTCAAGTCCAGCAACCCTTCTTCAGAACTCCACTCTGAAGAAATGTCACTGGACCTGAAGTATTAACTCTCCTTTCTCATCACTGATGCCACCAGACCTGCTGAGTTTCCCTATATTTTCTGTTTTTGTTACAGAATTGTGCCCTCTCTATTACTGACACTGTACATTTTTCTTACTAAAATGAATCACCACACTTTTTACTGCAATACATTTCATTTGGCTCTTGTCCAACAGTTCCACAAACTTCTCTGCGTCAATTTAAAGTTGTACACTGTCTTCACAGTTCACACTGTCTCCAATTTAAATATTGACTGTAAATTTCAAAAATTTTCCCTGTTCACCAAGGTCTATACTGTTGCTATATATGAAGAAGATTTGGGGGTCCTAACACCAATCCCTGGGGAACTCCACTACAGACCTTTCACCAGTCTGAAAACAATAGCAATTAGCCTCAACTCTTTGTTTCCTGTCAATCAACCTTGTTATAGAGTTCCCTTAAATCTATGAGTTCTGACTTTGAATGCAATCTGCTGTGTGGCACTTTAGCAGATGCCTTTGAAAATACATATACACTATATCAACAACATTACTGTACCTTGATCATCCTCTTTGATACCTAATCAAAAAAAAATCGAGCAACTTAGACCTAATTTTCCCTTAACAAATCCATGATGGCTTTTCTTAATTTGTTCCCGTTTACCCAAATATGTGATTACAGTAGAACTTTGCTACCATCTCAACATGGCTGCACTAGCAGGCTAAGACCACCCACTTTGCCAAGCTTCACAGAAACTATTTTTGGGAGCAAAACAAGACCAATTTCTTTTAGCCGAAGCAAAAGTTGGAATCCCTGGTCCAAGAGTAGAAGCAATATTTCTTTCAGTGTTTAATGTTTTTCTGAATATTTGTGATAACTCATAGAATGGAATCAAAGAATCCCTACAGTGTGGAAACAGGCCATTTGGCCCAATAGGTCCAAACTGACTCTCCGAACAACATCCCACCCAGACTCCACCCCCCCCCCCATCCTATCCTTGTGACCCTGCATTTCCCCTGGCTCATCCACCTAACCTACACATCCCCGGACACTATGGGTAATTTAGCATGGCCAATCCGCCTAGCCTGTACGTCTTTGGACTGTGGGAGGAAACCGGAGCGCCCGGAGGAAACCCACGCAGACATGGGGAGAATGTGCAAACTCCACACAGACAGTTGCCCGAGGCTGGAATCGAACCCGGGTCCCTGCTGCTATGAGGCAGCAGTGCTAATGACTGAGCCACAGTGCCACCCTTCTTGAAGTTTATGGGAGCACTTCTAATGTTATCACTTTGCTTTCCAATATCATACCTTCCACTAAATCAGGATATGCTGCTCGTGGACCCTTAGAAGTTTACCAGAGGCCACGCAGTTTATCATTCAAGTCAAAAATTAATTTGACTGTTGTGCTTTCTTTTTCTCATCATCTTTCTCCTTACAAACTCATCTTGCCATTTCCACTGCCGTCATTTCACATCACATGGGCTTTGATGGCCTGTGTCAACATAGAGCAACATGTCTTGGTCAATTCAAAGTTGTAAGATTGCTGAGTAAATATTGGAAATATTGAATTAACATCCACGTCCTGTCAGTTACGATACTCACGTGGAAATTGGCACAGTGAGGCTACATACTCTTCAATACACATTGATAGCATGTGGTAAGATCTATGGGGAGTGTCCATTATGAGTGTGAATGTAGGAATTTATAATGAAAGATGAAAGGACAGAATGTATGAGGTTAAAATTGAGACTTTTGTTATGTAATTCTTTCTCTGTCTCCAAAGTATCATAACCAGAAACATTTTCCCTGACTTCTACCAAGCTAAACCATATCTCTTGTGACGCTCAATCCATTGTTATTCATGCTTGTGGATCGTCAGTTTTGTTATAAAGCTTTCTTCATTCACATTTCTGGGATTCAAAAGTCATTCTTTTTCTCTTCCATATCAGTTTAAGCTCATGTAAGTCACACTAAGTATTCCTGCATGAAAGATGAGTTCTTTTCAGATTAAACCCTTCACTCAAGTCTTTGTGTTTGTCTTTGTGTCCTAAAGATCTCAGCCCTTTTTAGGAATAAAGTCTCTCCATCTGTGCAGTTGCTACCCTTACCTTTCTGTTCCAACAGTGAGTGAAGTTCTTCTCCTTAGTTTATGTTTCAGTTTCTGATGTTTCCTCTTCAGCTCCTCCTTCAATGTTATTGGTTCCAATAAAAACCAAGATTTGTGCCTGTCCCCCTCCTGCCTCAAAAATATTTTGTGCCTGCTTCAGGAAGCCCCTAACCTGACTCTTGTGAACCCAAAAAACTATTTGTGACTCTTGAATGACCATGCTTGTGACACTAAGCCCCAGATCAAGTGTAGCGATATTAATCAACAAATGTTACAAAACAGATGCCTGTGCATCTAACACGCTGCCAAACCAACAGAATCCAGAGTCGGAGCGATCGAGGGATTGCTATTGGTTACCCAGTTGCACATTCATTCAAAAATGTTTTTGCTGATCCCCATTTCCTTTCTCTTCAGTCATCAATTAATTAGCCCTGTTCCATGTTACAGGCAAAACTAAATAAACAGTTTCTAGTATTGAAGGACTACAATGAAATAAAGCCACAATACAAAAAAAAGTGGAAGACTGTTTTTTTTTTGAACAGTCGCTCACTTCACTTGAGTAAAGATTCACAATTTCCTGAGCTTTGCATTATGCTCGATATGGTCAATAATTGCTGCTTAATGCTGATCATTGACTGACAGTATAGATGTGTGTTTCCTAGTGTTTTAATAAATATATGCACTATGAAATATGAAGTTTAACTGCACAGATAGGCAGTGTTCAGGTTTTATCCATGACTATGATGGACTAATCTAATCTCTGGTTAGCCAGTCAACCCCACAACTAATTTTAGTGCCCCTAGGCTGAAGAATAGAAAAAACAGTCAGCCTTCCTCATCCTGTTTATCCCGTGAAGGTCTGATTAAGCTCATTTAGAATGGGGCCCTACAATAAAACAACTTGTCGAGACCCATTTGACCATAAGACGTAGGAACAGAATTTAGGCCATTCGGCCCATTGAGTATGCTCCGCCATTCAATCATGGCTGATAAGTTCTTCAACCCCATTCTCCTGCTTTCTCCCCATAACCCTTGATAATCAAGAACCTATCTATCTCAGTCTTAAATGTACTCAGTGACCTGGCCTCCACAGCCTTCTGTGGCAGTGAATTCCACCGATTCACCACTCTCTGGCTCAAGATATTTCTCCTTATCTCCGTTCTCAAGGGTCTCAGGTCCTAGTCTCTCCTACCAATGGAAACATCTTCCCAATGCCCACTCTATCCAGGCCTTTCAGTATTTTGTAAGTTTCAATTAGATCCCCAATCATCCTTCTAAACTCCATCGAGTATGGAACCAGAGTCCTCAAACATTCCTCATATGTTAAGCCTTTCATTCCTGGGATCATTCTCGTGAACCTCCTCTGAACCTGCCCCATGGCCAGTACATCTGTCCTGAGATATTAGGCCCAAAATTGCTCGCAATACTCTAAAAGTGGTCTGACCAGAGGCTTATAAAACCTCAAAAGTACATCCTGCTTTTTATATTCCAGTCAAAATAAATGCCAACATTGTATTTGCCTTTTCTAACTACCAACTCAACCTGCAAGTTTACCTTAAGAGAAACCTGGATTAGGATTCCCAAGTCCCTTTACAAATCAGACTTCTGAATTTTCTCCCCGTTTAGAAAATAGTCCATGCCTGTCGTCTTCTTACCAAAGTGCATGACCTCACATTTTCCCACGTTGTACTCCATCTGCCACTTGTTTGCCCACTGTCCTAACCTGTCCAAGTCCTTCTGCAGCCTCGCCACCTCAATACTACCTGTCCCTCCACCTATCTCTGTATCGTCTGCAAACTTAGCCAGAATGCCCACAGTTCCTTCATTTAAATCATTAATGTATAAAGTGAAAAGTTGTGGTCCCAACACTGACCCTTGTGGAACCCACTTGTCAATAGCTGCCATCCTGAGAAAGACCCTTTTAACCCCATTCTCTGCTTTCTGCCAGACAGTCAATCTTCTATTCGTGCTAACACCTTGCCTTATACACCATGGGCCCTTATCTTAGTCAGCAGCCTCCTATGTGGCACCTTGTCAAAGGCCTTCTTGAAGTCCGGGGGTGGGGGGGCGCGGGGTGGGTGGGTAGCCCAATTGGTCCAGGTGATTTATCCACCTTCAGATCTTTCAGTTTTTCTAGCACCTTCTCCTAGGTGATGGCCACCATACTCAGGCCCGACTGTCTTGAATTTTTGGGATGTTATTTGTGACTTGCACCATGAAGACTGACGCAAAGTAATTATTCAGTTCCTCTGCCATTTCTTTGTTCCCCATTACTACTTCTCCAGCATCATTTTCTAGCGACCCAATGTTCACTTTTGCCTCTCTTTTGCCCTCTATATATCTAAAGAAACTCTTACAATCCTCTTTATATTACTGGCTAGTTTACCCTCGTATCTTCCCTCCTTTATTTCTTTTTATTTTTGTTGCCCTCTGTTGGTCTTTGTAAGCTTCCCAATCCTCTGGTTTCCCACTGCCCTTCGCCACATTATATGCTTTCTCTTTTGCTTTTATACCATCCCTGACTTCACTTGTCAGCCCTGGTTGCCTCATCCTCCCTTTAGTTTGCTTCTTTTTCCTAGGGATGAATTTTTGCTGTGTCTCCCAAATTACTCCCGGAAACTCCGTAATTGCTGTTCCACTGTCTTTCCTGCTAGGCTCCTCTTCCAGTCAATTCTGGTCAGTTCCTCCCTCATGCCTCTGTCGTTGCCTTTATTCAGCTGTAATACCGTTACCTCTGATTCTATTTTCTCCCCCTCAAATTGCAGAGTAAATTCAGTCATATTATGATCACTGCCCCCTAAGGGTTCCTTCACCTTAAGCTCCCTTATCAAGTCTGCCTCATTACAAAACACTAAATCCAGTATTGCCTGTTCCTAGTGGGCTTCACCACAAGCTGTCCCAAAAAGCCATCTCGTAGACATTCCACAAGTTCCTTTTCTTGCAATCCACACCAACGTGATTTTCCCAGTCTACCTGCATATTGAAAACCCCCCCATGTTCACTGTAACTTTGCCTTTCTTACACACCTTTTCTATCTCCTGGTGTATCTTGTGCCCCAGCTCCTGACTACTGTTTGGAGGCCTGTATATAATTCCCATTACAGTTTTTTTTACTTTTTTGCCTTTTTGCAGTTCCTTAAGTCTACCCACACAGATTCTACATCATCTGACCTTACATCGTTTCTTGCTATTGATTTAATTTCGTTTCTTACTAATAAGGCAACCCCACCTCCCCCACCCACCTGTCTGCCTTTTCCATAAGATGTATATCCTTGAACATTCAGATCCCAGACCTGATTCCCTTGCAGCCACGTCTCCGTGATGCCCACCACATCATACCTGCCAATTTTGATCTGCGCCACAAGCTCATTTACCTTATTTCTTATACTGCGTGCATTCAGATATAATACCTTCAGTCCTGTATTAACCATCCCTCTTCTCACTGTCCTTTGTTTATCCAATGTGCTTGAAGTTTGATTACTGACCCTCTCAACACTGTCCTGTTTTATGTTCTGGAAACTTTAATAACTGCTTCTGAGTTCTCCTTACTTTTCATCTTTTTCATAGTTTTCCATCTGTTAAATCCACCCCCTCAGATGTTAACCTGCTCCTTTGTTTTCCATTGGCCATTACACTACTTGGTGTTTTGTCCTTCACATCCACCATGCCCCTCCCCCAACACTTTCTAGTTTAAAGTCCTGTTGACCAGCGTATTTACACTTTTTGCTAGAACATTGGTCCCAGCTCAGTTCTAGTGGAGACCATCCTAGTGGTACAGAGCCCTCCTGTTTCAATTTGGATGCCTGTGCCCCATGAAAAGGAATCCCTCTTTCCCACACAGCTCTGTTAGCCATGTGTTTACTTCCCTTATTCTCATGTCCCTATGCCAATTTGCACATGGCTTGGGCAGTAATCCGGAGATTATATAACCCTTGAGGACCTGTTCTTTAATTTCGCTCATAGCTCCTGATAATCTCTGAACAGGTCCTGTTTCCTAGTCTTGCCTACGTTGTTTGTTCCGGCATGGACCACAACAATTAGATCCACCCCTCCCACTCCAATATCCTTTCCAGCCGGTCAGAGATATCCCTTACTCTGGCACTGGGCAGGCTACATACCATGCGGGACTCTCGATCCTGCTTACAAAGGATACTATCTATTCCCCTAATTATAGAATCCCCTACAGCTACCACCTGTCTTTTTGCTGCCCCCTCTTGAATGGCCTCCCGTGCCATGGTGCAGTGGTCAGCTGGCTCATCCTCCCTGCAGTCCTGTTCCTCATCCACACAGGGAGCAAGTACTTCGTACCTGTTGGACAAGGTCAAGAGCTGAGGCTCCTCTGTTCCTGAATACAGAATCCCTCTACCTGCCTCACTTGCAGTCACACCCTGCTATCCCTGGCCACTGACCACATTTGAATTACTAAATCTACCAGGTGTGACTGCCTCCTGAAACGGAGTGTCCAGGTAACTCTTTCCCCCTCCTGGATGTGCTGCAGTGCCTGAAGCCTGGACTCCAGCTCATCAATTCTGAGCTGAAGTTCCTCCAGCAGCCAACACTTGCTGCAGATGTGGTCACCGCAGTTCGCTATGGGATCAGCCATCTCCCACATCATATAGCTACTGCACATCACCTGCCCAGCCATCTCTACTTGGTTAATTGCTTTATTCAATGTGTTGTCACAAGAAAAGCTACTGAGTGATAGTCTAAAGTGGGATCAGTACTTTTGAGGAGGTATCTAAACAAGCCACATCTTCAGGAGAGAAGCTAGGAAGGGCAGGTCAGAGCCTAAATAAAGGGGGAAAGCAATGAGATTGTTACAGAACAGATTGCTATTGTTTCAGATCTTGACTTTAATTGAAGAAGGTTTCTTTGTTACACAATTTGATGTTCTGGTTTCCCTGCAGATGCGGCTGCAGTTAATTCTTCTTCACTGAAGTGTACAGGGATAGATCTCCAGCCTGTCCTTAAATTGGATTGGGCATGTCCAGATGGAAAGAACAACGGCTTTTCTATCAAGGCAACAAACCTCAGCACTCAGCTAAATTATACAGCTTCGAGCTGTACCTCACGAATGCAAGAATTCACGCTGAATGATGTTGTATTCTTCACAAATTATTCTGTGACTATCACCACTTTGTCATGTGGTAGTCCGAGTACATCAACCCGCGTAGAGTGCACGTCTGGCATTACACGTAAGTTTTAAACTCGGCGCGCTGTCTTCACAGTAAACAAATTGCAATGTAAGATCATGTGGAACTGGCGCCTGGGTCTGTCATCATAAGCCATCATCCCTTACTGTCCTCTGTATATAGTAATGTTCAATGCAGCATGTTGCAAGTGTAGATATCATATTTTACTGCACTGGGAGTACATATCAGAAAATTTGACACTCCACCCCATTTTCCAACCACTTAGCTTAACAGTCAGCTTAAAAGTTAAGAAAGCACATACTAGGAGGGAGATAGTAGGAACTGCAGATGCTGGAGAATCCGAGACAACAAGGTGCAGGGCTGGATGAACACAGCAGGCCAAGCAGCATCATAGGAGCAGAGAGGAGTGGTTTAGGGTGAATACAAGATCCTAATATGCACTGTTTGCATGTGCCAGGACTGAAGGGATAAGTCTTGAGCTAACTCACTGCTACATTAGATAACTGCAATGAACTAAATATTACCCTTTCCCTTTCTTACCCAGAGTAGAAAATAGGAGTAGACCATCCAGCTCTATAAGCCTTCTCCACCATTCGATATGATCATGGCTGATCATCCTACTCAGTATCCTGTTCCCACTTTTGCCCAATACTCTTTGATCCCTTTAGCCCTAAAAACTATATCTATCTCCTTCTTGCAAACATTCAACATTTTGGCCTCAGCCACTCTCTGTGACAGAGAATTCCACAGGTTCCCCACTCTCTGGGTGAAGAAATTTCTCCTCACCTGAGTCCTAAATGGCCTACCCTATACACTTAGACTTGTGACCCTTTGGCTTTTGACTCCCCAGTCATTGGAAACATCCTGCATGTATCTGGATGAAAAAGTGAATGAAAGTTTGGACTGTTTACTAACTACAGACTTCCCATTTAAAATATCTTTGGCAGTCCTTATCCACTTTGTCCTAGTGTTAATAACCTTCTACACACAGTTCAGCAGGATGTAACTGCACTAATGGAAACTTTTTGACGCAAGCTCTTAACACAAGTCTACAACTCCTAGGGGTGCAGATTGGAAAACCCCATTACTTCGTCCATTGAGTTCCAATGAGGAATATTAGTGAGTTTGGCTGCCTCATTTGAGGCTGATGCTATAATGCCAGTTGTGCTGTTTAAAGATCCAGGCTGAGATATTGTATTTGGGTAGCATGAAAGGACTTTCTCCCCATCCAAACCTGCTCTAGGTGAGGTGAACTGCCTGAAACAGAATCTAGGTACCTGAAATGCAAGAATCCCATGCCCCAATGATAGGAACAAGCAATGAAATCAAGCCAAACCATTTTACCCATTCTGTAATAAACTTTGAAATACATTTTGTTAGGTAAATTTATTGAAATATAAATTAATTCAAGATGTTTTCCCAAGAGAACGGGGAAAAGAAATTGTTCATAATGTTTGAGAGAGAAGTGCAGGTCGGGTCATCTATCACTAAAGGGCAATTGTTTTGCATTGAATATTCCTAAAAAGTTCTTGTATTGCATCCAACGCCAATATTTGTATACAACCATTACAGGATATTGAAAAGATATTGTGCTGTTTCATTTTACTTCTCATTTATTCGTAGACCCTCCCCAGCCTGCTGGTAAATTACAAGTGCCAAGTGCTGAAGTTACACACAAAACAATTATGTTTGAGATCAAAGAAGATGCATTTAATTCTGACAATGGTCCACTTAAAGCAATTGCTGTGATTGTTACAAAAGAAGAAAACAGTAAGTACTGTTTTTTTTCAACATTTGAACTGAATTAAAATTCTTATTTTTCTTGTGAGCAGTTGCTTTCAACTCATGATCCTAATTTGTAGGATGCTCATTTGTATCCTACCAAAGGTGTAGATGTCCTTAGCCCTGAACTTCTGTTTAGGCTTGGCTTGTTGTGAATTTATACGAAATTAGGATTTCTTACCACCATCCTTAGTTCCTGGAAATGGGTTCATTTATATCAATAGTTTAGGTACCTACAGCTTTTATGAAATTGTCCAGGTACTTGAAACATGCAGCGATCATGAAAATTGGTGAAATATTCTGCATACTATTGGCAGGTAGTGGTGGCCATTCAGTTGAATGTGATTTTTATTTTTGGTGGTATCAATTTTTGTATTCTTGATCAGTGATCTGGAGGAAGGCACTGCAGTGCTGTCTGCAGGTACCTGGGCAGAATATTTGAATTACAGCAAACTTTGTTTTAACCAGCACCTTATCAATTGGCACTATTGATAAACCAGCAAAAGTTATATACCTCAAATATCATTATCAACTATGATGTCTGAGTATTTATGCTGTGAATAAAGTATAACGGTGATGTGTACACCCATGTATTACATTTCTGTTACTTCCTGTATGTTTTCACATTGATTTTAGGAGGTGAGTAGATTTTTTTTACATAATTTTTTTTGAGGGATGTTTATGCCTCGAAGCTTCACTTCGTCAGGGTTTACTGCGGTTATGCGAAGCTCTTCATTGTCTAGAATATTCAGTCAACTGGCACACTCCTGGTTTCCACAGATGCTGCTTAATAAAAGGTTTGCTATATGTGACTGTTAGAAAATGCATCTGAATTCAGTTTCGGAAATGAAAGATTCCTTTAAGTGTTGTATTCGCTGTTTCTGAATGGTGCTCGTTTGACTGACCTTGGGAGAATTTGGCCAAATTTTCTTTCTTCCCCAAATCCCACATTGGCTTTATTTTTGTCTCTCCTAAAGCACTGTGTGGCTGATCATTTGAGGTAGTGTGACTGGATGAGAGTTTGAGAGTGCAGAAGTTAAAGCATAATTGCACCAGAAAGGTTTTTTGATCACCTGCCCTTTTCCAATCCATCATCTTTTCATTTTTGTACCAAAAAACATGTGGGTTACTTAAATTAAAAATGTGAGAGAGACAGTTCAGAATTGAGTTGTGCAAAGCAATATCTTTCATTCCTTCCTATTCAATTCATAGTATCCAAGACTAAGCTGAGACCAGGAGTTTATTGAACCCGCTGAAGTGCAGTGATTGCGAAGGATTTGTCAGTCCTTCTAACGTGACATCTTTCACTTTTTACAACTGGTGTATTAATGTTTAAGGTCCAGTATATCACTGTTGCTGTGGAAAACCTGCTAATTGGGCATGATTTGCAAAGTTCACTGGTGGCAAGGAATGTTGCTGACCAGAAATACAGAATTGAGTGGTCAAACCAGCTTGCCAAACTCTCAGCGAGTTATGTTTCAATGTGAAAGAGCAAGCCAATATATTGAGGATCACTGCTACCCATAGATGTCTAATTAAGATACAGATTTGATGTATACAGAAGCTTTGGTGGTGAGTGACATAAAATTCCCCTTGGCCATTTCAATGAAGCTGAAGTATTTCCTAAGGCAACAAGAGAGGCCCAATATGCCTACTGCTTTTTTGTTGAAAACAAGTATAAGCCTGGCCAGACACAGAACTGCAAGACGTCCAAGAGAACAGGGCGGAGAAGATTGAAGAATCATGGAATAGTGACATCACAGAAATCAGGCATTCACTCTGGCTCTCTGAAGGAGACAGACAGTCCCTGGGTTGCAGACAGGTTCCATTCTGAGTCCATTTACAAGTTAGTTTGTACCCAAGTCGGAACACTATGCAGGACAATGTAAAGTAAGCTTTCATGAGTACAGGAAACGCTCGTATGCCAGATCTTTAAAGCTACACCCCTGTATGAGGTCACATTTGTAAGTACGAGCATTTGTAAGTTGGATGTTCGTAAATCAGGGACCTCTGTGTGCCCAGTTCCACTCCTTTTCCTTTTCCTGCAGCCAGAAAGCTTTCCTTTTCGGATACTAAAGCAATTCCATTGTGAAGCTGCCCCCACCATATGCTGGCTGTGCCTTTCAGATCCTAACTACCTTCTGTACGAAAAAAGATTTTCTTCAAGTTGCCAATTCCTTTAAATCTGTTCCTCTTGTTTCTATCCTTCCAACAAATGGGAATAGAGTATGCAGGGACGAACTATGAGGAGCCTCCTCAAATATCCTCTTCACTTGTCTGTCATGGAGATCAACTCCAACTACTCAATTCCTCAAGCGTGGAACAATTCTCGTGAATCTTTTCGACACTAATATTTTCACATCTTTCCAACTGAAAAAACATGTGTTTTGTGCAACTGCAACAAACCTTCCTTGGTTTTGTACA
The DNA here is from genome assembly GCF_021869965.1 of Rhincodon typus. NCBI lineage: Eukaryota > Metazoa > Chordata > Chondrichthyes > Orectolobiformes > Rhincodontidae > Rhincodon > Rhincodon typus. The sequence goes on from NC_063348.1 coordinate 4,708,714, forward strand.
TGTGCCACTCTTGTTGGAGCCCAGGGTGGTCTGTGCTTTATTAACTCCGCTCTCAACTTGTCCTGCCATCTTCAATGAGTTGTACATGTGCGTTTGCTCCTGTGCTCCCTTTCGTATTGTACTCTTTACATTGTGCCCTTCCATTCTTCCTACCAAAGTTTATCACTTCACACTCCTCTGCATTAAATTTCATCAGTTAATTGTCCACACATTCCACCAACATATGCCCTTTTTAAAGTTCTGTGTTCCTCATGGTTTACAAAGTCCAAGTTTCACATCATATTGTAAATATTAAAGTTGCACATCAAGGTCTACATTGTTCATGTATATCGGAGGAACAGACATCTTAACAGGAGGGAACTCCACTACAAACCTTCAGCCATGCTACTCTTAGTCTCTTGACACTCAAGCCAATTTTGTGTCCATGTTTCTAGTGTCCTTTTATATCAAAATCTCTAATGTTGTTCACAAATCTGTTATGCAGCACTGTGTCCATTGCCTTTTGTAAGTCAGAGATAGTAGGAACTGCAGATGCTGGAGAATCCGAGACAACAAG
>NC_063348.1:4709669-4729830 GCF_021869965.1 Rhincodon typus
TCTGCTCCTATGATGCTGCTTGGCCTGCTGTGTTCATCCAGCCCTGCCCCTTTTGTAAGTCTTTATGTTAACTGCATTAAGAGCAATAACCCTCATCAACCTCATCTCATCAAAAGCTTTAATTTAAGTAAATGTGGTTTTCCCTTCAGAAATCCATGCTGTTTTTCCTTTAATTAGTTCTTATTTTCCCAAGTGACTGTTAATGTTATCCCAAAAATTCCCATCGCTGAGGTTAAACCAACAAACCTAAAGGGGATGGACTTAACTTTGCATCGTTTTTTTGGAAGAACTGTGCCATTTGCATTTCTCCAGTTGTCTGGCGAAGGAAGGACTTTGGAGTCTGAGGGAGGTTTGCAAAATCACAGCCATTGCCTTTGCAGTTTCCATTGGCTCTCTCTCCCATACTCAACAGTATTTGCCTGCTTGCTAAAGATAGATGCAAAGTATTCATTTAAGTTCTCCAGCCTTGCCCCTGCCTGGATGGGTAAATCATCTTTTTGGTCACTCATCAGTCTAACTACTCTCACCACACTCTTACTAATTATTTGCACTGTTACAACAAAGTTAGGAGAGGTGAAATGATGTCTTTCCTCATCCCATTCATTTATCTGTCACAACTAAGTTTGAATTGAAAAAGGGAGGTGATATTGTCAATTTTATATCACTGTTTTCAGCTCCATATTGGAAATGAGTCACTCAGAATCCTTTAGTAACAACTATAAGTGTTTATTACAAAGATATGAGGATCATTAGCAAAAGGTTTTAATTGTACACGTGTGTATTTATGTAGGCTGTGTTTTCTGATTTCTCTGTCTGGCTTTCTTTCCCCACCACCCCCGAAACGTTCGCATTGCACATGTGGAAGTTCTGCAATGATTAATTTATTGTTGTAACATGTACTGAGATACAGTGAAAAGTGTTATTTTGTGAGCTACACAGGCAGATTGCACCACACAAAGTGCATCAGGGCTGCAGAATAGAGTGTAGAAAACAGTGTTACAGCCGCAGAGAAGGTGCAGAGCAAGAGAGAGAGAGAGATCTGTTTGACAAGCGCATTCAAAAGTCTGATGCCATTCGTATGCGTATTCAAACTTTTATACCTTCTGCCCAATGAAAGGGGATGGAAGAGAGTACAACCAGGGTGGGAGGGGGTCTTTGATTATGTTAGTTCCTTTCTTGATGCAGCGGGAAGTATAGATGGAGTCAATGGATGCAAGGCTGGTTTGTGTGAAGGACTGGGCTATGGTCATGATTCTCTGTAGTTTCTTGTGGTCTTGGGAAGGACAGTTGCCATGCCACGCTGCAAAGCATCCAGATAGGATGCTTTCTATGGTGGAACTATAAAAATGGCAAAAGTCTTTATGGACATGCTGAATTTCCTTAGCCTCCCAAGGAAATAGAGACATTATTGTGCTTTCTTGACCATCGCATTGACGTGGGTGGATCAGGACAGATTGGTAGTTATCATCGCTTCCAGGAACCTGATGGTCTCAACCATCTCCACCTCAGCAGCATTGATACACCCAGGGGCGTGCCCTCCACTCCACTTCCTGAGGTCAATGAACAACTCTTTCATTTTGCTGACTTTGATGGAGAGATCATTGGTTTTACACCATGCTGCGAAGTACTTTATCTCTTTCCTGTATTCCATCTCGTTGTTTGAGATCTGACCTATAACAGTGGTTTCATCAGCAAACTTGTAAATGGAGCTGGGGCAGAATTTGGCCACACATTCGTGAGTGTATAAGGAGTATAGTATGGGGCTGAATACACAGCCTTGCGGGGCACCGGTGTTGAGGATTATGGTGGAGATGGTGTTGTTGCCTGTCCTTACTCATTGCGGTCTATGGGTCAGCAAGTCAAGAATCCAATTAGAGGGGGGAGCTGAGGCCTGGGTCTTGGAGTTTAGGGATGGGTTTGTTTGGAATTATAGTGTTGACGGTGGAACTGTAGTCAATAAGTAGGAGCTTGACAGATGTATCCTTGTCATCCAGATGCTCTAAGCATGAGTGTAGGGCCAGGGAGATCTGTCTGCAATGAACCTGTTGCACTGTTAGGCGAATTTCAAAAGATCCAGGCAGTCTGGTAGGCTGGAGATGATGTGAGCCATGACTAACCTCTCAAAACACTTCATAAGTATGGAGTTTAGAGCCATCAGGCAATGCGCGTGTTGTGAAATGCTCTGCCAGTAAAAACCAGGGCATCACCCAAAAAAGGTACAACTTAACTGAGCAGATGGGACAGAGTGACATCACTGGCAAGGTCTCTCTGCCTGAGTTCAATATGGTTTACGCCAATAAACAAGGTCACACAACCCTTCTCTGAAAGTGCTGCCGACTCAGATTTGAATGATGCAGCTTCTGATCTTTACTGTTTAGCATCATGTGCTTTGCAAACTGTTCTTGTCAGAAAGCTCAAGATATGTGTATGTCCAGCTGATGATATCAGTTAATATTTTCAAATAACACCTCTTCACAAGCATTGTATTATCCACCTGTCTGCAATAAGCTTAATTTTTTTTTGATTCAACTTAAATTTGATCTCTTTCATTATCTAGTGACCTCCTGGATTTTTTTGCCCCAGTTTTGCCCATTGTGGAAATATACTTTGACTGTTCATGAAGTGTCTCTTATTTACACTGAAATAGAGCTACTACGTGTGATGTACATAGGATCCCAGTCTGGGGTGGACATCTCTGGGTCTGCTTTCCTTTTTTACCCAGAAGTCCTCTTACAACTGAACAGCTTTTTCCTGCCCCAACACCAAATCTCTGTGGCCTGGCGTCTGCTTTATTTATTTCTTAAGCGCACTGTTCAAAGATGTTATGAGCAGGTGAGATTTGAACCCAGGTCTCCTGGCACAGAGGTAGGAACACTACCACTGCAACATAAGAGACTCTCCAAGCCTACTTTATCTTTTTCTTCATTGTACCGGAAGTCTACACCCAACCAAACCACTTTCCCACCACCAAATCAATGTGACTTTTATTTTTAAACAGTTAATCGCCCATGTAGCCAATTAGAAATTTACATGCAAAGCTCATTACCGGTGACGCACGCTATCAAAAGTGTGGGAGGTGTTGGCAGAACAGCAAGGGGCTACATTACCAATCTGCTTTCTTTTCCTGGGTCTGCTTTACAGTTATTTTAATCAATGTGTTTGGATGTGTTATGACAGAACATGGGCAGGTGGGACTTGAGCACAAACCTTCTGACCCAGAGGTAGAGACGCTACCACTGCATCACAAGACCCTCATTTGAGTCTGCTTTATTTTTCTCATACTCAGAAATGCAATCACGCACAACTAAACAACTTTCCCACCACCAAAATCACCATGACTTTTTTGTGTGTTTTTTTTCCAAAAGTAGTGACCACCACCAGTTTAAAACAGCAGTTTAGTCAATTCAGTATTTATACGCAAAGTCTGTTAAGCCATCAAAAGTGAGGGGAGGGGGTTTAATGAGAGAAAGAAGGGACTAAATCAAAATGGAGTTGGAGGGGGAGAGAAAGCTCTGTATTCCCTGTGTTGCCCACCTTGTCTAACGGCATTGAGACCATTGATGGACACTACATGTTCCCTCTCCAAAGGCACCCAGGCACGAATGTAACTGGGCCTGTTTTACAAAGGGCTCAGGTGATGATTTCCAGCTGGGCAGGCCATTCATTCCCTGTTACCAAGGGAACTCATCAACTCCGCAGAGAGCCTAATTATTGATTCCTCCATGGGCTTTATATGGGTTATCACAAGAACTTAAAGGCAAATTGCTCAATGTGTAAATCTGTTCAGAAAAAGAAACGGAACTTGTGAAATTCGTCGCAATGCAATATTTTTAAAAACAATACTGGATCACATCATGTCGTCATATGTGAGTGATTTTGTTTTGTTGTAAAAATTAACACACAGCTTATGTAACTCAGTTTCCTCCCAAAACACTTTTGAGGACCTTTCCTCTTCAAAATGTTCCTGTTTCATTTCTGAAGGTTTTGGAAATCACAAAGTATGTTTTGGGTTCTTGTTCTTCAAATTATACCCAAAAGTTTCTTTTAAGTTTCTGATCGTACTGAGCTATTCTTGATCACCAGTGGTAATTACCCAAAATGGCCTCCATAAAATTAGAAACAGGACTGGAGATTGTAAAGGATGATGAAAAAGTCTGTACATTGTTACGACTCTTGAGCTATTGGAGCGATAAAACATACGAGTGAACGAATTGGTTGTACAAAGTTCATATGTGATCTTAGTTTTATTCAGGAATAATTTGTGTCTTACCTTTTCCCACGAGTGAATGAAAGCAGAGCTTAATAGAAGCTGTTTAGATGATTCACTGAAATAAAATTGATGATGTTTGGCTTGTTAATGGATCGGAATTGATGAGTCAAGTGGCCAGCCTCGTTCTGCATGTTGTTTTGCTTTTAAGGTTTATTTTTCTTTTTACTACAGGAAGAAGTCCCAATGCAGCAGTTCTCGAAACAGCCTATAATTCTGTTGTTTCAACTTATGTAGCCCAAGTTATTGATCTTAATGATGGAGTTCGAAAAACCAGGGCACCAGCTCTGGTTACTCCCATCACTGTCACTGTAGGCAACAATGATAAAAGTCATGGATATGTTAATCAAGAGTTGACTCCTTTAACCGCATACCGGTAAGTTCTGCGATAATACATGTTTAATCAATTACTGGAAAGAAACTGCACTGTTCTGAAATACAATGTGATTATTATCTCTCACATCTGTAATATTATTGGGGGAAAAAAAAATCACTCCTTTCAGAGACTTCTGTCCCACTCATATAGGAAGGTATGGGACCGTTATTTGCCTCCTCACCCATTTAGGAAGATATTGAATGCAATTTACTTTCCCACCCAGCACGTTATCCATAAACAGCAAAAGAAAGTTAGATGTTAGATTGAAATAGTACTATCTAATTTCCTAGAAACACAGTTTATGTGCAGGGGAAAAGGAGGAAGATGGTCTTGCTGTAGCAAGTTCTATACAAGGGTGATGAGAATGACTGATGCATTTTAACTATTGGTCTGATATGGAGGTCGTTTAGTAAAATGGTAGAGTCCCTGTCTGTGGGCCAGAACTGTGTCCAAATCCCATGCATTGAATATACATTTCTAATGTGTGTAAACAGGTTGATTGTCAGTCTGTAAATCATTTCACGATATCAGAGGCAGGTTGTAACAACAGAGGAGTTTCCTGGCCAGCCATTCTGCAAAATGCAGTAGCAAACAGCTGCAGTGCCTTATCCATAAGCATGGACACCCACGCTCAACCCTTTGTAATGCAGACAGGAGAAAAGACAGATGCTATTTAGTTCCCTGTCCTCCGTTTCTTTCATGGTCAGTGGTGAGCACGTTTGTGCTCAGTTTACTTTTCAGAAGCTGTGTTACAAAACTGATTTGTAATAAAGCCAATCCTCACTTCATATTGCAGTTGCATTACTGAAAAGCACAACGTTAAGTAAAATGTTATTAACTGAGGCAGAATTTCCCATTAGAACCCATATAAGTACTGCCGCTGCCCACAAAGTCTCCTGCAGCCTCACAGCACTGCCCATTTTCAGCTGGGACTTGTGATTCTGGGTCTGCACAACCTTCCCAAAGTAAGTCCAGTGAGTGCAGAATTGTGGGGTTGATGGATGGATGGATGAATGGTTGGTTGGTGGATAGCTGGCTGGTTGAATGGGGTGGAGGGACTGGTCAGGTCTGGAGGGTACTCGGGTCAGGTTGGATATTCAGGTGAGAGGGTGCAGGTTGGTGGTGGTGAAATTGTGATGTCAGTTCTGATGCTTTGGTCAGTTACTCTGGCTAAACACTGATGTAGAATTGGTATTTGCCTGGTTTAGAAACAACGTTTTCCAGTTTAAGAAACAAGCAAGCCCTGTGTATTTGGATTCAGTCTATGACAGTGGGATCGGTTTCAAAACCTTCTTTGCAAGGTCCAACACAGCTCACATCAGCCACTTTAGCACCCATGCAGGTGTCAGGACTTGTGCAGTGTCCCCAGCAACTTAAATCCCTATTACACTGCTCTAAACCATGGAAAGTTTGGGTTAGTAATGCATTGTAACTGAAATATTTTTATTACCACAAAGACGGGGAGAATCGCAATGTCTTTCTTTAGTTCCATTGTCATAATTCCTACCAGATTCACCAGATCGAGAGTATTTTAGCAATAAACTGAAACTACTTGGACTCGGGCTATTCCCCTTGGACCAGAGAAGACTGAGGTGGGTGGTGACGCATAGGTCCAGTAGCTTCAGCATGTTAGATAACAAGGTGTAGAGCTGGATGAACACAGCAGGCCAATCAGCATCAGAGGAGCAGGAAGGCTGACATTTCGGGCCTAGACCCTTCTTCAGAAAAAGGTTCAGCATGTTGTCTGTGAAGATGGTGTCACTGGGGTCTTGTTCTTGTTTTAGTCGTGTTGTCAGTGTTTCTCTTGCTAGTGGTATGTCTATCAATGTGAATGGGGCAGTAACATCAAATGATACCATGGTCTCGTCATCATCTATTCTTATGTCCTTGATGGCATTGAGGAACTCATTGGGTTGAGTGGGGTGACTTGCTGACGAGGTGCTTTAGTCTCCTTTGTAACTCCTTGGCTAATCTGTGTGATGGCGTGCCTGGCAAGGCACCATGTTGAAGCTACTGGACCTATGCCTCACCACCCACTTCACCTTTAATGGCCAAATATATAAACAGATCAACGGGACACCCATGGGATCACCTATCTCCGGACTAATAGCTGAAGCTGTGATGCAGAGACTTGAAAGTATGGTCCTTCCGCTAATCCAACCAAAACTCTGGATACACTACATGGATGACACCTTCGTCATTATTAAACAGACCACACTAGGGGAGACACATGAACTAATAAACAACACTCTCACCAGGATCAGATTCACCGGAGAAGAACAAACAGCTCCCATTCCTGGATGTCATGGTGGAACGCAGGACAAATGGGGCAATTCCTAATAAAGGTACACAGGAAAGCCACACACACTGACCAAGTACTGAATTTCGACAGCAACCACTCTCACACCCAGAAACAAAGTTGAGTGAAAACTCTATTTAAACAGGCAACAACACAGAGCTACGCCAAAAAGAAGAATATCTCTTCCAAGTATTCAAAGACAACGGATACCTGAAAAACTGGGTCAGAAGATGCCAATCACATGAACAACACCAGGAAGATACTACACGCCCCAACACACTCATCACGCTACCTTATAACAGGAACACATCGGAACTGACCACAAGACTCCTACAACCACTGGGCATCAGATTAGCACACAAACCCACATCAACCCTACACCAACTGCTCACCCGAACCTAAGACTCACTACCCACTATGGACAGGACCAACATCATATATAAGATTCCCTGCAAAGACTGTGACAAACATTACATTGGACAGACAGGAAGAAAATTAGCCACAAGAGTACACAAGCATCAACTAGCAACTAAAAGACATGACCAATACTCACTTATCTAAATCCACATGGATAAGCAAAACCACCAGTTTGATTGGGACATCACCAGGATCCTGGGACAGGCCAAGCAGAGACAAGCACATGAATTCCTAGAAGCCTCGTTCTCCACTAAGAAATCCATCAGCAAACACGTAGAGCTAGACCCTATATATGCTCTACTGCAAAGGAAAACCAGAAGTGAGGTAATCCAGCTCAACAGACACCAGAGTTTAAATAACAGGCGGGAAAACACAACAGCGCTTCATCGGAGGCTGCACTGATGATGTTACCCAGCAGGGTAATGAAACGTCTGCAAAACAATGAACCAGCTCAGCGAGCCAACCAACAACAACACCCACAACCCGAGCTACAAATCTACTCTAAAACTTCAAACGTACAAACTTTAAAAACAAATAGTGCATTTAAATAAAATAGCTTTTACTAACCTAAAAGGAAAATGCAATTATTTCTGTTCCCCACCCCCCCCCCCCCCCCACCCTGCTCATCCCTGCGTCTCACCTGTGCTCCCACCCTGTGACTGAGTGCCCATTAGTAGGTTGCTAAGAGGAGAAAAGCAAGTGAGGGAGTAAGAGTGGATGCAGGCAATAAGAGAAGAGAGACTGTTGGGTTGGGGTGGGGTGCAGTGAGCAGGAGGGAGTCGTGAATTGAAGCAACAAGCGGGAGGGGAAATGGCAAATGCGAACAGGTTGGGGTGGGAAGCGGTGTGCAGAAGATGGTCAACGGGCAAGTGGGAGAAGGTTAGTGAGAGAAGCAATAAGCGGCACAAGGTTGGGGAGGAAAGGAATAAGGTGAAGTGGGTCTGGAAGGAAAGTGAAGTGTTGTCAGGGAGACAAGCAGAAGATGGTCAGGGAGGGCAGTAGTGATTAGGAAGTGAAGAGGGAGAGGCTTGGAGGGGACAGTAAATGGCAGGGACTACTCCACATTGGTGTAAATGGGTTACATGAAAAGATGTTAAAGCGAAATTCCCAATGGTCAGTGTGAACAGCAGGCTCATTGTATCCACTCACTAGAACAGAACAATCCTGAATCTAGCCACTTAAAGACTGGACTCAGTGACCTCTAATGACTAAACTTCAGATCTTTGGAGAGAATTGGTTAATATCTGTTCCTTTGACTTGATTGTTTCAGTGTGGATATAAAACTGAAGGTACAAAAGGGTTATTTTTTTAGCTGGTGGTTTAGTGGTTTTGTAAAGAATAACATTCAGAGACATTTTGCCCCTTGATTTATCCAAAAGTTTGTACCAGCCTCATCATGATTCGAATGGAATTCATATGTGGATTCCAATGGACACTGAGTGTCTTTGTGCAAATGACGTATTTCTCAACCCCCTCGACCAGCAATAAATTCTTTGGTACACGTCACTTGCAATATGTAGATAAAGTAGAGAATGGAGTGGCCCCATCTTATGAAGGAGAGCCATTGTTCCTCCTCCTGCTGTTGCATGTCTCCCAGTGCATGTTTGCAGTGCCAATTCCAAGAAATCTGACTCATTTGCTGTAAAACAGGAAGATGCCCAAAGCCTGGGGCACCCTATAGTGGATGTTCTCAGGGAGTACTGCTCTCAATTATAGAGGTTGTTTCTCTGGCTTCAGTAGTACTGTTCCCTCTCGTTTGATTGTAGCAAGAAGTTTTCATTTTCTTAAAATAATTAGGCTTCCAGTTTACAGTATCCTCCCAGGAGCACCCTTCAGACAATCCATTGCAATGCCCTCCCTAACGTTCTTTACTTCCTGCTCTTTCTTTTTTCAGACTCAGCTTGGCTGGATTTACAAAAATAACATTTGGTGCAGACGATAAAATCGTTTCAAATACATCCTTCTATTCGACCTATGAATATTCGGAGAAGATTTTCTTGAAACAAAATCCAGGTTTGTTTCAGAAAAAAAAACAGTTTACATGACTTGGAATGTGTGTCCTGCATCTTCTTTTTCATTCATCATAATATAACGTTTTTAACCTTTTTTGTATTTTATAAGCATTCTGCCCCCATATCCAGGGATTTAAAACATGCCTGTTTCCTTATCTGCCACAATAAAGCTATATTTATTTAATCACACTAGTCCATGTGCTTTCGGATTAAGAAGACTGCCAGTTGGAATCTGTATTTTTTTTTTGCTCCAACTGATGCCCATTGCAGACTGCACTAAGATTGTGTCAGACTTACTTCAAACAATAATGAAAATCTTCTGACTTTTTAATTCTGTCAGTCTGGTCTAAATATTAACTCAGGTTTCAATGTTGGCAGGATAAAGTGCTAAGCCCCTGGACCAACCAGTTTCAGCTGGTACACTATATTCTGACTTTATTAATGAAAATTCAACTCCCTTCAAACAATAATGTATTTTGTGGAGGAGGAGTAAATTGGAGAAGTTGATTACTGAATGTGGGATAAAATATAAGTCCAAAATCTGTCGCCTTAGATTGCAGTGTTCCAGTCATAATTGCTACTGAGTCATAGCTTCTCAAAAAAGAGTGAGAAACGTTCTTTGATAGCAGCCTGCGAGATGTGTTCATGTCTGTTGCTGTGTCTATTCCAGATGTTATTATTGGAGCTGTGGTTGGAACTATCCTAGGGGCAGCAGTCATAATCCTGTTGGTTGTGCTACTCTTCTGGTGGAAGAGACGGTGAGTCAAATCCCTGATCTGTGCATCACGCTCATCCCTTTTTACCAATCATGTCTCACAACTTGTAAATAGTTTTTTCTACCTCTGCATCTTACTGAATGAGCCTTGAAGCTTTTCCACCCCTAGGTGTTGTGGGAAGGATGTCTACTCCATGAAATTTAAATACAGTTGCCGAAAAAAATGATTTAGAAGGATCTAAGCATCGTTCGAACAGGTACCTGAACAGCTTGATGTAATGTTGAGCCAAATATACCAGGAACGTCTCAGCCTGTCTGTACTGAGTTAACTGATCTCAGTGGGTATGATGAGTGCAGGCGAACAAGGCTATTCAGTCTATTTTGCTGTTTCAGAGACAACAAGGTGTAGAGCTGGATGAACACAGCAGGCCAAGCAGCATCAGAGAAGCAGGAAGGCTGATGTTTCGGGCCTAGACCCTTCATCAGAAATGGGGGAGGGGAAGGGGGTTCTGAAATAAATAGGGAGAGAGGGGGAGGCGGATAGAAGATGGATAGAGGAGAAGATAGGTGGAGAGGAGACAGACAGGTCAAAGGGTTGGGGATGGAGCCAGTAAAGGTGAGTGGAGGTGGGGAGTTAGGGAGGAGATAGGTCAGTCCAGGGAGGATGGACAGGTCAAGGGGGCGGGATGAGGCTAGTAGGTAGGAGATGGTGCTGGGGCTTGAGGTGGGAGGAAGGACAGGTTAGGGGGGCGGGGACGAGCTGGGCTGGTTTTAGGATGCGGTAGGGAGAGGGGAGATTTTGAAGCTTGTGAAGTCCACATTGATACCATTGGGCTGCAGGGTTCCCAAGCGGAATATGAGTTGCTGTTCCTGCAACCTTCGGGTGGCATCGTTGTGGCACTGCAGGAGGCCCAGGATGGACATGTCGTCTGCGGAAAGGGAGGGGGAGTTGAAATGGTTCGCGACTGGGAGGTGCAGTTGTTTAGTGCAAACCGAGCGTAGGTGTTCTGCAAAGCGGTCCCCAAGCTTCCGCTTGGTTTCCCCGATGTAGAGGAAGCCACACCGGGAACAGCGGATGCTGTTTCTTTCATTTGAAATGTAGTTTTATTACCTTTCATCACTGAATTCATTCCTTGCTGAATAATCAAGTTTTATGCCTCCATATCCCTTCCCAAATATTGCAGATATTAATCTCTCCATATGGAAGTGCTTCTTGATGTCAGTCCCTGGATCTTTTTGCTGATTTTGTACATTCATGTCTTTAGCCTAAACGAATAGCTTAACTTAAAACAAGGATCTGTTATTTGCCATTCACTTTTACTGGCAAAAGATTTCACTTAAGTGCTCAAATGCATCCTGTGCTTCCCAACCCTCATCAGATTCCATCTTATCAATCTATTTTCATTTTATAAGTCGAGGAAAGGCCTCAAGCTCTTGCTCTGCACTATTTCCAGAATTCACATTGGTTCACCAGCAATGAACACCATTCTTGATTTTCAATGTGACCAGAGAACTTTGCGCCTCCAGTTTGTTCACCATTAAATGGACTTGGCCACTTTCACCTTTTTTAATGTTGTACAGGAGACAGATGAGGCAAGTGGCTTTGATGCATTTTAAGTGAAGCTAGATCACCATAAGAGGGAAGAGGAACTAGAAGATTCTGACAATAGTTGAATGATGAAGGATCAGAGTAGGCTCAAATGCAGCATAAAAGCCAGCATTAACAGGATGGGCCAAATGGCCTGTTTCTGGAGTTAAACTATGTGTTTGTTCCCTTCATTACTTGCTGTTCTGCAATGACTGGGAAATATTTTAGTTGTGAGTCTGATATCAACTGCCATATCTCTTTAAACCTCTCCTGTAGCTACTTCAATACCATTATTTTTATGATTGTCCTTAATGTAGATGGTCTGGACAAGGTTGAAAAGTGAATTCACTTACCCAAAATTGATCTGTTCTTGCTACTCCAGGATATTCATTGTCCCTCCACAACCTAAAATATTCTCGATAATCATTAGCAACATCAGAATAATCTTCAAATCCTTCCTTTCCTTCCCTAAATTGGCCACTTTGGTTGTCTCAGAAGGACAGGAAGATCAACTGTGGGCCGTCCTGCCCAGGTTTTAAATCTTAGCTGAGGTACAGCATCACTCCACTAAATTAAATGCCCTTCCCACCTCCAAATTGACCATCAGCGAGACTTAAAGATTCCACCCCTCATTTTTCCCCTAAAAATTGAAAATCAGACATGTGGCAGTAGCATGGTGTTTTATGCTTTGTATTTAAGCTCATGCCAAAAATAACTGTTGCAGTGCACTTCCTATCTTGGCCATGCCATCAGGTAGAATAATAAATTGGATTCAGGTACTTTCCCCACTGGGAGATGCTAAGTTGAGCTCAGTTGCTTTGCAAGATGGTATAAAACTGACTCCAGACATCTCCAACAAGGAGGCACTATCCTAAGGCGAGGCTGTGCTCCTTTGATTGTGCAACACTGAATCCCAGCTAGGCACAAAATGGAGGCTGGAAAATTCCCTTCCAAAACCAAGATAATCCAAACGATGCTCATCTGCCTTCATTATTCACACACACGGGCATATGTCATCAGTAGACCGAAAGAAGAAAAGAATAGCGCTGGCCAGGTGAAATAATTCTGGATGCAGGAGCAATGTGTTGCCTGCTAGTAAATTGTGTTACCATCTGAGTTCATAGTTATCAATGTACTATTTCTGTCTCTTCACAGAACCAAGTCCAACAATGGGAATTTAACCCAACTTCCAATCCCAGATATCAGGTAATTCTCTTCTTGGATATTAAGACAAAGTATAAAAGGCAGAGGATTATCTAAACAGTAGAAAGACAAATTTTATTAAGATATAATTTTGGTGGGTGTGGGTGCCCAAGTGAAGTAGGAAGAGCAACTACCTGCAGATAATACTTGTCAGAGCAGTGGGGGGCATTGAAGAGCGAAATAGCAAGAGTAGTATGTTTCCATAAAGAGAGAGGGTGGGACCATGACCAGAGAATCCTGGATGTCAACAGACATAAAGGATACGATTAACGAAGAAGAGCAGTTTATGGCAAATACTGAGGGCTTAATATAGCAGAGTCCCTAGAGGAGTGTAGGAGGTGGAAATGCAGGGAGGAACCTAAGGAAATGAGGAATGCAAAAACAGTGCATGAGAAAACAAGTAGAACTAAGGAAATCCCAAAGGGATTTTGTAAATGTATAAACAGCAAGAAAGTAACTCGGGAAAGTGTAGGGACCGTTAGGACCATAAAGGTAATCTGTGTGTCGACCCGAAAGATGTGTGCCAGGACTTCAATGAACACCTTGTGTCAGTCTTCTCAATGGAAAAGGACCGTGCAGGTATAGACATTGGTGTGGAAGACAGTGAAATAGCGGAAGAAATCAACATAAAGAGAGAGAAGAGGCGCTTAGGAGTTTAGCAGCCTTTAATCGTGGGTAAATCTAGGGGTCTAGATAAGAAAGCACTTTCTACAGTAGTCAAAGGATCAGTAACCAGAGGGTGTATAGATTTAAAGCCAAGAGGTAGAAGGCTAAGAGGAGAGATTTTCTTCACTCAATGGTGGGAATCTGAAACTTACTGCTTAAAAGGGTGGATGAGTTGGAGACATGTAAGCCGCATTTAGATCTCCACTGACTTTGCCATAGCATTCAGGGCTATGGTCCCAAAGCAGAGAGATGGGACTGATGTAGCTAATCTTTATGGACTGGCACAGACATGACGGGTGAAGTGGCCTCCTCCTGTGCTGCCAGTGTCTCTGAATCTATTTCATAACACCGTCCACCTAGAGGAATGCCAAAGGTGCTTGGGAAATCAGAAATAAATGAATCCCAGGTCTAAAAAATAGCAAAGAGATGGGCATTGAGAAACCTCTCAAAGGAGGACAGAGTGGTGAAGGAGACCAAGACCGGGGCAGTGAATGCCAGGATATGATGCATAGTTGCCTGAAGTTTAGTGATATTGAGAGGGAGCATAGATAACTGGAGTGAGAGGAGGGATGCATTTTGAGCATTATGGTACTGCAGGAGGTTACATAGGGACGGATGTGGCAAAGAATTAAAATGAGGATAACAATTTTAAATTTAACTTATCAAAACAGTAGATGCTAAAATACCTTACCAAAGGTTAGATGAACGATGAGCAGAACTTGGTGCTGGATATCATAGAAGAATACTTTGGGATATGTTGAGGTTTACAGAGGGTGAGGGATGGCAAGTTGGCTGGGCCAGCATTGTGCTGTTCAGGGCTGGAAAGATAATGGTGTGGCTGAGGGTTTCCGTGAATTCTTTGACATATTTTAGTCCTATTTGGCGCTTATATGGTCAGTTGATATATTGAGACCGTTAGGCCAAGTTACCCACTGATAACAAGGAGAGAAGCATTCAGTCATGGTATCTCCTCAAGCGTCGTTTTCCTGGCACACAGCATCAAAGTAAAAACCACCTTTACAGGATGTCTGATGCATGCATACGTTGGCTAATAATTAAAACTCTCTCTCTCTCTCTCTTTCCACCCCGCCCCTGCAGGGAAGCAAGACGGTAAGTCCTTTTTATTGTAGCAATGTATCCATCCTTTGCAGTCAGATGACTCACTAACACTGAGTCTAGTCTTATTTCGACTTCACGACCACTTGAGCAATGTATGAGAAAGCTACTGATAGCCATAGAATAAGTTTGAGTGGAAGAATCAAATAATTTTGCTGTCACAATAGCCAAATGAAACAAAATATGCCTTTAGACCCAGTGAACAATGTCAGTATGTCTGCTCTCCCTGTAGTGATCACTGCGTTGCATGCATTTGTAAATTACGGAGGCATTCTCTGTGCTAACACTCATTAACAATGTTGTGTCTGCTTCATGTTACTGGTGTAATGTTTCTTGTTGCTATCCAATTTGTTTAGTGTCTATCCAATTTGTTTAGTATAGGCAGATGACGGTTCCTGAGAATGCAAGCACTTCATGTACTGGAAGCTCATATGAAAAAGAAATCCAATAAGTGATTTTTAATTAGTGTCGGGACTAGAATTATGGAATTAATGCTCCTCGTCTTAGCTGGCTCCAAAGTAAATGGGACTAGAAAAAAGAAACCTGCATTAAACTAACCTGAACATGTTTAGAACAGCATCAACAAGGCTTTACTTTAAATTCAATCTGTGCTGCACCTGATTCCAGATTGATTGCAGCACTGCACTGATAAAATTCTATGCTTTATGACCCTGCATGTTCTTTTAAATATCAACATTTTATTTCTCCTCTGGTCTGCAATTTTGAAAGTTCTAAATGAATTAATGAACTTATTGATATGCCTTGTTACTCTTCTTAGTGCCATCAATGTGGAATACTTTGAAGGATATTTCAGTAAGCAGCATGCTGACTCTGACTGTGGATTTGCTGAGGAATATGAGGTTAGAGTATTAATTCTATTCAGTAATTTGTTTCTATATCCTCCATTCTGCTTTACTTCCATTCTGATCTGGGGCAGGCTGTACTCTTCTCAGGCCAGTGTTTTTTTTTTCTTAAATCAATGCTTTAGCATTATCTAGGTTTATAGGATCTTGTGTTGTCAGAAAAGCATTCAGCCTAATAGTGCAGCTTGCATGTGGAATTCGTGAGGCTGTCTTCCTCACTGACCCTGCTATCGCTGCAGTTCTGTTATAGCTTCACCATGCTGCCAAAGGACTTGGTGTTGCTGTAAATCCTTCCTCATCTCCATGCTCACATTAACCATTGGGTAATCACATTGCAACCATAAAACCTAGGAGCAGAAGTAGGCCATTCAGCCCATCCGTTTTATCGGGGTGTCTGACACATCAGTTATTTAATTTGAAGGACCCTACAAATTAGCAATTCTGTCTGTCTGTGCGGCGTGTGTGTGTGCGTGTGTGTGCGTGTGTGTGTGTGTGAGCGATCTAATTCTGCTGCCTTGAGAATTATATTACTATACTCATTTATGATACATGTCAAACAGCAGAAGCAGCTTCGACAGATAGGGCTAAGCGATCCCACAGCCAACAGATCAGCTCTAAGCTCTGCATTCCTGCTACATTCTGTAAGGAATGGTTGTAGACAAATTGAAAAAAACCATAACATGAGATGGAGATGCCTCAAATACCCCCATCCGGAACAACAGGGGACACACAGCCCATCAGTCCAAAAGGTGAGGCTGAAAAATTTGCAGCAATCTTCAGCCACAAGTGCCCCCAGTAGGTGATTCATCTCAGCCTGCTCCTGAGGTTCCCAGCATAACCAAAGCCAATAGTTGACCAATTTGATTCACTCCATCTGATGGCAGTAGAGGTTGCAAAGACTATGGACCCTGACAATACTCCAGCAATGGTACTGAAAATATATGCTTCACACCACTCCACACTCCCAACCAAGCTGTTCGGGTACAGCTACAACACTGTTATCTACCTGACAGTGTGGAGACTCGACCACGAAAGGAAGACAAACATGGCAAATTACCATCCCGTTGGTGTACTCATGATCATCAATGACGTGATAGGTAGGATGGTCAACAGTGTTAAGAAGCAACACTTGCAATAGAATAACGCGGCTCTCTGACACTCAGTTTGGGCTCCACCAGGGCCATATGGTTCCTGACTTCATGATAGCCTTGGTCCAAGCCAGGACAAAAGAGCTGAACCTCATTTTTGAGGTGAGTCATTGTCATTGAGATCAGTATAGACATTTGACCAAATGTGGCATCAAGGACCCCCAGCAAAACTGGAGTCAAGAGAAAGTTGCCCACTGGTTGGGCTCACCGCTGGCACACAGAAAGATGGTTGCGGTTGTTGGAGATCTCAGCTCCTGGACATCTCTGCAGGAGTTCCTCAGAGTGGTGTAATAACCTCGACTGCTTCATCAATGACCTTCCCTCCACGATACTGTCAGACATAGAGTTGATTCACTGATGACTGCATAATGTTAAGCACTATTTGTGACTCCTCTGATACTGAAGCAGCCTATGTCTATGTGCAGTAAGACCTGGACGCTATTTAGGCTTGGGCTGATAAATGGCAAGTAACGTTCACACCATGCGAGTGCCAGGGAATGGCAATCTCCAACAAGACAGAGTCTCACCTTTGCTCTTTGACATTGCCATTGTTGAGTCCTGCACTATCAACATCCTCAGAATTGGGATTGGACAGTTGCCAGATAAGTACCATGGCTACAGGAGAAGGTCAGAGGCTAGAAATTCTATGGAATACTACCCACCTGTCTGGATGAGTGGTACTCCAACAACACTCTGAGCTTGACGCCATCCAGGACAAGGCAGTCCACTTGACTGGCACCACATCCACCACTTTCAACATTCTCTCCTTCCACCACTCATGCCCGGTGGCATCAATATGTCACATCACCAAGCCTCCTTCAACAGCACTTTTCAAACCCACAATCAAGAAGAACAGGGGCAGCACTTATGTGGGATAACTACAGCCTGCAACTTGCCCTCTAAGTTTCTCATCATCCTAAATTAAAACTATATCACTGTTCCTTCACTGTGGCTGGGTCAAAACCCAGAAACTCTCTTCCTCACAGTATTCTGGGTATGCCCTCACTCCAAGGCTTGTAGCAGTTCATGAAAGTAGCTCCCCACGACTTTGGCAATTAGGATAGGCAATGAACGCTGACCTAAGCAGCAATGCTCATATCCCAGGAACTTATTGGAAAAAAAACATATTGTTTGGAACCAATATGTTAACAGTCACCACATCTTTACAACACAGTTGAAGCAATAAGTGTGACTAAACTTGGCAGATCAGTAAGAGTCTGCTCCACATCACAAAGGCTGCTTTATCAGCTAATTAAACCAGGAAATCCTGTGATAGATTGCTGAAGAATGCTGAATCATTGACTATTGTCATAAACCCAGTGAAGAAATCACAGAGCTGAACACAATATGCTTGAAATACAAATCGGGCTACAAATACGAATAGAGTGGGATATTAAACACAATGAAATTCCTTGCCACCTTTAAACTTCGTAAGGCTCCGAAAGCTTGTGTTTTCAAATAAACCTGTTGGGCTACAACCTGGTGTCATGTGACTTCTGAGCTTCCCTTCAACGAATAACTGAACTGTGACCCTTGACCCTTTTACTTTTCTTACCTCTGGGAAAGGCTGGGTTAGAAATAAACCTGAAAATTTGAGACATTGCTTAAGAAGGTTTTAATGCATTTTTCAAGTGGGAAGGCCAACTTCCCAAACAAACCCCTCACTCCTGGATCTCCCCTTTCTAGGAACTGAAGACAATTGGAACCTCGCAGTCAACACAAGCTGCACAGCAACCCCTGAACAAGCCGAAGAATCGTTACAATAACGTCTTTCCCTGTGAGTACCTATTTCAATGTTCAATCTATTTATCTGCCTCCTTTCACCCTTTTTTGACACAGCTTTTAAGTGCCCTGTATGTCTCTACTCCCTTCTCCTTTATATATATCCCTCTCTCTACCTCACCCCTCACCCCTCTCCCTGTTGCTTTAAATTCCCAATTTTCTCTTTCCCACCCTTCCTCTTTCTTGAGACGTTTTTAAGCATTTTGGTAGAACTGAGTAGCTTGCTAGGCCAGAGGACTGTTGGCATTGCTGTGGTCTGGAGTCATGTGTAGGCCACACCAGGTAAGGAAGGCAGATTTGCTTCCAGAAAGGGCACTGGTCAACCAGGTGTGGTTTTACGACGATCAACATCATTAGATCTTTAATTCTAGATTTTTTTTTTTAAAGCATTCACATTCTGCCACAGTGGGATTTGAACCCAGATCCACAGAGCTTTCCTGTGTTTTTGGATCACTAGTTGAGCAACAATCCCACAACATCACTCCCTCACGGATCAGGATGATGCATAAATCAGTACATGCTAATAGACCAGTAATAAGTGGTCCATCTGTTTCGGTGATGTACAAGGTTTCAGGTGTCTATCCTGAGGATCTATGTTGACATTTAAGGTAGATAATATGATTGCTTTGGCTGTCAGACCGGTTATATAAGCAGTTGGCTTATCATGTGTGATCTGCACTGCATTGTGCCAGTTTCTTGAGTTTATTTCATGTAAGATGCAGAAGCAATGGTATTTACACTTACATCACAGCCAATGTTGACTTACAGTGCATGTCATTTAGGTACATTGCTAGGACGGAAGTAAAGACGTCAGCTTTTCTGATAGTATCAGTGAGATTTGTCAAAGTGACCACATGCACTGCCTGACTCACGTCTGCAAACTTTTTAATGTTGCAGTTACCTGCTTCGACCCCATTGGTGTGCTTGTTTGCCACAAATGGGAGTTTGGAATATGTATTTGGCATAGTTCCTTGGCTGGCTTTCTTAATGTGCCACTGTGGAGAATTGTGTGGCACTTTGGGTTTCAGAGCGCTGAGCGCTCATGCACATTCTAGCCCAATGACAACTTGTAGAACGTAGCTTGTGCCTGTCATGAAATACCGGAACATTGTTTGGTGAATGAGAGAACTCTCATCTCGACTAAGATTCTGTTGTTTCACTGACAGCTGCAATGTTTATTGCAGAGTCGAGCAGTTGCAAATACTGCTGCCCTGATGCTATAGTTTTGAACTACCCACCTCCTCCTCGCATTGCATTGAATTAGAATTTATTGTCACATGAAATCAAAGCTTTGATTACAGTGGAAAGTTTACAAGTCACCACTTATGGCACCATCTTAGGTACAAATTCTTAGGGGGAACAAAATTAGAAAAATAAAGAAATTAAAAAGTTCAGAATAACAGTCCTTCAAACCCAGTCCACACTGGTCTTGACTCCAGTTCATGCCAGGCCTTGACTCCAGACCATGCCGGGCTTCATATCGAGGCCGCAAGTCCACACTGAGGCCATGCCAGGCTGGGAGACAGCCACGCCAGATCCGCACTGAGGCTGAGAGCCCAAGTCCGCACTTTGTGCTTTCAAGTAATTACCAGGTTGTCATTGATCCGTCGCATCATTAAAACAAACACTTTGTGGATTTCACAAGTTTCAAAATCTCCCCTCCCCCCCACCGCATCCCAAAACCAGTCCAGCTCGTCCCTGCCTCCCTA
>NC_063348.1:4730230-4765652 GCF_021869965.1 Rhincodon typus
TCTCGGATTCTCCAGCATCTGCAGTTCCTACTATCTCTGATTCAACTTTGCCCTAATGCCTGTTGAACTGGTCACTCAAGAAGCTCTTATCTTTTCTTTGTGTTGTATATTCTCTTGCCACTTTATCTCTTGTGTAAAATAATCATGTTTCTGTGAAACTTTTAGATGATGCAAGTCGAGTTAAACTCTCTGTCACTGCAGACCCATCCAGTGATTACATCAATGCTAATTTCATGCCGGTGAGTTACATCAGTTTATTGTTGAGAAGGTTGACGATATATTATTTGTCTTTGAGAGTTTGGATGCTAAAGTGGAGGAGCAATGTGTAGCTTTAAGTTTGATTTGTATTACTGTGTTGTGTGTCAGGGAAAGGACATCTTTTTTTAGTTTCATTTCAGCTTTGTTCTGAGTGGTGTCAGGGTGACAAGTGATGTGTTTTGTTTACCGGTATATAAATGAGTTGTTTAAAATCCTTGAGAGGAATAGTTTAGTGCATTAGAAAAAAAAACGGGGAGAGGAAAAAGTTTGGGCTGTTGCCTACGAACAAAGTGTTCAATGATACACTGAGACAGAAACATCTGCATTTAGAAAGGCGGTGTACGGGTTTCTTTAAAGGAGAAACAGGTCTATGACAACAGATCTACTACTCGTTAAGGAGCAATGTTCCCTCTATTTATTTCTCTGCTGCATTTCCCTCTGAGGTCCAAAATTGGAAGCCATTGCATTGGCACATTGATTTATGTGCATGGAGCCTCAAAACAGCCACACAACTTAGTATGGACATTGGTTAACAGTCTCCAAAC
Source organism: Rhincodon typus (assembly GCF_021869965.1). Lineage (NCBI taxonomy): Eukaryota > Metazoa > Chordata > Chondrichthyes > Orectolobiformes > Rhincodontidae > Rhincodon > Rhincodon typus. Next base: position 4,731,034 of record NC_063348.1, read on the forward strand.
AGTTAGGGAGGGACTGGGAAGACGTCCTGAGGTACTTAAGAGAAAAGATCCCAAAGCAGGAGGTTGTTGAAAAGATGAGTTTAAGAAGCACATGTTAAGTAGTAACATGTTAAGTGCTAGGACAAGAGGGCATAGCCTCAAGAATAGAGGGAGCAGATTTAGGACTGAACTGAGAAGGAATTTCTTCACCCAGAGGGTTGTTAATCTATGGAATTCCTTGCCCAGTGAAGTAGTTGACGCTACTTCAGTAAATGTTTTTTAAAAAATGGTAGATTTTTTTTGAACAATAAAGGAATTAAGGGATACGGTGAGAACGTGGGTAAGTGAATCTGAGTCCACGAAAGGATCAGCCATGATCTTATTGAATGGCAGAGCAGGCTCGAAGGGCCAGACGGCCTACTCCTGCTCCTAGTTCTTATGTTCTTATGTTCTAAATGACCAGAGATGATAGTTTGTTTAGGAGGTCTTGGGGAAAAGACATTAAGATAATAAAAGTAAATGGAGGAGTTTGCTAATACAAAACAGTTTTCCTAGTTGAACAGGGAGCTTCAAAGTGGAGACGGGCATGACTACTCGTTCCAATTTGAGTGTCTGCAAAGTGGTTGTTGGAATAACATGGTTGAATCTTTCTTTCTGATATTTGTAAGGAGATCATTTCAAATAGTTAAACTTCTAGAATCCATTGTTAAAAGTATATTTGCAGCCTCTTGTAAAAATTTTTACATGAGCAAAGTAAAAATAAACCTTATGGCCAATGAAGCCAGGTCTCACTTTGTGATCTGACTTGTCCAGTATTATTTTCAGCTGAAAGCGTAATATTATTCTGTGTTGAACCTGTAGATCTAGTTACGTACAAACTACCAAAAGTCTTTGATAACCTACCGTCAAGTAAACTCATGATTTATAAATGAAAGGATGTAGAATTGGAACAAGCATTGAAATGGATAGCAAATGTCTATAAAACAGGAAACAGAGGTGGGGATAAAGGTCTTTATTCAGACTTGGAAAAATTGTTGTTCCAAAGGAATTAGTAATAAATGATTTGAACTCTGGTATCTGAAGTGCAAGATCAGCTTTTTTTTTGGATTGGGGGTTTGCAATGATTGTAACAAAATATTAATGTTGATCAACTGTTGACTCAGTTTCTGTGTAAGAAATAAAATATCACAATTTTGCAGTGTCTCTAACTGTTAGGAAAGTCTAGTTGACAAATTATGATTGGACAAAGATGCACTTGTATGTCATGACACCCATGCAGAATGTCGAAGTGACACTGGATGCTATTACATCATCTGCAGTGACTGGTCCAGCAGTCAGTATCGTTCATTGTTATAGTCATCATAAAACTTGCGGGGCAGCACGATGGCTCAGTGATTAGCACTACTGCCTTACAAAAACAAGGGTTCGACTCAAGCCTGTCTGAGTGGAGTTTGCGCACACTCCCCATGTTTGCATGAGTTTCCTCCCACTGTCGAAAGATGAGCAGGTTAGACAGATTAGCCATGTGAAATTGTCTGTAGGGTCCGGGGCTGTGTAGGTTAGGTGCATTAGCCATGGGAAATCCAAGGTTACAGGGATAGGGTAAGGAAGGGTCACCAGACCTGAAATGTTAACTCTTGATTTTGTTCTTCACAGATGCTGCCAGACCTGCTGAGCTTTTCCAACATCTTCTGTTTTTGTTGTTGTAGGGATAGGGTCAGGGTTTGGGTCTGGGTGGGATCCTCTTCACAGGGTTGATTATGGATTCAATGGGCCGAATGGCCTGCTTCTACACTGTAGGGATTCTATAACCTTCCTGAAGAGTGATTGTGGCTCTCCCTTGTTTCTTAACCCAATGTTCCGTTTCTTTCCAGGGCTATAATTCGAAGAAGGAGTTCATTGCTGCACAGGGACCACTAATGAATACAGTCAGCGATTTCTGGCGAATGATTTGGGAACATTATGTGCCAGCCATTGTCATGCTCACCAAATGTGTGGAGCAAGGGAGAGTAGGTTCATCATTCTCATTCTTATTGATCTTCGAAAAGGTTTAACATTGCATTGTAAATGTGAATCCACATTGCATACTTTTCGCCAATCAGTAACTGAGTGTTCGTACTCCAACACCGGCCCCAAACTCTCCACGTATAACTATTCGCCCTAAATCTCAGCACTGTCACATCGTGGGTGTTGGATGTAGCTAAGACTTTGTCTTGAAAAAGTAAAAACAGCATTGTGTTTTCTTAAATTCTCATTGAAAATGCTTCAGACATGAGGCCTTATAAGTGCATTTCATGGGAGTAATTTTTTACCTTTGCCAACTGGACATTAATCTATTGGAACAAACTGTACATTAGTTGTAGCATTTGACCTATTATTACCCAAGCAATGGTAGTGATAATCACCAACAATATATCAAAAGAAAATTATACTCTCAAGGATATCACAACGAGAGAATATTGCTCTCCAGGAAACTTGTCTGTCCCTTATCTAAATGTAAGGTTTCAAAAAATGTGAATCCGGGAGGACTACCTTTTGAGAAACTGACACAAGTTTTACAGGCTTAGGACAGACCTTGCTTGGGATAGGATTTTGACGGGAAAATGAGAATAAAGGCCACTGGCGGTTGGTAGTGAGTCAAAAGACATTTTCTGTGAGGCAGTTGATGGGTCTGAGAAATATGGTAAGGCCTGAAAGAGAACAGCAGCATCTGTGGAGTCCCTGTGTGGAATATGCATAACGTAGGTTATAACATATTCAGCTCAGTGTGAGAAACATATCTCTGTGCAGCAGTCGGGATATCCTGATCGGAAGTTTCAGTGGGATCTTAGAGTAAAAGATTTTCCTGAATAGTCTCTTTCCTTAGTGCGCCCTTTTTAATGACCTGTCGCTTTTGACTTGCCAAAACTGTTGGATATCCTGCCAAGTCATAAGATGACTGAATAGGTCTCAGCAAAATCAGTAAAAAGATCACACACACCCATTTGAACACATGGAGATGGATTAATATTTTAAAATGAGCAGCATCCATAATAGATGGCAATTTTACACGTGATGCCCCAATTGAGTCAGATGTTCCACATCAAAAAATACATCTGAGCATTAAATAGCTCCTGACTTAGTGTGCCTATGGAGCTTGCATCATTTAGTTAGGTCTTCATAACTTAAGAAGTCTTTGTACTGATATCAATTATGGCGTACAAAAAATTCCCAAACTATTCTTTTTGATCTGTGAAACATTTGTATGATTGATAGCTTAAGTATATAATCAAGATAATTGCACATTTATTTTGCACTGAAATGTGTGTCTATTAGAGATAAGAAATATCACAGACCTATTACTAAAATTACGTTTTGTAATAAAGCTCTGTGATTAACATTGAGTTCTATTATCTTACAGCACAGCAACATCATTTCTGTTGTGTACAAAAGGTCTAAGAATATATTCCTTAATATAATTTACATTCTACTCCATGAATTTGATCAAAAAAAAAGTCGTCATCGGAATGCTCTGAAATTGTCAGCCATACTTTATTTTTTATTAATTTGTCATGCTAGGCAAAATGTGAGCAGTATTGGCCAACTGAACGCCCCCTCATCTTTGAAGACAAAATTGTTACTTTGACATCGGAAATAGTTCTCCAAGATTGGACCATCAGGGATTTCACGATAGTAAAGGTAAGTCATCTAATGGTTTAGGGACTTTACATAAGTCAGAGAAATTCAGACTAAAAGAAGTGAATCATTGACCACAGCTTGGATTCTGACAGCAGACAATGAGGTACACGATGGATGAAATAGAGAGTCATAGAAACTACAGCTGCTGTCATCAAGCAAAACACATGATGTAATCTCTGTCTTAATCGCAATGGCCAAAAATATTTTCTTTTGTTGCCCAGAGCATTGGAAACGCACACTTCCAACTCCGTCACCGGCTACCACATGGATTTAATTACTTGGACAATCCTTTCCCCTCGTAACCATGTGCCTGTAAAGGTGTTTGAGTATCTTGGTGGGGGACCTGGTGTCAGTTTGATGATAGACAGCATGGGCTAACATAGTGCTTACACAGGCTGATGTTCGTGATTAGATTACATCCTGATGTGTGTCCGAGTGTTACAGTGATGAGAGAATACAAGCTATTCTGGAGAGAGAATACAAGCTATTATTTTATCAGAATCTCTGATTAGGAGGGTTTTATTTAAATTTATTTCAAAGGCATTTGGGCAATTTGAAGGAGACTTGCCTGGGGTCAGGAGCAACCTAGAAACATAGCCGTTCAAAGCAGTTAACAAAATAAATTAACTCAGTGAAAGAGTATAATTTTGTAAAACTTTCAGATTGGGAATATTTGGTTTGTACTCTACAGATTATTAAAAGTCTGGGAAAATCTAAGCTCTTAGTTGTCAAGGGAAAAGGCCTCGCAGCTCATGAACAGAGAACAGAGAAGAAGCAGTTAAGTCAAACCTACAGATTTGGTACGAAAGGAATTTCCCTGAATTTTCGAGTGACTGTACAGTGATAACTTTGGGGAGTAGTTCGAGTTTTGTTTTGCTGCATGTTTTACATTTTTAAAAAAAAAATTATTTATGTATTTTTGTGGGATGTGGGCCTCGTTGGCTAGCCAGCATTTATTGCCTAATCCTAGTTCCCTTTGAGAAGGTGGTGGTAGCTGCCTTCTTGAACCGCTGCAGTTCACCTTCTGTAGGTTGATCCACAATGCCATTAGGAAGGGAATTCCACGATTTTGATCCAGCAACAGTGAAGGAATGGCAATATATTTCCAAGTCGGGATGGTGAGTGGCTTGGAGGGGAACTTGCAAGGGGTGGCGTTCTCGTGTATCTACTGATATTGTCCTTCTAGATGGAAGTGGTCCTGGGTTTGGAAGGTGCTGTCTGAGGATCTTGGGTGAATTTCTGCAGTGCATCTTGTAGACAGTACACACTGCTGCTCCTGAGCGTCGGTGGTGGAGGGAGCAGATGCTTGTGGATGTTGTGCCAATCAAGCAGGCTGCTTTGTCCTGGATGGTGTCAAGCTTCTTGAGTGTTGTTGGGGCTGCACTCATCCAGACAAGTGGGGAGTATTCCATCACACTCCTGACTTGTGTCTTGTAAATGGTGGACAGGCTTTGGGGAATCAGGAGGTGAGGTACTCGCTGTAGTATTCCTAGCTCCTGACCTGCTGTTGTAGCCATTGTGTTTATGTGGTGAGTCCGGTTGAGTTTCTGATCAATGACAACTCCCAGGATGTTGAAATTGGGGGATTCAGTGGTGGTAACACCATTGAATGTCAAGGGGTGGTGGTTAGATTGTCTCTCATTGGTGATGGTCATAGCCTGGCATTTGTATGGCACAAATGTTCCTTGCCACTTGTCAGCCCAAGCCTGGATATTGTCCAAATCTCATTGCATTTGGATACAGACGGTTTCAATGTCTGAGGAGTTGCGAATGATGCTGAACATTGTGCAAACATCCGGGAACATTCCTACTTCTGACCTTATGATGGAGGAAAGTCATTGATGAAGCAGCTGAAGATGGTTGGGCCTAGGACACTACCCTGAGGAACTCCTGCAGAGATGTCCTGGAGCGGAGATGGCTGATTTCTGACAACCACGACCATCTTCCTATGTGTCAGGTCTGACTCCAACCACCAGACAGTTTGCCCCCTGACACCAACTGATTCCAGTTTTACTCGGGCTTCTTGATGTCAAGGGCTGTCACTCTCACCTTACCTCTGGAATTCAGCTCTTTTGTCCATGTTAGAACCAAGGCTGTAATGAGATCAGGAGCTGAGTGGCCCTGGTGGAACCCAAACTGGGCGTCGCTGAGCAGGTTATTTCTGAGCAGGTGCTGCTTGATAACACTGTTACTGACACCTTCCATCACTCTACTGATGATCGAGAGTAGACTGATGGGGCGGTAATTGGCCGGGTTGGATTTGTCCTGCTTTTTGTGTACAGGACATACCTGGGCAATTTTCCCCATTGTCGGGTAGATAGCAGTGTTGTAACTGTATGGGATGAGCTTGGCTAGGAGAGTGGTATGTTCTGGAGCACAAGTCTTCAGTGTTATTGCCAGAATGTTGTCAGGGCCCCTAGCCTTTGCAGTATCCAGTGTCTCCAACCATTCCTTGATATCACGTGGAGTGAATCGAATTGGCTGAAGACTGGTATCTGTAATGCTGGGGACCACTGGAGGAGGCCGAGATGGATCCTCCACTTGGCAATAAGAACAACCTCTCTCTCAACGTCAGCAAAGCTAAAGATCTGATCATTGACTTCAGAAAGAAGGGAGGAGAACACCCCCCCCCCTCCATCTGCATCAATGGAGCTGAGGTTGAGAGGTTGGAGAGCGTCAAGTTCGTCAGAGTAACAATAACTGACAACCTGTCCTGGACTTCCCGTGTATATGCGATAGTTAAGAAGGTACAACAACGCCTCTTCTTCCTCAGACAACTTTGGAAATTTGACATTTGGTCCGTCACCGACTTCTACAGACACACCATAGAAAGCATACTGTCCGGGTGCATAATGGCCTGGTACGACAACCGCTCTGCGCAGGACCGTAAGAAACTACAGAAGGTGGTGTGCACAGCCCAGACCATCACGGAAGCCAACCTTCCATCCATGGACTCTATTTACACGGCTCACTGCCGCGGAAAGCCGGCCAACGTCATCAAGTGCCCTCCCACCCTGGTAATGATCTCCTTCAGCCTCTTCCGTAAGGCAGAAGATACAGAAGCTTGAACACACGCACCAGCAGGTTGAAGAAGACCTATTAGACTGATGAATGGACTGTGTAACTTCAAATAATGCTGATGTTGCTAATGTTGGTCTTGTCTAGCGCATGCCCTGTGCAAGGTAACTTATATGCCTCTGCCTGGTTTTCTTTCACCCTATGATCTGTATGTACTGCTCGTAAACAAAGCTTTTCACTGTACTTCCGTTTATGTGACAATAAATCAATTAAATCAAACAAAGTTATGGGAAGGTCTGGGACAGATACCTTGCCCAATTAAGGCCATTAAGTTTTAAGAGTTGCAACCTGCCCAGCCACAATTTTTGAGGTTTGTATTAATGCTCCCTGTTTTCCTGATTGGCCTCCTCCCACAAGGTCTGTTTCTCCACTCCCCCCTTCTGAGTTTCTCCCACAAGAAAACTCTCCTCCCCAACACCGTGGGCCTCCCAACTCACAACCACCCCGAGTCCCATCACGATTGTCCTGTTAGTCCTGGTATTGATTCATGGTACTACGAGCAGTGCCAGCACTCATCATTCTCACGGTGATACTCCTGATAAGAGATAAGTAACAGGCAGAGGTAGCATTGGGGTGCACAGGACTCTGAGGCAGAACTTGCTGCCAAGTAGATGTGTTCCTCGCCATCTCTCTGAGTGGCAGGATGGATAACCCTGCTGCCTGTTAATTCTGTCCTGAGTTGATGAGGAATCAAACATACCTGACGTGCAAATGGAATGCAATTTACCAAAAGTCTGAGAGCTTTACATGGATTGGGATAAATAGAATAAACTTACCCAAACTTTTGTTGCGGCCTGTTGAATCATGGGCAGGATTGAAGGAGGTTTTCATGAGTTGCAAAAGCATATTGAACCAATAAAAATCACTTTGTTTCACTCAGCGCTCAGTATATGCCAAGCTTACTAAAAGTAGGCATCAAGTGTGTTTCACATGGATATTTAGGTCATTTGGATTATACAACTCAAATGCCTACTTGTCCACCTCCTTTAATGACCAACCCCTGACAATACCTCACATGGTCAGTTGTCATCTTTATGCTAACTTCATATCTCTGGAGCCTTTGTTTTCTTAGGAATTGATCAAATTCTCTTTTGGATCCTTTTGCAGAGTCCGGCTTTAATGCACAGTTGGCAGTCTGTTCCTTAAATCAAGGATAACACTGTACAAAGAAATCATGTATTGAATTGAAGTTATCTCATGATGTTTCTCAATCAGAATATATGTCCTTTGGTTCTCCTGCCAGATTCAGAGTATTTCTTTGAATGAGAGTAGATGCAGCTCCCTCTACCTAAATGTTCAGTAACCTAAAGCATGGAATTATCTTCTTTGTCATCCTTCAAGTCTTGTGTTGCTAGTTTAGAGTAGTGGAAGTAAGCGAAAAGGAGAAGTTAGTAGATACACCAATAACTGCCAGCGGCAAAGTAGTTCCTTGCCTTGTCTTCAGCAATAAGGTCTATACTATCCTTGCAAATTATCAAGAGTGACAGGTTGTTTGTTGTTTGTCTTTGCCTGTTCAATCCCTCTGATAATGCCATCTATTTCTTTGTTTTCTGCAGGATAAATCTGGAGACAAACGGGCCCTGCGGCACTTTCACTTTACAGGGTGGCCTGACCATGGAGTTCCGAGCACCACAGGAGTCCTTATTGAGTTCCGGAACCTAGTGCGGCAGTACATTAATCAGTACCCAATGAGTGGACCTACTGTAGTACACTGCAGGTAGTGAGACCACCATTCTACTCCTGTTTCAATGTCATGTATTCAATACTGATTGTTGTGTGTTATACCTTTTGCACTGAAACATTTAGGCTCTGCGCAGTAAATCTTTATCTGTTACTTTCTCTCTTTTTGACAATTGAATTTGTGCAGAACTTGATGCAATATTGCTGGACAAACGGGTTACTGAACAAAATTTCACAGGTGTCTCAAACCCTGACGGGAATAGTGCACCAGAGGTTGATCCCCACTTTTCCACTGCATTATCTCAAGGATGGTTAATACCTCACTCCCAGCACCATCTAAAATAAACAACACTTTCTCTAAATTTTTTCATCAACAAATAAGAAAATGAGAAAGTTACTTATTGTACCAAGCCCATCCTCTAACATTTGGCAAAGCATTATATTAATATTTAAAATTAAGTTATACCCACATTAAATTCAAAGATTCCCATGTTCATTCAGAAAAAAGGACACACGTGACAGGTGAGAGGAGAAGGGCTTTGTTTTAGGAATGTTGTGGGCTGAGAAACATAGGCAAAAGGGAACAACATCTGTGGATCAAAGTCTAAACCAAAAGTAGAAATGAAGTGACTTCCTGTCAGTTTTTGTCCATTCTTTAGTGATGACATCATGTTGTTGACCATGCTATCGCCCAAATCAGTAGCTGGTCAGTTGGGCCTAGGGCTTGGCCTGTGTAAACTGTTTCTTTTTACAGAGTCTTTGAGTATTATTCCTTCCCCACTCACATGAAGAGAGCAATTTTAGTTGCTGCCTGGTTTGACAATCTAAATCATAGTGATCTACTTCCAAACAAGATATATGTCGCCATTGTGTACAAAAGGATATATTTGGGTCTAATGAAATATGTTCTAAGGAGTAATTGAAAGAGGAAAAGTGATGTGTAGCAGAGAGGTTCACAGAGAGAATTTCAAAGCCTATCACATTAATAGCTGAAAGGTCACTGCCAACCACGGTGGACCAATTGAAATCAAGAATGTCTCAGGCTCGAGTTGGAGGAATATAGAGATACCTTGTAGGCTGGCAGAGACTACAGAGGTAGGGCAGGGAGAGATCATGGAGGGAGTTGAAAACTACAATGATTGAGGTAATGCTTATCCAAGACTTAATGTGAGTCAGTGACCATATGATTGATAAGTAAATGGGACTTGGTGCAAGTTAAGACAAAGACCAAGAGGTTTGGATAGCTTTGGCTTATGTGCAAGGCCAGCCAGAACCTAACGTAAGCATCAAGTGTAGAGATGACAAAGTCATGTTATGGTGAGGTTTTCAGCAACAAATGAGCTGATGCAGGACTGGACATGTGCAATGTTACAGAGATGGAAATGGGAGAAGCTGCTATTGGTATGATGAAAGGAACCTGAGAAATTCATCTTGAGATCAGGTATGATGCCAAAGTTGTGAATAACCTTATCAATGCGAGGGATGTCACTTCTTTTTTTTAATAAACTAATTTGTGTGATACAGGCAATGCTTGCAAGGCTAGCACTTGTTCAATTCTAATTGCCCTTGAGAAGATCTTGATGAGACAGTGTCTTGAACTGCTCTAGTGCAGGTATATGCGCAGCGTAGTTTGAAACAGAACTGACTTTGTAGCAGGAATTGAAAACAGTGCCTCTGGTCCCCCTGATATGAAGTTTGAGGGAATTTATTTTTAGATAAGCAGTTTGACAATTTTGAGACCGTAGAAGGGTTGAGTAAAGTGATGTGGCTGGTGAGTCAGACATGGATGCTGTCACTATTCATGTGAAATTGACGTAAGATGATGCCACATGAGGGACAACTTGTAGATGAGAAATGGGAGGGACTGAAGATGGATCTTTGGGGAACATCAGAGGTAATGGTGTAGAGGTGAAGAGAAGCCATTTCAGATGATAATTTGGCAACAAAGGTCACAAACATTCCCAAAGAGGGCCCAGTAGAAAATTTAGTAGGTGCTAAAGATACTCTCACCAGATTTCATTTACTTGCACGGGATTTCTGCTGGATGATGAAGTCGGCATGCACATGCTGCATTTTATTCTATGCGTTGGGGAGTAATTTTCCTTGAAATGGGCCAGGAAAATATGAAAATGGCGATGACTGAATTGAATCAGTGTTTTTCTGGTGGTAGCTTCAGTGTGGGGATGTGAAACCACTTGGCAGCGGCAGGAAGCGAATTAAAGTTGCTCCTAACTGGTTTATGGGCTAAATGCAAGCAAATGGGACTAGTTTAGTTTGGGAAACCTGATCTGCATGGACTAGTTGCACCAATGGGACTGTTTCCATGCTGTATGACTCTACCAATACTTGAGACAGGCTCTTAATTGGCTGCCTCCCATAAGATTGTGCCTGAACATCCACATGAACTACCTGCTGATCCAAGAATGGTCCCAATGCCCAAAAATTGTCATTGAGTCCAAAGATTCTTTATAGCCACTGCTGATCCAAGATGATGAGACAGAGAATTGCACAGACAGATTGAGGAGCTGGGAAGGAATTGTAAATTAAATTTATTTGGATCATACTGTTTCCACTGATTTATTCCTGGTTAGATCAAGGAAAGGTAGGATCAAGGAAAACCCTAAAGCTTTCTATAGGTATGTCAGGACTAAAAGAATGACTAGAGTAAGATTGGGGCCGGTCAAGGACAGTAGTGGGAAGTTGTGCGTGGAGTCCGAAGAGATAGGAGAGGTGCTAAATGAATATTTTTCGTCAGTATTCACACAGGAAAAAGACAACGTAGTCAAGGAGAATACTGAGATACAGTCTATTAGACTGGACGGGATTGAGGCTCATAAGGAGGAGGTGTTAGCAATTCTGGAAGGTGTGAAAATAGATAAGTCCCCTGGGCCGAATGGGATTTATCCTAGGATTTTCTGGGAAGCTAGAGAGGAGATTGCAGAGCCTTTGGCTTTGATCTTTATGTCATCATTGTCTTCAGGAATAGTGCCAGAAGACTGGAGACTAGCAAATGTTGTCCCCTTGTTCAAGAAGGGGAGTAGAGACAACCCTGGTAATTATAGACCAGTGAGCCTTACTTCGGTTGTGGGTAAAGTGTTGGAAAGGATTATAAGAGATAGGATTTATAATCATCTAGAAAGGAATAATTTGATTAGGGATAGTCAACACGGTTTTGTGAAGGGTAGGTCGTGCCTCACAAACCTTATTGAGTTCTTCGAGAAGGTGACCAAACAGGTGGATGAGGGTAAAGCGGTTGATGTGGTGTATTTGGATTTCAGTAAAGCGTTTGATAAGGTTCCCCATAGTAGGCTATTGCAGAAAATACGGAGGCATGGGATTGAGGGTGATTTAGCGGTTTGGATCAGAAATTGGCTAGCTGTAAGAAGACAGAGGGTGGTGGTTGATGGGAAGTGTTCATCCTGGAGTTCAGTTACTAGTGGCGTACCTCAAGGATCTGTTTTGGGGCCACTGCTGTTTGTCATTTTTATAAATGACCTGGATGAGGGCGTAGAAGGATGGGTTCGTAAATTTGCGGATGACACCAAAGTCAGTGGAGTTGTGGATAGTGCGGAAGGATGTTGCAGGTTACAGAGGGACATAGATAAGCTGCAGAGCTGGGCTGAGAGGTGGCAAATGGAGTTTAATGCAGAAAAGTGTGAGGTGATTCACTTTGGAAGGAGTAACAGGAATACAGAGTACTGGGCTAATGGTAAGATTCTTGGTAGTGTGGATGAGCAGAAAGATCTCGGTGTCCATGTGCATAGATCACTGAAAGTTGCCACCCAGGTTGATAGCGTTGTTAAGAAGGCGTACAGTATGTTAGGTTTTATTGGTAGAGGGATTGAGTTTCGGAGCCATGAGGTCAGGTTGCAGCTGTACAAAACTCTGGTGCGGCCGCACTTGGAGTATTGCGTACAGTTCTGGTCACCGCATCATAGGAAGGATGTGGAAGCATTGGAAAGAGTGCAGAGGAAATTTACCAGGATGTTGCCTGGTATGGAGGGAAGGTCTTATGAGGAAAGGCTGAGGGACTTGAGGCTGTTTTCGTTAGAGAGAAGAAGGTTAAGAGGTGACTTAATAGAGACATACAAGATGATCAGAGGATTAGATAGGGTGGACAGTGGGAGCCTTTTTCCTCGGATGGTGATGGCTAGCACGAGGGGACATAGCTTTAAATTGAGGGATGATAGATATAGGACAGACGTCAGAGGTAGGTTCTTTACTCAGAGAGTAGTAAGGGCGTGGAATGCCCTGCCTGCAAAAATAGTAGACTCGCCCACTTTAAGGGCATTTAAATGGTCATTGGATAAACATATGGATGATAATGGAATAGTTTAGGTTAGATGGGCTTCAGATTGGTTTCACAGGTCGGCGCAACATCGAGGGCCGAAGGGCCTGTACTGCGCTGTAATGTTCTATGTTCTATGTTCTACTCAGTACTTCAGTCGCATGTGTGTTACCATTAAAAGATTTCCACATTATCTCTCCCTTTGGATTATTTATTTTGTGTGTCACTGTGAGAGCTATTAGTCCTGGGAACTGGAAGTCCTCCTGTTTCTCTGTGACAACATTAAGTGGCGTCATTTTAAAGCAAGATACAAAATAATATTTCCCTAAAATGCAGCTGCTACTACGTCATTATTGCCATTGTCATCAACTTTGTTGTACATAGTATCTTCTCAAAAATTGAAAAACGTTCCAAGAGGTAATGGTGTGACTTTATTTTTCCATTCCCCTTGCAATCATTTATTTTACTCTCTCTGAGTGAGATTACCAATTTGCATTGATTTAGGGATAATCTTGTGCTATAAATCTGTACTCACCAGGTAATAAAGTCAGCTCATATTCATTTCGCAAAGAACTCTTGCAGTGAACAGTTCTTGCAGAACTCTTGCAGCCTTAAAGTGTTAGACTGATACTTTAATATTATGCCATTCAGCTTCTCATGCAGTAATTTTTTTCCTTTCATTGGTAACATAGACGGTGTGATCTGGCTAATGGGACAAAGATTTGACTGCCCATAGTAATTGCAATGTGACTAACTTTTAGTTTCCTTTCTTTCAGTGCTGGAGTTGGCCGAACAGGGACGTTCATCTCCATCGATCGTATGATTTATCAGATAGACATTAAAAGACAGGTTGATATCTGGGGTATAGTTTATGAGCTGCGAATGAACCGGCCGCTGATGGTGCAAACTGAGGTAAGACACCAGGCACCAGTGAATAGTCTAAATGCTCATCTATACACAGAGTCAAGATCATAAAGCCTGGAGATCTACATTGCCACCAATGCATGTCAATCAATGAGAATCTGTTATTTTCCCCATAACTATGGATTAATGTATAAGGGCGCACCCAAAAGACCAGCTCTCATTGTTTGACACTGATAATCTCGGGTCATATTTGTTCTTTTATTTCTTCCTTGTTTGAGTCCAGCAAACCAGGCAATGCAGTTCATGTTTTTGCCATATTTATGAATAAGTGCTACTAAGTTTAAAACTATTGAAATCCACGGTTTGATTTTTGCACAGGATAATGGGAATATTTATTTCAATGATTTTATGCAGCCCTGACTTTACACCCATCATAATCTAATGTATTTTTAGTCTACTCATTTTCCACGCAATTATTACTGAAATGGAGCAGATGACACTGCCAGCTGATCATAATACTGAGAACCTCTTGATATTGCAAGAACCCTGTTTTTATTAACAGATACCTGGTTACTTCAAATTTAGTAACTTTTAACAGTCAGTGTGATACGCTACTGACTTGTATTTCTACTTTCAAAGATTGTCTGTGTTCCTAGTCAGCATGTCAGGGTGAAACCTTTAGGATCACTTTATTTGTTTCTTTATTTCTGTTTGGAATGTCAGCATTGCTGGAAAGCATTTGTCGTCATCCCTCAGTGCCCTTGAACTGATGCGCTCTCGGCCATATTAGGGGGGCAGGTAAGAGAAAACCAGTGTCAACATAGCGTGGAGCTGGAGGAACACAGCAGGCCAGGCAGCATCAGAGGAGCAGGAAAGTCAATGCTTCGGGTCGGGACCCTTATTTAGAACTCATGAGAAGAGAAAGCCATGTTGCTGCAGGTCTGAAGTCACTTGAGTCAGACCTGATAAGAACAGCAGATTTCCTTCCCTAAAGGATATTAATGAAGCAGATGGATTTTTATTTTACAACAAACGATGTTAGTTACATAGTCACCATTAGGCTAGCACGTCCCAAATGGACTGTCCTCCTCCTCCTCCTGGCTGACGTCACAGCAAGGTCTGCATGTATGTTGACGTCACCCATTTTTATTTCATGACCACCTCTCTAGACGTTTACCAGAGGGCTACATTTTAGGCGGAACTTCACTGCTTCTGTATTTTTACACGATTTATCCAATGTTTAATCTTAGCTGAGCCACAATTTCCTCCGATTTAAACATTAGGGAGATTAAAGCCATTTCCTTATAATTTCCTCCAATTAAATAAAAGGAAGATTAAACCCATTGGCTTTAAATAATGCCACCCAAATCTGCTCTCCTCTTGAGCCAATGACTGGAGCAAGGCTGAGCTAGATGTAACCTTATTGTCCTGTTTAACTCTGATCCAATTTTCTGGCCCCATATCTTCTCAATTCTCAAGATCAACCGATTACTAATTCCTTAACATACATCATCTGCACACCTACCTCAGATCAGCTTCTGCTAAAGAGGTTATATCCCTTTCTAACCTCCCCTGACCAGCCTTCTCTGATGCTGTCTGGTTGGTCTCCAATCTTAACCATCCATGAACTTGAGCTCACCTGAAATTTCCTTTCTTTTTCTGATGAGGTAGCGAGGTAGAGATAATGTTTACCCACATTTTAAAACCATGCAGAATTACCAGTCATTATAAATTATATCTGTTCCTTTACTCTTGTTCACTCGCCAGCAAATGATCAACATGTGACTCCACACCCATAACAATGTGGTTGACTCTTAACTACCCTATGAAATGGCCTTTGCCAGCTCAGTTGTTAGACACTTTGGGCAGGAAAAGATGCTAGCCTTGCCAGTGATGCTCGCATTCCATGAAATAATACAGGCAAATAGCTAAGTGGCTCCACAAGTATTTTCAATAAGTTTAAGAAATGGCACCATCTTTCATAACACCATGTTGACTGCTCCAAGCTGTAGTCCTGGATGTCAATTTATAGCACACTCAGAATTTTCTAATATGTTTCCCTCATTGTGAATGTTAGGCTTTACCAGTCTGTGGTTGAATACTGGAAAGTATACTTCTCATCCTGCAGTCATTGGTAATTATTGTTTTCCTGAAAACTAGCAACTGAAACATGGCCACTTTTAACATCCTGATTCCCTGAAGAGCTTCAGATGTCATGGTATGCCAGGAAATCTCGTCACTCTTTAGCCCTCCCAGTTTCTGCATTTCTCATCCTTGATATTTTCAGCTGTGAATTACACCGTTCCCTTCACTATGACTGGAATTTATGAAGAATGCATTCAATATATTTGCTATATGCTAATTGTTTAAAAGTCAGACCTACCAAATCCTTTAATAATTTACTCTGTATCCCAACTGCTCATCCACCTGCTCATCTCATGCTTTTGGTCAATTAATAATTCACTTCTAAGCTAATAATTTGCTGCCTTTACTGCTGTATTTACATTGTTTCAGTTTCATCACCTTCAGTACTAACTGAAAACAAACTGTAGTAGCGATATCTTTTCCTTATTAATAATGTAATTCTTCTGCCTCCCTTTGTATTCATCTGAAAACACTTTATACTCTCTCAGTTCCAGCTTTTGATCATCTTCTGTTGTCAACCGTGTCTCTGAAATTCAAACTGTATTAATGTTCTTATATGTATCTAAGTCCACACTAGGTTCTCCTACAGTCTCTGCATTTATATGAAAGCATTTATGTCCATCCTTGAATAATTTTGTTTCATCTTCTTTTATTTGATGTCTTTATCTTTTGCTCTGGTTTGTTGGCCCCCATTTCCTTGTCTCGCCAGTCTGCACTCTCCCCACAGCCCTTCTCCCCCTTCTTTATAGGAAAAATTAATGCTGAGTTTCATTTGGAGGCCTATGCTAGGATGGATGGTCAGTTGGAGAAGGACTTTAACCTTGGAGGCAGCAAATGGGAGTTGAGCGATTTCCAGACATTGCAGTCCCACCTGCTGGTTGGTGCCTGTCCACACTGTTTTCATGGTGGGGCTAGGGATGGGTTAGGGTCACTGCCTACTGAAGCAGATCTAAGATTGGAGCAGAGGCTGAGGTGACCAGATTGAAGAACCCACTGGCACATCGGTCCAGTTCTAGAAAGAAGTGCATGGCCCCTACTCACTTCAGCCCTTAAATACCCATGCTGTCTTTGACATCACATGATCACTAATACCCTCAACCACAATTCCTCAGCAACCTCAATCTTCCAGCCCCCTTTTAGTCCCTTCGCCCCCTTTAGCCCCCCTTTTAGCTTTAGTAATGGCTGAGTTTCATTGAGTTTCTTTCTTCTTTCTGACAGACCTAGGCTTCCCCACATTATTACGTTGCTCACGTATTATGCACATTATAGATACAGGATGAATGGGTATGAAGGAGTCGAGGGGTAATCCAGGCCAAGGGATGCATGGGAGTTGGAGGGGCAGAAGGGAGCTAAAAAGGGGGCAAAGGGTGTAAAATGGGGCAAAGGGAGCCCCCTTTAGCTCCCTTGTAACTCCCTTGTAGCTCCCTTCTGCCCTTCCAACTCCCATACATCCCTTGGCCTGGATTAACCCTTGACTCCCTCCTACCCATTCATCCAGTATCTATAATGTGCATAATACGTGAGCAACGTAATAATGTGGGGAAGCCTAAGTCTGTCAGAAAGAAGAAAGACGACTTTAAAATCCACTTAAAATATCAATTCTCCTAACAGCAAATGAAACTCAATGAAATCAAGCTCATAGCCCATTTCATAAATATGCCAACAATCCTGACTGAGCTGGATCCATTGGGGTTGACTCTTAACTACCCTCTGGTAGTGGGGTTTGAAATGTTGCTGGGTAAAAGAGTGAGATTCCATCAAATAACTATGGTCAGAACCTCCAAAATATCTGTGCTTTTTAAGATACTGAGAAATTCAGCCATTACTAAAGATTTAAACAAGCTAAATAGATGGCTGAGTTGGAATTCAAGGAACACATGAATAAAAAGGGGACAATGTACACAGTCAAATAATAATTCCACTATTGTGCAAACCAGAATATCACATTATCCTGTGGGCTATACTATGTCTGCAGATTTATCCACTTCCACAGTGTTGGTCTATTTAATGACCACTATTCTTTTTGAAGCAAAGCTCTTACATCAGTCCCTATATTAAACACACATGACTTATCATAATGAGATAGTAAGAACTGCCGATGCAGGAGTCAGAGACAACAGTGTGGAGCTGGATGAACACAGCAGGCCAGGCAGCATCAGAGGAGCTGGAAAGCTGACGTTTTGGGCCACAACGTCAGCTTTCCAGCTCCTCTGATGCTGCCTGGCCTGCTGTGTTCATCCAGCTCCACACTGACTGACTTATCATAATGTTGTATTGTGACATGTGAATGGGGCTAACAACTCCGGGTAGTCAGATGAGAGCTGGCAGCCTGCCCCTTTAGCTCATACCAATCAAAAATATCCAGGCACAGGATTGAAGTTGGGAATTCCAGTATTCAATTCCATCTACCATATTTAAAGTCAACCTAAAAGAAGTTGGTCCCATGTCAGGATAGAAGAATCTAGCCCATAGTCTGACCAGGAGGAAGCATGTTTGCACTTGATTGTTACTATGCAAAGATGAGTGACTGTCACTCCGAGACATGGGTCATATGCGTGCTTGGCAGAGCTTCATTGAGAATGGATGATTGGCACTGTCTGTCTCATTGTAGGAATCTGGGTGGATGGCATGGTTGGTTTCACTAATAGAGAGAGAGGGGCTGTTAGTGATGCCAATATGAGAGTAGAGATTACTAGATCCGATTTTTGTTTCGAGGGATAAGTTCACTAATATTGTTGGTCTAACTGGACAAGCAAACAGAGTTGGGTTCTTAGCCTCACTTGAGGGGTAAAGTGTTATTGAGAGATGTGGTCCATCTTGAACGCATTAATTTGAAGGTCACGGTGCACACAGAGCTATTGTGGTGCCATTCATTACTAACTCCACTTTTGTCTCCCCAGTCGCAGTATGTCTTCTTGAACCAGTGTGCCATGGAGTACATCAAAGCAAGCAAACAGAAATCTGATGATATAATCTACCAAAACACACCCGCCCTCATCTATGAGAATGCCTCTGCCATTCGAGCAGCCAATGGCCATGCACTTTAATGGAAACAGTCTCGGAGCTGCCTTTTTAAATTCAACTGCACGTTTCATTAATTTTATTTTGTAAATTAGAAATGTTTATTTTTTAAGAGGAATATGTGTTCATACAGTAAGACATGTTTAAAATGTATGCCTTTTTAATGCTGATTTGCTACCTTTTTCAAATAATAGCTGGGAAAACCCAGGAAGTTGTAGGCAATCTTTGCCAAACCTTCCACAACTTGAAGGAACACTTTTTGAGAATCTTCCGTGTAATTCATTGCATTTTTAACAGCACTTTTCATTGGTGTTGTACAGATGTGGGTACTCTCTGTAATTTCACTTTTTAATCTGCAAGCTAAACTCTTCTAGATAACACTGGTTAGTGTATGAAATAAAGACTGCCTTTCATGGGAGTGTCTCAGAAATATTCAAATTTCCCATCTTTCTGGCAATTCTGTGAACCTAATCATTCATCCAAGCCATTGAAGCACAATGTCTCCAGGCTTCCACCGCAGAAATGCAAAACCTTAAAAGTATCACTGGAATCTGGCACAAACTGTGTATGTTGTTTCCTAATGTGGACCTCCCATAAGTGCTTTCATGAAACCTGATAACATTGCAGCCACTTCTCACAACTGTTGCTTTGTTCAAATCAACCCAATCAAAAAGGAACCCGTTCTCTCATGTATCAGAATATCAAGTGAAGTGGGAAACTTTGTTCTGCACTTACTAGTTATCAACGTTAACTGAATCACCCCAGCATGCCCTATATGTGATAAAATTATTTAATTCTTCCATTTCCCGGTTCTGTGGTGAAGAAATGTTCATCATGCAGTGTAGCACCAGAATCAATACGCATTCAGCATGCAAGTTATTCACCTGCTTAAACAGAGTTGTTCCTCATACTTTTTGAATAAACTGTCTTAGTAGACCAGGCTTTACACAGCTATACTGTGCCTTGCACCATAACTAAAGGACAAAAGAGTTACAGGAGGCAGTTTACACGGCAGAGAATCCATTGTGCATGTGTGTGCCTACTGAATGACCTGCTGAATGTAAAGATTTAGATATCCATAAAGCATTGCATAACAACAAAATTTTGTTTTGCAAACTTAATATTTTAATTGCTTTCAACACTGAAACAGATTTGTCTTAGAGCAGCCAGTCTTAGTGAGTCCTGAGAGGTGGTTAGGTCTGGGTTAATTTTCATGTAGGTCGTGAGAAATCTTTAAGTCAGGGTGAAGTATCTCTGTTCTGAGCATTAGTAGGAACCTGTCAGTGTGAGCCAATACCTTTAAACTTATTAACTAATACATTTAAGGAGTATAATATGTAAACTTTGATTCTTGAACTTGCAGTAAGGAAGTGATACCTTTCAGTATCAATTTATTTTATAGCCTTGTGCTCAGCCTTCATAACCTAATTTCAGAGCTGATGGCTTGATCTGTTCTAAGTTTCAGGAGTTATGCATTTGTAAGATTTTAGTTGTGTGTAACAGATGTGAATAAGTGAAGTCAGCAAACCATAGCCAACTACAATCCCTGGTAACTCCTGGATTATCCAAAAACATCATTACAGCTGGAATATTTATTTTGTTTACTTTGTTTATCATGAAGAACTTTGAATGGAATGCATGCTTTAGTCAGGGCTTTATAAGGCTACCATGCCACTGGAAATTGCTGCTTGGGAATAGGACTAACCTTTAATTGTTGTCATTAGGTCTTTCCAAGCTGTTACATGGCAAATAGATTGGCAGCTACTGACTAATCTCTCGTGGGTATTGGCGCTGACATGGGGTTAAATGGCAATGGTGAACTTTTTGACTTCTTTTGGGAAGGGGGAGTAATTGACAAACCCAAAACTTGACTTGAAATTTTAAATACAAGTGGATTGAGCAA
The DNA here is from genome assembly GCF_021869965.1 of Rhincodon typus. NCBI lineage: Eukaryota > Metazoa > Chordata > Chondrichthyes > Orectolobiformes > Rhincodontidae > Rhincodon > Rhincodon typus. Next base: position 4,751,670 of record NC_063348.1, read on the forward strand.
CAAAACTGTGTTAAATTGGAATTTTTTTTTAAAAAAAAGCTGAAACAATCAATTTTAAGTTGGTGTTTGGAGAGATTGTTGCTGAGCTATTTGTATGTTAGGTTATGGAGTTTAAGGGAGGGGAAACTGTGTTTGATGATACTAGCAGCTAGTGCCTGCCCTGATGCACTTTTTGTTCAAACCATTGAAAAGGTGCTGATTTTTAAGAATTCTTCATGTGTATTCTAAAGAAGGGATGAGTTATAAATGTTCTTAGAGTTGTTTATATATTATAGTCTTCCTTGATTGCTGGCGTATGATGCAAGGGGCAGGAGGAGATAGTGAAATCAGACTAGATCTGATTATGTGCGAGAGTCATTTACCTCTCTGACTAATCTTCACTGACTGGCTTTCACTCCATGTGCAAATCTAATCCAAAGCCACATGAAGAGTGCTGAAAATACAAAGTAGTTGCAAGCAATTCTTAAACTGCAGTTACCCACATATAACATGATACTGTATTAACACACTTTCCTGTGGCATACCGTGACATTGAGTACTGTGATTACTTGACCTCTTTTTTTAAAGTTACGCACTTTAGATGGTGTGTGTGTGTGTGTGTGTGTGTGTGTGTGTGTTTGCGGCCAACTGATCCTAGTCAGCCACTTTATTTACAATTTATGGGACAGGTATCCATGAGTTTTGTTGCAGAGCTGTGTCTCAATCACTTATGTATCATTTGTAATTGTTTGTTTTCTTCACCACACTCTCCTCGCACCCCCCCTAAAAACCTGTAGAACCATTTTGGAAAGTGAAAACAAATGCAAGGGAACTACTGTGTAAGATTCATGCTATGTGTCTTCTGAATCAATGAATAGAAATTGTAATATTTTATAATTTATTTTTCAGTGCATAAACGTTGGTGGGTCCTGATGTCAGTTTACAGTATCTGACACTGTGGTACTACCAATATAAGCATTACTGTGCATAGTGTCTGAATTGGCTGTTGGAATGTTGACCAGAGGGTATTGGCGAAGGACTATTGATGAATGCCTTACACTGTAGACAATTTGTTCCTTTCTCAGGTTTGTCCTGCCCCCTGAAGGTGCTAACTCAAGGAGATCTACAAACACTAGCAGCTTTTAGGTGCTTCACCTAAATAGCAATTCTTCAAGTGTGAGGTCTAGACTAATTGTATCAGCAAGTTGGAGGACCCCTGGAGAACATAGCAGTCAAGCCAAATTCTGCCCTCATCTCACTTGCACGTGTGCACTTTCCATCACAAGTCACTGGAGCAGGAAACTTAGGATGGGTTTTATTCCCAACCAGCCTCCACTCTTCCCAATTCTGTAGCCTAGCTTCAGAAACCCTCAACTGCTTTCTGGCTGAGATCCAGTAACTCCTCATAGACTGAGCCTTTCCGATTACATTTGGTTGTGTGCTGCACTGAGTGACACACATAGAGGTCTCTGACATTTTTCACATAGCTTCACAACTCTGGAGCCTGGAGAATCCATTCAGGATTCATTACTTAAACACGAGTGATAACTTGAATGTTACCCTCCATTATCATTTTCCTGCAATACCCCCCCTGATCTGAGCCATTGGATGGGCAGAACTCTGATGGACACCTCAAAGATGGAGAAATGAAAGGCTCTCTGCAATGAAGGAGATTTCCTTGTAGAAGTGGGACGGGAGTGAAATTGAAATGATCTAAGCTCAAAAGCTGTGCTGCAGGGAAAACAAATGATGTCTGAGCGTCTTTATCAATGTTTCAATTTTCACAACAAAAGCAGAAAACCAGGCCAAATGTGACTTTGTCTGTGTTTGAGTTAAGTGCAGAATGATCTGTCCACAGATTTTTGGCATTTAAGTAATTCTTGTCCAGGTGAAGAAGGGTAAAAGCTATAGGGGCTTTAGGTATAGAGCACATTGTCTAAATTTCATAATCAGAAGCTCTGTGGAGACATTGTGGAAATGAAGGATATGGTGAGGGAGGCAGAAGCCATTTGCACAGCACTTTCTATCAATCATTGTACTAGATCATTTAACTTAAATTCAAAACTGTGTATATTTACGTTTATATTAGATAATAAGTAGCAAATGCACTGGATGCATCTTTGAGAGAAATCTATTTATCCCATCTGCTCACTGCTATTAAGAGAAAAGGACTGATTTTTATCTGATGTGGAATTATATCTTTTCTGCTGTTGTATTGGATTCTTTAAACTTGGTAATTGTAGGAAGCTCTGCATTAATGTGATTATCGAATAGAGCTCCTAAAGCACCACTGAAACTCCATTTTGAACTTTGTGTTACAATTTAATGATGTAAAAAATTTAATGATGTAAATTTCTAAATAATGTAAAAGGATGAATGTTGTAATTAAAGTATATGTTTTTAACTCTTTGGCCTGATCTTTGGAAGTAAGGGCAAGAATTGTATGACCGGTGGGAAATAGCAGAAGGACTAGAAATGTTGTAACTCCTCACACACTTTTTAGTTTTGGGGCAACGTAAAGGGAAATTTTATCCTGAATTTATCTTGTGTTGTACCTGGCCTGGGAGTGTATCAAAGAAACTTCATTCTCATCTAACCCTCAGATGTTCGTTGAATTACTTGATGTTTGAATTCTCCCCAGTTACCTTTAGAAAAAATCGAAATGACTCTTCAACACATTTCTCTTCATTTTCCATGATCTTAATGACAGGGTGTTCAATTCTGCAACCCTCCTGCAGTCAGGAGTTTAATTTATGGTTCAGCCTTTGAGGTCCGTCAGATCCTGTCCTCAGCTGAAGTCCATACATGAACTTTTCAGGCAGGGTCACTGGATTGTGATCAGCCCTGGAGACTATACCTGCTCCGTGCTCCTTTCCCAAGCCAAGGAGTGCTGAGGTCACAGGTACTGCCCACTGCCATTCCAGCTGTGACCTGCTCCAGGCACAGCTGGAGGGAACCAAGGAGTATGGTTTCTGACAAAAATCAATACAAATTGCACTCTAAGATAGTAGGAACTGCAGATGCTGGAGAATCTGAGATAACACGGTGTAGAGCTGGATGAACACAGCAGGCCAAGCAGCATCAGAGGAGCAGGCAGGCTGACGTTTCGGGCCTAGACCCTTCTTCAGAAATTTCTGAAGAAAGGTGTAGGCCCGAAACATCAGCCTGCCTGCTGTGTTCATCCAGCTCTACACCTTGTTATCACAAATTGTACTCCCACTGCCCGCACGCCCACAATCCACAACCAGCTCATGCTGACCTACCAAATTGTAACCAATGCTGATAGCAGGGGCTGGAAACAGAAAATTCTACAGATCACAGCGGGTCAGACAGCATCCAGGGAAAGAGAGCAAGCTAACGTTTCAAATCTAGATGACGCCCCAGAGCTCCAAAGTCGTCATCGACTTAAAATGTTGGCCTGGTCTCTCTCTGCAGATGCTGTCTGACCTGTTATAGTCTCCAGCATTTTGTTTTTGTTTGTTTTCAGTCCAGATTTCAACATCTTCAGTAATTTGCTCCTAATAGCAGAGGCTTCTACATGTCAGGCAGCTTGTTGAGAACAACTCTGTTTAGCGCATTAACAGCCAGACCCGGGTAGGATGGTAATGATTGGGGAAAAGGAATGAATTGTAACAGATGGGAGAAAATAAAGGAATAATAGCAATGGAGAAAGAGGGAAGGAGCTGTGACCAGAACTTTGGGCTGGGGCAAGGCAAATGCAGCTTTGATGGAGAAATGTTTAGAGAATCCAAGCATGAGTGGGTGGGGTTAGTTGGAGATGTGTGGAAGGAAGGTAGAGTGCTTGATTACTATGCAAAGTAGAAGATAAGTGCCACATTTAACACTGGTGAAGGGGGAGTAGGTTACAATGTTAAATTGAGACAGAAACGGATAAAGACTGCTGGTTAGAGTTGGGAGTGTTGGAGCAAAAGGGAAGGTCTCTGGTCAGAGATTCTATCAGAAATGATCTGGTTGGAATAGGCAAGTTAATGGGTAACAGTATCGTTTAGAATCAGATAAAACAAATTGGAGAAACTTCAATATATCAAGAATTCAAATATTCTATAAGTTTTGGCACTTACTGAGGATACATAACCTCTTAGAGTCCTTTAGCTTTTACAGTTGAACGTAAGAAGTTTAAAGTGCATCTTCATTATCTTCCAATTGTCCTAGACACTGCTTTAAACTTTTTTACCTATGTTTGTGTGTGTGTGTTTTACAAATTGTTTTCTTGGTGTGTGGGTAATGGAATTCCACTGTGTTCGCTCAAGAAGATCTTGTCATTGGTGCTTTAATTCTGATCCAGTGACTGCATTTTAACTGATGTGATATAGCAATGGGCTGAAAATATTTTCAAAATTAACTGAGGGGGATCAAAAGCAGGGAGCCAATAACTCCTACCTCGGCTGGGTGTAATATTACACACCTTGCAGAAACAATTACCTGTAACCCGTCCCTTGATGCCAAAGTCCACACCAGCATTTCCAAGGCTGCATCGTCAAAATTGAGGAGTCGAAGTGTAGACCAACAGCAAGCTAACTGAAACTACAAAGCACTGTGTACAGCAGGTTTGTGATATCAGCCCCTTCCTTAATGGTAACAGAAGGAAGGGAACTTGTGAAAGCCAAGAACAGATAACCAGCTTCCACCTCCACTGCTTCAGATTAGGGTTAGCGATAGCATTACAGATAGTGTCAGGGTTAGGTTAAGGTTTAGCCTCATACTTGGTGTTCGGATTAGGGTTAGACAGCACGGTGTCAGTGGTTAGCGCTGCTGCCTCACAGCACCAGGGACCTGAGTTTGATTCCAGCCTCGGGCATCTGTCTGTGTGGGTTTCCTCCGGGTGCTCCAGTTTCCTGCCACAGTCCAAAGATGCACAGGTTAGGTGGATTGGCCATGCTAAATTGCCCGTAGTATTGAGGGATGTGTTGGTTGGGTGGGTTAGACATGGGAAATTTAGGGGTAGGGGAATGGGTCTGGGTGGGATGCTTTGAGGTTCGGTGTGGACTTGTTGGGCTGAATAGCTTGTTTCCACACTGTAGGGACTCTATGATTCTATGAAAATTGGGCATTTCCTGGTAGGGCAGGGCAGGGTGTAGACCAGTGGACCAGGATCCGACTCGTGTTTGTCCTCTTGAATCAGCAGCAACTCATTTGGTTGGATCATGTTGGGCCAAGTGGATAATGGGCTGCATTCTCAAAGACATGTCCTATGTTGAGCTCATCACTGAACTGAGACCAAGAGTTCACCCCCATCTGTGCTCCAAAGATGTCTAAGAGCAAGACTTCACGTTGACCACGATGAGAACCAATGTGTGTAAAGTCCTTGCTGGAGACGCACAATCAAGGAGGACACAGAATAAATAGAAGGAAAAAGAAATGACCATGTAGCAGCCAAGGAGAGCCCAGTGGAAGTAACGTAAAAATCTGGTGATTATATCTGTGCCAGCTAAGGAAAGGACTGCAACACAGGTGCCGGCCTCTGCAGTTACGGTGGCCCTGATTTGCTGATGGCCAGGTAGTCACTTCAGAAGCTTGGATGAGAATCACATTTCAGGACCCTGTAGAATCCCGCCCAGGAAATGGCCAGGGAAATTAAAGATTCCCTTGCTCCCGGAGACCCGACAGCTTCCAACTAAATTAGAGAATTCAGTGGGTTCCGCTGCAATTAATAGTTACTAGAAGAGGACATGATAGATAATTAAAAGCCCAGTCCAACTCACAGGTAACTATTCAACTGACACATTGCCATACACACACACACACACACACACACCCCCCTCAGGTGACTGTGCGTAGTTCTCCCTGTGTCTGCATGGGTTTCCTCCAGATGCTCCAGTTTCCTCCCACATGGAAAATGCAGGATTACAGGATTGGGGGAGGTGGGTCTGGGTAGGATGCTGTTCAGAGGATCGTGGTTACTCAATTGGCCAAATGCCCTGCTTCCACACTTTAGGGATTCTATGACTCCTAAATACACACCCAACACCCCCAGCACCCTACCCATCAAGCACACTAGCCTCTCACTTACATATTTACCCTTCCTCAGGCTCTATCTATGCTGCTGGACAAATAATTTACAGAGTATAAATACTGCTGTGGGGGGCACGGTGTGACTTACTTCCAACCATCTTGCTGTATGAGAGATCTGTTAGATTGAAGATACATGCCTCCTTTCTGCAGGACCCACGCTCAGAATGTCCTGCCAAAAATGCAAAAGGCTCTTTCTCAAAGGTGGGAGCGGAGTGACAATCTGACCATGATCGCTACCTTTGGAAACTCTAACCCAATGTTAAATTATGAAGTAACGTTACACCCTGGACACAGTCTATCAGCCCCTGAGACCAGACTGATGGCTATCACCTGGAATTTTCAGAGCATTGGATCAGGAGAAGGCTGTTTTAATCCTTAAGCTTGTCTCGCCATTTAATGAGATCATTACTCATACCTTTAAGCCTTATCCTTAATACCTTTGGCTAACCAAAATCTGTCAACCAGATTTAAAATGAACAATTTATCTAGTACCAAATGCTAGATGTTCCCTTGATGAAGGATTATAGTTGGGGCCTCTGCATTGTTCTCATATGCTCCCTTTTAAGTCTGGTCTTAGATTATTTTTGCAATTTCCTCATTACTGATATGTTGGTGAGTCCTTGTCCCATGTTCAGTTTTAGATACTTTGGCGTGTCTTGCATGCTGACCTTGTCCTCTCCTTTGCATTAATGTCAATAGTAATGATTTAACATGGTAAGAACAAGTGTTGGGGAAACTCAGAAGGTCTAGCAGCATCAGTGGCGACAGAAACAAAGTGAACAAAGTTCTGGTAAGGAGAGTCACTCGATGTGAAAATTTAGCTATGTTTCTATCTCCAAAGCTGCCCACTGAGATTATCCAGACTTTCTGTTCAGATTTCAGATCTTCAGCATCCACAGTATTTTCCTTTTTCTCACTATCATTTAGCCGGTCCACCATTTCCTTTATTTCACTCCCCCATTTCCTTATTTTCACTGAAAACATCATTATCAGTTTTCAAGAGGCCCGCATTGCACCTGGCTACCTTATTTCTCCTAAAACAATTGTTTGTAACATTTTTCTGAACGATTTCTTTTCTCCTCCCCAAGGTGGACTGAAAAAGGGCAAGTGTGTTGAATTAATCAGGTGGCAGTCCAACAATCTGAATCTTGCCTTTGAGTTAAGCTATTTCGATTAATTCTCACTCCTGAAGCGCTGCATTTACTTTCTTGTCATTAGCTGGCATGAAGCCAGTCTGCATCTATTTGCATCTTGTTGATTGCATGGCTCACCCTTCCCAATTAGCTTCTCCATCATCAAAAAAAAACAAGACTTCTGAAACCTGCCCATCAGAGCCAAACAGGTATTTCAGTTTCAAGTCCAGATGAGCTTATGGCTTCGTTGGGCCATCTTCCTGCACTTTAGGTGGAACCACTCAGACTGCCTCAGGGGTCTCCGCGGTTACTGAGCACGATGTCTCCCTGGACCTTCCATTCACACAATGGGGCAGCACCAACCCAGGTTTCTCATATGGATGCTTTCCTTGCTGATGGCCTAAGGCAGCAGGCCTTGGCTTACAGGTAGATCTTCAGCACAGAGAGAGAGAGAGACGGTAAGCGACAGTGAGGCGTACGTTTAATGTTCGGGAAAGGCGAGCTGTACAACAAGCTGCTGCATCAACTTCAAAACCTGCAGCATATGCCAGCAGCTTACGCGATAGACACACTGCTCGTGTTTGAAGAGGGTGGTGATGTGTGAAAGTCAAACAGGAGGAATGTTTAGTGGGCAAGAGGATGGATTACAGTCAGTCAGGAGTATCGCTGCAGTCAGCCCAGGGTCTAGATCCTTTACAGTCTGGCTGGTCACAATAGTGAGGTGCTTGACTTTTTAAACATTTTATTAAATGGATTTGGACTTCCAGGGCCAGGCCAGCATTTATTGCCCAAACCCTAAATACCCAGAGGGTGGTCAAAAGTCAACCACATTGCTGTGGGTCTGGAGTCACATGTAGGCCAGACCAGGTAAGGATGGCAGTTTCCTTCCCCAAAGGCTATTAGAGAACCAGATGGGGTTTTTCCAACAATCGACAATGAGATTGATGGTTATCATTAGATTTCCAATTCCAGATTTTTTTATTTAATTGAATTCCAGTTCAACTACCTGCCATAGCAAGATTCAAATCAGAGTTCCCAGAGCATTCCCTGGGTCTCTGGATTAACAGCTCAGTGATAATACCACTAGGCTATCACCTCCCCAAAACCTGTCCAGGGATTCATGCTGTTGCAGTCTTAATTGGCCATGGTCAGTCTTGGCAATCCAGTAAAATCAACCCAGGCCTTACTGGTCTCTTAGCCAGGATCCTATTGCAAAATCAGTTCAGTGGAGATGAGCTGCAGTCGGTTGGGGTTGTCCTAAGAAGGTCAGGCTAGGGAATAAGTCACAGGAGGGTGGGTCCAATGTAATCCTGGGGCATTACAGGGGTCAGCTCATGGTAACGTCAAGGCAGTAGTTAATCAGAAGTCATGCAGTCTCAAAGGGACAAATAAGGCAGGGTCACTCTGGCCTTAATATGAAGGTAATGCATAGCCAACGTGAGCATCAGAGCCTGGAGGATCATGGGCTCCAGTGTCAGATAGGCATATTTATGGTCACGTAAGGAGGCATAGCCAGAACAGAGCAATGGTGAAGTGTCACCAGGGACACAGTGATTGCAACACAGAAAGGGTGTGAAGAATGAGTGGCCAGGCAAAGTGTGAAAGGGGGAGAAAACAGGACAATGGTCCAGAGAACCCAGTAGGCCAGAGAGAACAAGCTTCTAGAGTGACAGAGCAGGGTGGAGACTTCCTATTTGCAATTTCTAATTTCATTTCAGTAGTTGGCAGCCTGCCCTCTGTTTGGTGAATTCCACATTCGAAATGGATTTACTTGGCTTTCTTTGTTGGTCATTACTATAATATAATATTCAGTTCCTCTTTCAGACGTGGATCCATTATTCTCAGCTCTATGAAAGATAAAGTGCCCTGTGCAAATCTTTCCCTCGATCAGCGTTAGTGATCAAACGGCACTTTCTGATCATGAGCATCTTAATGACTTTGTCCTCCTGGATGTTTCTGTTCAAGTGGTCCTGGTACCAAATTAGCCAGATAAGGGAGTGCGCTCCCTCCTGAGGACCACCAAGTTGTCACTTAGTTTGACATTGTTCCTTCTGAGTGGCTTTCACATCAATTTACTTCAATGCTTCGGAATGGCATGAGCCTACACTGATCCTTTGCTATACCTGAGCGGTGTCTTTGAAAACATTGAGTATAATTGGCTGCAATTGTGCATCTGTTTTCTACAGACCAATATGCAACGAGGGGAACTGAACATCTGATTTTCTGATTAATGCTACAGCATTCCTTTGAGAAGCTCAGACATAAGACATCACACCTCCTTCATGAGGTGAGTGGGAAGGGTAAACAGTTTGCTCGTCACAGACCCTGGCTCTTCCCTTCCGAATTTCCCTAATCCTCAGTGACTCTGAGGATCAGCGGTGGTGCCTTGAGCTGCAATCCCTAACTTCTGTCTGTCTTCTTTCCTGCCGGATCCTGCTCTCTGAAATTACCCACTCTGTTGGTAATGTTTGGTGACTGCAGCACAGCAGATCTCTTTCTCCTGGTAGAAGCTGTTCACAGGTTTAACATTGAGCACCTAACCTGCTCCTATTGGGACAATAAAACCACAGCAGACACACTACAACAGTGAAAGTAAATAAGTATTTACAAAAGTGCAGATTTTATACAAAAAATGAGCGCTCAGGCCACTGTTGTGCCCTCGGAATGTTTTGATTCTTCCTCTCCCTTCCACAATGTCTAGTTAATGTGTCTGTGGTTCACGAGAACCATAAGCAGAACACAACATAGACAGATGGTAAACTTGAACAGGGAATAGTTTATCTCAGCTCCAGCCTCCACTACCTCCCACCTTGAGATCAGCTAAGATAGTAAGAACTGTCGATGCTGGAGTAAGAGATAACACCGTGTGGAGCCTGAGGAACACAGCAGGCCAGGCAGCATCAGAGGGGCAGGAAAGTTGACATTTCGGGTCGCGATCCTTCTTCAGAAAAGGTCTTCAGATCAGCTGACCTGCTCTCTTAAAGGGGCAACACACACCCAACTTCATACAGAAACACCAAATACAGGCTGACTTCCATAGTTAGGGTGGAGGGAGCCTTCTGCGTGGTACCCCCTGGGGACAATGAAAGTATGGGCAATTGTTCCCAGCTGGCTTTCAGCCGAGAGGGGCCTGAACCTGCTGAGAATGTGCTGCCTCGATGTAGGCCCACCCTCCTCAGTATGAGGCATTGGGGGAACAGGCAGGGGCAGATGTGGAGGGATAGGGAACCTCTGCAGTGTCCTGAGAAGAAAGTGCTAGGCTGCCTGTCTCTCATTCCTTCCAGTTGTGGGGGCTTGCTGTCAGAAGCTCCCATGTGTTTTTGTGGGGATGTGGCAGTGATGTGCTTGCCAGATTGTGATCCCAAGTCTAATTGAACTCCGATACTGACCGAGGTGACAGGCTGTCTGCTAGTGAAATCCTGGCTGTTTCATCCTCCACATGTGCCTGCACAGAGGAGCTCAGGCTACGGCCCCTTCCTTGCTAACAATCCCTGGCAGCGGAGCAGATAAAATCGGGATTGACAAGGAATCAGAAATAGGGGAGTGCAGATACCACAGAAAGGCCGTGGGGCTGGGAGATTACAGGCATGAGGGGAGGTGCAGGGTTATAAAGGGATTTGAAAGTAAGCAACGGAATTTTATTATCAGGACATTGTTTGACTGCAGGCCAATATAACTCAATGAGCACAGGAGGTGATTGGTGAACAGGACGAGTCACAGGTTAGCACATGGGGAGCAGACTTACAGATGCCCTCAGGTTTACTGAGGCTAGAACATGGAAGACCAGTTGGGAGTGCAACAAGCTATTCCAGTTTCAAGGTAGAAAGGGAAAGGATGTGGTTTTCAGCAGCCAGTGATCTGAGCCAGGTCAAAGTTGGCCGTTCTTATGGAGGGAATGGATAGTCGTGGAGGTGGGTAGCTCATCTCAAGGTCAACTGAGCTTGCAAACAGACTGAATGGTTTGAAATTAAGCTAGAGAGGGCAATGAAGTTAGAAGCTAGGATACAGTTTGTAAGTGAAACTCAACGGCATTAATCTTCTCAATATTTATTAAGAGGAAGTCACATCGAATTTCAAAAATCTTTTTGAACACCTCACATGGATCATTTGCCATTTTCATGATTAATGTATTAACTCTTATAATCTTTAACGTTTTTGCAATTCTTCCTTTCAAGTTTTGTCAAATTCATAGAGTTAACAATATGATTAAATGTTTACTCACTATTAGCCTGTTAACTAAGTCTAGCTCATTGCTCATTAATATGAGTCCTTAAGGTTTACAGCCCAGAAAAAGGCCCTTCAGCCAATCAAGTCTACAGGGGTCAAAAACAACCACCTAACTAATTTAACCCTAGTTTCCATCACTTGGCCTATAACCTTATATGCCTTGGCATCGCAAGTGCCTGTACAGCCTGTCCTGCTGAAAGAAATCATCTTGTTAAATCTTTATATCTTATCTTAGCAGGACATTTCACAAGAATGCAAATTCAGGGGTAAAAGCAACATTGATACTGCATGAGAGGCAGGTAAGTGGACCCCAACTAGTGGAGGTGATAGTGCGGAGAATGCATCCAAACACTTGATTGAAAGCTGACAGCCATTTTTGTTCAATTTTAAAGCAGACAGGTTACAGCGCATTGGTCAGGGCATTGCCTTGAGAAATTAACCAAGTGTCACCTTTTTGTTGAGTTGAAATGGGTGCGGGGAGACATGTAAATTTCATTGTGTGGCGCTCTCATCACCATCCATCCCCCGCCCACCCTTACCTGGAGGGACTTGCTCCCGTGTCAGGGGCAAAATCCGCATATCCAGCCATGTGAAATGTCACAGGACAGCTCCAACCAGCAATTGCCCCATCATCTGAAATATTCTCCACCCCACCCCCCCGGTTGATTTAATTTCCAGGGCCAATCATCTTGCAACCATGTCTTGGTAATAACAATCATGTCATACCCTGCCACATGAATTTATGCCAGCAATTCAGTCAGTTTGTTCCTTACACCCCATGTGTTTGTGCAAAGAGGATTTATTTGGACTATGTGCCCAAACAAGTCCTCCTCCTCTCATGTTTTACTTGAGCAGTCTTGTTCTCATCTATCTTTTCCTCTGCCCAATATGCAGGAAGGAATGTTGTACATGGCGATGACTTGTTCGAAAGTCCACATAGCTACCTGTTTTCACATGACATGATTACTCAATCTCGGTTTTGTTTTGTGTGGGGGAATATACTGGCTTTTTTTTTAAATTGTTGCAAAGATTCTGACTAGCTCAGTGTAGACTGAAAGTAAAATGTGAGATCATTGATTTTGTTGGTTCTGATGTCAGATGTGTCCTGATGAAGGGTTTCGGTCCAAAACATTGACTTACCAGCTCCTCAGATGCTGTCTGACCTGCTGTGTTGTTCCAGCCTCTCACCTATAAACTAATAACAATGACACTCCCTATATCATTCATCACTTTTAACTATTTCTAATCTCCTGGCCCTGACTGCTACCTCTTCATTGCAGATGCCTAATATCTCTACATCTCCATCCCCTACCAAGATGATTTGAGAACTTTCTGCTTCTTCCTTGAACAAAGGCTTGGTTAACAGAACACACTGAGCAGGTTCCTGTCCTTAACAAGATTTACTGTTTACAACATATAAATAAGTTTTAGTCACAGGCAAAACAAAATGGTGAACTATCAACATACAGTATAGCTCTAGTAGTTGCAGCTCTAACCCCATCTTTAAAACCTGTACACACACACAAACAGATAGACATGGACAAACAATGTTATGGGTGAAGGAAATAAACACTGGGGATATACAGTTCAATAGCGTCAGTCCAGAGGATTGATAAGATGTTTCTTTTGCTTCCTATGACTTTCTGTACTCCAATCTCTTTTTCCAGATTCTTGCATTGCTTTGCAACAGAAAGTTGGTAAACTATGTTAGCTACTGATTAAAGGCAACAATTTACATCAATATGTAGGAGAAAATAACTGGCTGTCTTCAGGTTTCGGTTCATTTTACAGCCAAGACAGACAGGCATAGAAGCTGTTCCTTTGGCAGTCCAGAGGCTTTTCCCTGTTCTGTAAACGCCCAGGCTGTTCCCCTGCCCAGGGGCCAGTCAGAACATTGTCATCAGGCTGATGACTTCTGGCATCCACAACTGACCACAAACCAATCAGTAATTTGTCGCTGGCAAATCTCATTCTGTGCACACACCCCAGTGCCATAGAAACTTATCTCTCCTTCCCAATGCTTGGAGACAACACTGTATTAAACACAACTCACAATGAATTCTCTTAATTTGTTATCAAATGTGCAGTAACTCCTTCCACAGTCCTTAGTTTTTCAAGGACCGCAACTTCCCCCCCCTCACTGGTCGAGAACGCCCTCGACCGTGTCTCCCGCATTTCCCTCAACTCATCCCTCACACCCCCTCCCCACAATAACAACCAAAACAGAATCCCCTTCATCCTCACGTACCACCCTACCAACCTCCGGATCCAACGCATCATCCTCCAACACTTCCACCATCTGCAATCCGACCTCACCACCAAAGACATTTTTCCCTCCCCACCCTTACCTGCTCTCCGGAGGGACCACTCTCTCCGTGACTCCCTTGTCCGCTCCACACTCCCCTCCAGCCCCACCACACCCGGCACTTTTCCCTGCAAACGCAGGAAATGCTACACCTGCCCCTACACCTCCCCCCTCACCCCCATCCCAGGCTCCAAGAAGACTTTCCACATCAAGCAGATGTTCACCTGCACATCTGCCAATGTGGTATACTGCCTCCGCTTGGTTTCCCCGATGTAGAGGAGGCCACAACGGGAACAGCGGATGCAG
>NC_063348.1:4815652-4822626 GCF_021869965.1 Rhincodon typus
GATGCTGCTTGGCCTGCTGTGTTCATCCAGCCCTGCACCTTGTTGTCATAGATTGTAGGGAATTTGTTTTCTGGCTTTGATTTTAGTTGTGTATTTTTCTGACAAAAATGAAAGCAGACTGTCAGAGCCTGTCAGATCAGCTTGAGAAGCAGTCAGAAAGAATTTGTTACCAATTGCAAATCCATGGCAAAGGGCTGTAAGAAGCCAACATTATCTTCTGCATTTGAAGTCACTAAGCTAGGAGGTGGTGAGGCCCATATCTGAGCTGGGTTGTTCACAATCATACAGTGCTTAGTGGAAATTGGAGGGTCATCTAGCTAGATGCCAGTCAAAGGGGCCCACAAAATCTCATATTTTGTTGTTTAGCGGGAACCCTGAAAGATCAAATTGAATTCCTGAGAGTTGTGGGATACCTTAATTTGGTCCCCGAAGAAATGAAGGTTCATTCAAGATCCAGTAGAGGATAGAGAAGCTGGTGAATGAAAATAAAAGTAGAATGGGAAATGCCCTGTTGAAATTTTAAGACTTAAAGAGTAAGTGTCTATAAAATATGTATGTTGAACATGGTGGCTCAGTGGTTAGCACTGCTGCCTCACAGTGCCAGGGACCCAGGTTTGATTCCACCCTCAGGTGACTGTCTGTGTGGAGTTTGCACATTATCTCCATGTCTGCGTGGGTTTCCTCCAGGTGCTCCGGTTTCCTCCCACAGTCCAAAGATGTGCAGGCTAGATGGATTTGCAATGCCAAATTGCCCACAGTGTCTAGGGATGTGTAGATTAGGTGGGTTATGGAGATGGGTCAGAGTGGGATGCTCTGAGGGTCAGTGCGGACTTGTTGGGCTGAAGGGCCTGTTGCCACACTGTAGGGATTCTATGATGATGAATACTTATTTTGCTCTACCCTTGCACATTAAAAGTTTTGGTTTAAAATGTGGAAACTAATGACATCATTCTTCCATTAATCACTGACATTTCAAATTTCTTTTTAAAACTCGCTGGTCTTGCTCAAGATCATAACCACACCTGTCCTCGTCTTCCTAATCATTGTCTTAGGTGAAACAATATTATTTGCAACCTCAGCATCCTGTTCCACCTAAAACTTAGTTTTGACTCCGTTTCCTGTTCATCACAAAGACTGTCTATCACCATCTCTGAAACACAGTCAACAACACCAACATTCTTATAACTTAGTCTAATGCTTTCCTTGCAGGCCACCTTCCATAGACTTCAGCTTATCTAAATCACTGGTGTTGGTATCTGTTGCAGCTTCAGACCAAATGCTTATCACTATGATCCTCACTAGACTTCATTGACTCCTGGGACTCCAATGAATGAAAATGAAATTTCTTATACCGTGTTTTTAAATCCCTTCAAGGCCTTGGCACTTCTCCACTGTTTTAATATCCTCCAGAACAGCAAAGACACTCACCTCGTATACATATAGTCCTCCCTTGGCCTTACCATTGACAGCTGTGCTTTTGACTTCCAATGCCTCACCACTGCAACTGCACCTTTAAACCCCTAGAGCTCTCCAACTCCCTCTCTGTCTTCAAGACTCTCTTAACAATATACCTCATCTCTCCTCCTTTGAAATAACCCTGCACTACTTTTAATTTTGTAAAATTAATGAAATGCTATAAACAGATTTTTTTGTGAGAAATTGACGTTACAGCACAACTACAGGAATCGGACAACTACAAAAAATTCCAGTAATATTTCAACACATTTTCCAGTGTATGAATAATTGAATTGACTTGCATATTGTGCAAGTGCTGAAGGGTGCCATGAAATGCTGATAACTCCGAGCCAGGAGTCGACATCAGTTGGTTTTAACATTTAGTCAAATAAAATTGATAGCGTGCTGATTGGAATGGAGGTTTCATTGCTGTTCAGAGTGATGCCTTTTAAATCTATAAAACATAACAGATTTGATAACAAGAGGGAGAGAATGGAGATGGAATTTTCCCTGCCCTGAACTATGTGGGCAATGGCAAGTCAGAGAAATGAAATATTCAATGTTGAGAAAGAAAATGCTTGATTTTTCCACCCAATGTTTCAATGGCAAGCAGCAAGTGGCCTACTTGCATGCTCTAACATCTCTTTATTACCTAATCTTACCTCAATTAGCAGTTTGCTATTTTCCCAGGCAATGGGTGGCACAGTGGCTCAGTGGTTAGCACTGCTGTCTTGTACTGCCAGGGACCTGGGTTTGATTCCAGCCTCAGGCAATTGTCTGTGTGCAGTTTTGTTTTCCCCAGTTTGCATTGGTTTCCTTCAGCTCCTTCCACAGTCCAAAGATGTGTAGATTAGGGTGGATTGGCCATGCTAAAAGTTGCCCCATGGTGTTGTGGCAGGACATTGTAAAAACCTTGTGCATGGTCATGGGGATAAATGCATGGGTCTGAGTGGGATGCTCTTCAGAGGGTTGGCTCAGATTCGATGGGCTGAATGACCTCTCTCAGCACTGCAGGGATTCTATGAAGAGAATGTAGATGCCAACACCTCCTGACATGAAAGCAGGGACCTGGCAGACATTTTCTTTAGGCCTCCACCTTATTTAAAATCTCCTGTGAGCTTGAGGAGATAAGGCCTCAAATGAAACTCTGAAATTGATACTCAGCCGATTTTGTTTTAGTAAATTTCAGCCCTGGAGAAACTGGAAAGGGATCATCTGAGGCACAGGGAAAACAGAATAAAGCTGAGCTGACACTGCAAGTTTTGTGGCTTAAGAGCATGGTAATATGGAAAATATGAGCAAGTGGAGGTTATTTACCCTTCTGAGGTTACGCCACCAATTAATAAGATCATAGCCAATCTACATCAACTCCACTCTCCAGACTTTCACACACCTTTCCCACATCCCTTGAATACTTTGGTGTCCAAAATTTATCAATCTCTGTCTGGAACATAATCATCTACTGAACATTCACGGCCACCTAACATGAAAATTCCAAAGATTCACAATCTTTTGAGTGATGAGATTTTGTCTCATCTCAGTTCAAAATGGCTCACACAGCATTCTGAGTAAATGACCAAGACTCTGACCAAGATGACCTGTCAGCATCTACACTGTCAAGCCCTGTTACCCTCCAGTATTTCTGTCCTCTTCAAGATGTTAAAAACTGATATATCTCAAAAAAAAGACATGCAGGAGTGAGAAGTTTTGGGGGCCAGGTGACTCCATTAAGAAGGTGTAGAAGTTTCATTTTTCCCTATGGTGAGTTCAAATTCAGAGACTGTGTGTGTTTGTGGTGAGTTGAGGCCTTATTCCATCCTGCTGGATTCTTATTATAATACATTTGCAAGCTGAGAATGATCATATTATTAAAGTTTTTGCAAGGACACTTGGCTCACCCAAGAGTAAGGCCCATCCATGACCATTACAAATCACCAGAATTCCATTATTTTCTCAGAATATAAACGTACCTGTAATCCTTCCTTGTGGAAAACCTCTGTCACCTAGAATATTATGGGATGTGAATCTATATCTCACACACACAGCAGAGAGACCGCACAGTGCAAATACTTCATACAAGACCCTAGCAACCACATCCACGGTGATGGGATATAAACTCTTCACCTTTATCCATCGTGAAAAGTCATCAAATAAAGTAAAAACCAAAAGAACTGCAGATGCTGTAAATCAGGATTTACAGCATCTGCAGTTCTTTTGGTTTTTATTTAGTATTTAACTCACTGCCACATCTCTTGCAGGCATGCCCACCTTGAAGAAGTTCTGCTCCTCTCTCTGACAAAAAAAACAGTTCTGCGGAAGGGTCACCGGACCCGAAACGTTAACTCTGTTTTCTCCTCCACAGATGCTGCCAGACCTGCTGAGCTTTTCCAGGAACTTTGTTTTTGTGTCAAATAAGGTAAGACTTCCTGTCAAAAATGGATATAAACTGATGGGGAAAATGGTGGCTTTCAGCAGCAGTTTCATAGTTGGCCATGAGAACTTTGATTTCCTTAAAATCCTGGGCCACCACACCAACGGCCGAGTTCTGGCCCTGCATTTGTTGATCCCCAGGTGGTGTCAATGGCAGCTTTGTGAAGTGAAGCTGGAATGACATGCCTTTCATCATACACTAAGGTCCTCCATGATCGTCAAATACTGTCGGTACTCAAAGTAGGTCTTCAAGGCCAACCTGCAGGGCCTTTGGTCTGGCCAAACTTTGACACAATATTGCCAAATGGTGACCTATTCTTGCACTTTCTTCTGCTCTTGTTGTATTTGTTTCAGCCTGTTGTGTCTTGCTGACCACTGGACAGGAGAAATGGCTAATTTCCACAGATAAATTCAATGATATGTCCAGTAAGGCTCTCTACCCTCACTCTGGAGATGTCATCTGCAGTTTTCCCTGCAAATATACCATTTTATAGGTAAACCTCAAAAGGCAGAGTCAGAATCTTGGTACCTATTGAGGCAGCCTTGATAACTCTTTTGTCTGGTGGGCCTACCATTGGTTTTGGGGTTTGTCTCAAAGACTGCTGTCAGGTCATGGATGTACCCTAAATATCTCTTGGAAAGCCATGTAACTGAGGATGCCTCCTTCTCTATGATGGTGTGTCATGTCTCTGTGTCTGACAATACCCATGCGGCATAGAACACCAGCTTCCAACAACCATCTGATTGCTGTTCCAAAGCCTCTAGCTGAATCAGCAGGTATAATGTTGGAAAGAATACATTGTAGTAGGCTAGGACACCCATGGATTTCAGCATATCCTTGATCCTTTGACAAATATCCTTTTGATGCTAATTCCAACATGTGTCTTAGGAGTTATCACAGGTGTTCTGGTGTTGCAAAATGTTGCAAAAGATTTCACCAGTGTGTTTACCATCCCCAAAAATCTTTGCAGGTCATGGAGTGATTCTGGTGTGAGGAATTTCCTTAAAAGCTTTTGTTTTCTGTGACCTATCATTAATCCATCATTGTTGACAACGCGTCCCAAGAAATGAACCAAATTCTTGGAGAATTTGCACAAGAGACATTTGGCCTGTAGGTCTTGTGTCTTCTGATCCTGCACTTCGACTAATTTGCCATTCATCGATATATCATACGTGTGGCATATGATGCCTTAAAAACTGTCTGGAATATTGGACATGGTCTGTTGCAAATTCTCTGGAGCTGAATCAATCCCAAAATGGCAGACTGTAGAAGCAAAACTTTCTAAATGGAGTTAAAAAATGTGCTAAGCAATCTTGATTGTTTGTTTAATGGAACCTGCCTGAAACCTAATAAGGATTCTTGTAGCTATAGAAGCATCCTTGTTCAGAACCCACTGTTTGCATTGCATTTCCTGAAAACTTTAATGGATAATTTAGCTCAACTCTCGACAACTATAAAAACAGGGTGGATTTCACTTATCATCACCTTGTAGAGCAGTGTGGGGTTATCACAAATTCAGATCGACCAATTGGGTTTGGGTTTAGTAACCAGGTCTGAACATTTATCAGCTGGTTTCGTTACTAGTGAGATGTTGCTTATTCTGGTCACCTCTTCAAATTGTTTTACAACTTGTTGAGTAAAGACTGCAGAACCTTCCCGAGTGCATACAGGTATAAAGGTTTGGTGGGAGACTGTATTCGGTATTGAGCTTGCCCAATCCATTAAATAATTTGGGGTACTCCTTTCAAAGGAGAATTTTATGTTTTGCTGCTTAATCTCTTCAACATTTTGAAGAAGGTTGAGGGCAAGACTCAATTTCCTCATCAAGAGTGAGAATTCTTTATTGTGAAATATGTACAGGTTCAATATAATCTGACACCCAAGGTTTTAGAGAATTGCTGTAGCATACCTTTAGTCTTAAATTCTATACATTCTGAAGCATGAAATCACAATGCTATCAGCTATATACAATGTGTATTCAGCCATGGTCACCTGATAATATAGTAACACTAGCTTAAAATTAGTGAGATATCCATTGACATAAATACCTAAAGCCTGGGTTTGAATAATCTATTTCCCTTAGGAATAACTTTGGCTTTTCTTCTATTATAGCTTGTTCCATCTCATTAGCTTCTTTGTGTGAGTAACTATTTGATTTCTTGCTGCTTTGTGACTGTGTCCCATTTTGCATA
Source organism: Rhincodon typus (assembly GCF_021869965.1). Lineage (NCBI taxonomy): Eukaryota > Metazoa > Chordata > Chondrichthyes > Orectolobiformes > Rhincodontidae > Rhincodon > Rhincodon typus. The sequence continues at coordinate 4,821,731 of NC_063348.1, forward strand.
TATTCTGAAACTGACTTATTTAACAGATTAAACATTATTTTTTAATAGCTAGACACTGTTTATGCCTATGAATTTTCCTTTATCCACGGCACTGACAGATGTTTGGTGTCTGTACTGCATGTTGAATTGATTTAAACAGAATTATCCTCCTACCATGACAGGTTTGGTGTAATGGGAGCATTTAACCAGGGGGAATGTGGTGGGCGGGCACTTCTCCATATTCCCACTTCCAGCCCAATTCAGTCTGTGGCAGGAAGGTCCATGGCCAGCCTTCATGCTCCGTTGACCATGGAGGCACTAAAGTGGGTAATTAAGTGGGTGCTTCATTCCCACTGCCTTGGGGCAGCTTGCCATGCAGGGAACTCAGGATGCAAACTCAGTGCCTGATTGTGTGACCTAACATCAGGAATTGGGAGGCCTAATGAGAGACTCCCCTCCCCTTGGTGTCGACCAGCTACCTGCTGCACTCCACCCCCCCCCCCCCCCCCCCCCCACCCCCGCCTTGCTTGGCGACCTTTCTCTCAGCATTGCATGGTACCGCCTGTTGCATACGGGCTGTAGGACCCTGGGGCAACATGTATGATGTTGGAATGGAGCTTCACTGGGCATAAATGGCATTGCATGGGCAGAGTTAAGAGAGGAAGGAAGAAACACATGGAGAGTTAGGTAAAAGGCAGAAGTCATGCATGTCAGTGTTCGAAACATGTAAAGAAAAGTTTGTAGAGTCAATCGACTAGCATTAGGCAATGAGGTTTATGGATAATCTTTCTATAATGTAACAGTGCTATTAGAGCCTGGTATAACTCTGAATACTATAGTATTGTGGTGTTTAATAAGTAATGGGCAGGGTTATAAAGAAGCCCAAGCCTAATGATAGTTATTGACTTCATCCCCTC
>NC_063348.1:4823126-4840806 GCF_021869965.1 Rhincodon typus
CCTCACAAGTCAGACAGAAATCAAATTTTCACATGTCTGTTTGCTCAATCCAATCTCATTAACAAGCTAAGTCATACATTACTGCAAAAGGCAGCTTTGTTTGCAGATCATTGACAGTATCTACAGACGATAGTTAAGGGTTGTTAAAATCCTGTCACTGTCTGCATCCATGAATGATTAGGAAGAATGAGAACATCTGCAGGCTCCATACAATTGAATGCACAAATACATCATTCTCCAAAACAGGGTTAGGGACTGTATAAGGAAATAAATAGCCAAACTTTATGGTTTTGCAAAAAGTTACAACAACTCAAATGATGCTTTGTCTCCAAGTCTACAAATATTCCATTGCTGTTTTTCCAATGAACCACAGTCCTCAGACTCACAATGACTATCAGATTAGCTCTGCCCAACCCAGCCACAGTACCTCACCCAGCTATTTCCAAGTACAGGGTTTGGTAGAGACCAGATATTCAATCAAGCAACATTTGTATTTTTGTTTAAAAATCACATCCAAAACCTGCTGGAGTTCTGGTAGAATCAGCATACTGTGGTTAAACAAGTACTGAGCCTCTGATCCCGAGAACACTCGTTGTCTGTCACCAAAATATCTGCTGTACTCCGTATGATACAACCAAGCAATCCAGTCAAAACTACAGAAAGTTCAATCCACCAACAGCAACAATGATCCATCTTTAGAAGGCCAGAAAAAGGAAGAAACTGTACTTTCTGGCTCATTGCTACATGTCCTGGAAGGCAGGGCAATTTGGTTTGGCATGATTTAGATTCACTTTGTTTCTTCTCCAGGTACATTCAGGAGACTGGCTGCGCTCACAGGCAAGCTCTTGCAAGTGTAAAATGTCACACTTCTAGCTTTCACCTGAGTATGGACCTCTTCCAGTACTGAGGCAAGATGATCAGGTCCAGCCAAGTAAAAATCGTTGATCTCCACTAGCAAGACAGGAAATCAAACTGCTATTGCTAAAACAGAAAACAAGGCGCTAGTCATAGTTTGGTACCTGAAGCACAAGATCAAAACCATTTTATGCAAGGTGCTCCTTGTTGATGCAGGCATGTTCATTACCTTGATTTTACAAAAGAAGCCTTGCGGCACCTCGTACTGCTGCACTGACAGGCATGGTGTCACCATTAGACAGATGGCTTAAACCAAGGAATAAGTGGGAAAGCCGACATTAAAATGTAAGCTGAACGGTCAATGTTGAAACACAACTAATTTGACTCATGCCTCCTGTGAGCCAGTGCCAACCAGGATAATCAAATCAGAACATGCCTAGAGATGAGAATTTGAGGTGTAAATCTTCTCCTTGAAGGTTAAGGTGAAGTATTGATCAGCTTCAGCACAATTTAAGGAAGCAAGTGGGGTTCACATATGGACCGGCATAACCAGCATTCCCTCTGGCTTTTGGAGGCTCCAGTGGGCCTTAGAACAGTGTCCATTCCTGCAATAGCATTTATAGTTTATGATCCTATCACATGCTCCCTAAGTTCAGGATTAGAACAAATCTCCTGCAGTAAATATTACTACATCATTCAGTATTGGCGAATTTCAACTTTAATTCATGCCCTTATCTAGTCTTGGTAATTCCAATGCACTTGTAACTGGCCTCTTACACGAAACCCTTCATAAACTTGAGGTCATCCAAAACTCTGATGCTTGTGTCCTCACTCACATCAGGTCCTAACCAACTACCCAACCTTGTGTTCGCTGACCTACACTGGCTTCTTGGTCAAGCAACCCTTGCTTTAAAAATTCTCATCCTTTCAAATTCTTGCAAGGCCTTCACTCCTCCATGTTTCTGTAATCATTCTCCAACCCCAAAACCCTTCGAGATATCTGCTCCCTCAGAGATAGTAAGAACTGCCGATGCTGGAGTCAGAGATAACACAGTGTGGAACACAGCAGGCCAGGCAGCAAAGGAGCAGGAAAGTTGACGTTTTGGGTCAGGACCCTTCTTCAGAACCTGAAAAGTCAACTTTCCCGCTCCTCTGATGCTGCCTGACCTGCTGTGTTCCTCCAGCTCCACACAGATACCTGCTCATCTACTTTTGGCCCCTTGAGTATCCCTGATTGTAATCACTTCATTATGGATTGCCATACCTTTAGTAGCCTTGGTCCTGGGCTCTGCAATGTCCTCCTCAAACCTCTGTCTTAAAGATGCTCCCTAAAACATAGCCTCATAGCATCTACCCAAATGTCATCTTTAGTTCACTGGGTGACTAATTTTGTTTTATTAGATCCTGTGAAGTCTCTTGGACCATTTTGCTACATGTGTAGCATTACTGGTTTTCTCAAACGTGCCATCTTTCAGATAAAATGTTAAACTGTAGTCTCATTTGCCTTTGAGCCGATGCAAGATATCTTATGGCAGAATTCAAAGACAACTTCCCTCTGGTTTTCTCAGCAATATTTATGCTTCAAACAATGCCAGCAAAATGGATTATCTGGTCGTTTATCTCATTGCACACATAAACGTACTCAAACTGCAAACTGCTGCGTCTCCCTATGTTAGTGACCACACCAGCTGAGGAAAGGTAATTTCAGAGGAAAGTACAGAGGCAGAAGGACAGACCGGGAAAGGAGAGAGAGACAGGAAGATAGAATAGAAAGAAAGACAAAAGGCACATGCAGAATTTATGCGGGAATCAGTCAAGAACTGAAGCATATTACCTGCTTTCATTTCCGTCTTAAGTGGGTTCATTCAGGCATCGAGTTCCCAACATACAGACCTTACACTGCCAGTCACAAATTATACATAAACTTGTCAAATCAGTAAGGGCTGATGGCTGGGGAAATAAACACATGAAGAAAACACACAGTTAGAGACTTAGAGACAAAGGGAAACACACGGAGGGAGGCAAAGTGGAACTGACAGACGGGTAAACAGAGATAGAGACAAAACTATAGGGAGGTACAGAAACAGAAAATAAGGTAGACTCAGGTAGACAGGAAGATATTGCATAAGACCAGCTAAGGCAGCAAGGGATAAATATTAAACAAAAAAAAACAGAAATAAACCAAGACAAGGAACAGCAAGACTGGTCATTTCAAGAAAATAAAGGATTTCTATATATTGTTAGAATACTGCTGTGGTACAGGAGGGAACACATTCTGTGATTGGCAGAATATTTGACTTGGTCAAGACAAGCTTTTATCCAGCGAATTGACTTCTTTATACTTATTCTTCTTTGGGTTTTCACAAGAACATTGTATTTCAGTCTTAGAAGGAGAGGTCACTGAATATGGCCACTTAGAGTGTGGTATTAGAGACTGCCTTTGGCTTATTGTGCTGGGGTCCCCCTGAGTACAGGCTATTCCTCTTCAATTGGCTGAGGCTTGCTAGCAACAGTGGTAAGTTTCCTGGTTTTGCATCTGAGCTAAAATGGCACAGCAAGGTAGCAATAGAATGAAAACAGAAGTTGATGGAGAAACTCAGCAGATGTGACAGCATCTTCGGAGAGATAAACAGTTAATATTTCAAGTCCAGTGACACTTTGTCAGAACCATTCTGATGAAGAGTCACTGGATTTGATATGTTAACTCTGTTTCTCTCTTCAGAGATGCAGCCAGACCTGCTGAGTTTCTTCAGTAATTTCCCTTTTTATTCCCAATTTCCAGCATCCGCAGCTCTTGGTTTTATTTTGGTAGCAGTATAAGCCAGTTTTTAAAGTTTGAGAAGATTTGTAGCTCGGGTTGAGGATGAGGTTGTAGACTTGCTCGCTGAGCCAGTGTGTTTGGTTGCAGACGTTTTGTCACCCTGCTAGTTAACATCGTCCGTGCGCCTCTGGTGAAGAGTTGGTGTTCTGTTCTGCTTGTTATTTATATGCCTCGGTTTGCTGGGCTGGTTGGCATCACTTCTGGTTCTGTTTTTCAGTGGTTTCTACACAGGTCTAATTCAACGTAGCAGGAAAGTTGATGTTTTGGGTCGGGACCCTTCTTCAGAAATGCCTTCAGAATTGCATTTCTGAAGAAGGGTCCCGACCCGCAACGTCATCTTCCCTGCTCCTCTGATGCTGCCTGGCTTGCTGTGTTCCTCCAGCTCCACACTGTGTTATCTCTGACTCCAGCATCGGCAGTTCTTACTATCTCTGTCTAATTCAATGTGTTTGTTGATGGAGTGCCAGTTGGAATACCAGATCTCCAGGAATTCCCTGGGATGTCTCCGTTTGGCTTGTGCGATTACTGATGAGTTGTCCCAGTCGAATTCATGTCCCTTGTTGTCCGTGTGTAGTGAGACCAGTGAGAACTGGTCGTGTCTCTTGGTGTCTAGTGGGTGTTCATGTATCCTTATTGTCAGTTTTCTTCCAGTTTAGCCGATGTAGTGTTTCTCACAGTCCTTGCATGGTATTTTGTATATTACCCCAGTTTTACTGGTTTTGGGGATGGGATCCTGTACGTTCGTCAGTAGCTGTTGCAGGGTGGTTGTTGGTTTGTGGGTTACCCTGATACCTAGGGGTCTGAGTAATCTTGTGGTCATCTCTGAAATGTCCCTGATGTATGGTAGGGTGATTAGTGAGTCTGGTTGTGTTATGTCTTCCTGTTGTGGTCTGTCTCGGAGGTAACAGCGGATGGTGCTTTTCGAGTATCCATTCTTTTTGAAGACTCCGTGTAGGTGCTCCTGTTGTGCTTCGTGTAGTTCCAGGTTGCAGCAATGTGTTGTGGCTCATTTAAATAGTGTCCTGATGCAACTCCATTTGTGGGTGTTGGGGTGGTTGCTGGTGTAATTGAATATGTGGTCCGTACATGTGGTCTTTCTATATATGTTAGTCTGGAGTTCCCAATTGTTTTTGCGTTCTACCATTATGTCCCGGAAGGGTAGTCAGTTATTCTCTTCTTTTGTGAATTTTATTGCGGTGAGGAGATTGTTTGTGTGTCGGTGGGTTTCTTCTAGTCTTGTGCGTTTGATAATCAGGAAGGTGTCATCTACATATAGGACCCAGAGTTTGGGTTGGATACTGGGGAACGCTGCCTGTTCTAACCTTTGCATTACTGCTTCTGCAATCAGTCCTGATATTGGGGATCCCACTGATGTGCCATTGATTTGTTTGTATATGCTGTTGTTGAAGGTGAAGTGAGTTGTGAGACACAGATCTAGTAGTTCCATGTCGGTGTCCTTATCGATGTTATTGGTGTCCTGGGGTGCCTACCTAATGGATTTGTCCAGTAGTGTGGCAAATATCTCTTTGGCTAGGTCGATGTTTATGAATGTAAATAGTGCTGCAATGTCGAAGGGTAGCATCATTTTGTCCTCTTCTATCCTGGTGTGCTTGATGATGCTGAAGAATTCATGGATAGAGTGGGTAGTGTTGTCAACTAAGCATTTCAATTTCTGTTGTAGTTCTTTGGCAAATCTATATGTTGGCATGCCTGGTAATGAGACAGTGGGTCTGAGGGGGACTCCCAGTTTGTATACCTTGGGAAGTCTGTAGAAGTTGGGTGTATTGGATCCCTCTGGCTTCAACCCAAACCTTGGGTCCGATACGTAAATGACACCTTCGTGATTATCAAACGCACAAAACTGAAACAAACCCGCTGACACACAAACAACATCCTCACCGGGATTAAATTCGATTCCCGGTCAGGGTAAAGAAGTTCTGTTGTACTAATTTTGGGGTGGCACAGTGGTTAGCACTGCTACCTCACAGAGCCAGCGACCCGGGTTCGATTCCACCCTTGGGTGTCTGGCTGTGTGGAGTTTGCACATTCTCCCCGTGTCTGCGTGGGTTTCCTCCCACAGTCCAAAGATGTGCAGGTTAGGGTGGATTGGCCATGCTAAATTGCCCGTAGTGTTCAGGGATATGTAGAAGAGTTACATGGAAAAGGGTAATGGGTTTGGATGGGGTGCTCTGAGGGTCTGTTGGGTTGAAGGGCCTGTTTCCACACTATAGGGATTCTATGAATAAAAAAAAAATCACGAAAGAAGATGAGAACAACAACTGACCACCCTTCCTGTAGAAGGAAGGGTCACCGAACCTGAAACGTTAACTCTGATTTCTCTTCACAGATACTGCCAGACCTGCTGAGCTTTTCCAGCAAAATTCTGTTTTTGTTCCCGATTTACAGCATCCACAGTTCTTGCAGGTTTTAATTAGAATTTTCCCCTTTGACACTCAAACGTAGCACTTCTTCAAAGTCTCCTAAAGATATGTTAATAGTCATTCTCAATTCATTTCCAGTTTTGATAGAAGTATGGCACCATAGCAAGGAGCATCCAACTGGAGATGAATTTCCTTGCAGCTTCCAGTATGCCTATGACTTGAATCCTGTCCTCTTTCTAACATGCTTCCTCCAAAGAACAGTTGAAATTTAGCTACTCCATCCTCATTATACACTTCCACAGTTGGCTTTTTATAGGATTCTGCTCGTGATTATTTTAGGAATATAGATGCAGGAAGATGGCATACTGATGACCCTCACTCATAATCTGACCTTCAGAAATGCCAAATATAAAGTCTTTTTAGAATTTCGAACATGCGTAATGAATATGATGGTACAATGGGAGAAATTTTATCAGTCGTGTGAGAGTTGGAGAACATCGAATGCAGATGGTGGGTCTTCTCTCCTCATGTTTCCTTTTGCAAGATCCCTCGAAAGTGACACCAACTACCCAGCCTTCAGAGGTGGATAGTTAATTGTCAACAATTAAGTGTCCACTGAGGGGGATCAACTGGTGATACTGCTGGGAACTTTAAATATGTGGAAGTCTTCCAAGAGAGCCCCCTCTTGACATTCACTCACCTTAACCAGTAATGCCCTCTTCTCCCAGTGGAGCAACTGACCAGCCAAAGTTACTGGCACTACCACAGGTCCTCTGATATGTACAGCCCACAGGCTGATGGGGAAACACAAAGGTGATCAGTGATTTATTGGCCATCTCCAGAATGTTCATGCAGTTAAGTGGACCTCAAAGACCAACTGCATCAGGTTTTGTTGGAGAATTTTAAGGAGTAAGATCCCACCCACTGTTCCTTCATGGATTGCATTGTTGGAACAAAATTCACTCCCTACTCCCCTGAAGATGCTGACGGAAATTAACACCAGAAGAATGTTAGGATGTTTATGAGTAATAAGCGTAAGATATGGGACTGGGTTTATTTTTCAACGTGGGTACAAATTGAAAAGGGAGACGTGGTGGATCCTTCTGCATCTTGCCGAGCTATATCCAGTCAGTGGACGGCAGGAAGTTAATCAGCTGCAGGACGATGTTGTCCTCATCCCACAGTCTTCCATCACAGCCGGAAGCACCAGAATAATGATCTGAACCTGAACTGTGAACTGCCCTCTGTATTTCACAGGAGCTGAGATCACTTTCTCTTACTAGACCAAGATGAGTTAACACTCACCACAGATGAGAGACTGAACCTGCGTAGTTCCTGGCCAGTGCTGTTCAGTACTGTACCAGGTGCCCATATAAAGTGCAGAATGAGTGGGACGTGATGGAATGGAATGTCATTTCAAAGATTAAAGAAATAAAAGGAACAGCTTCGCCCCAGCTGTTATCAGACATATGGACCTCCATATCAGACATCTCATATATTAGAGTTGTCCTTTCTCTGCACCTCTCTACAGCTGTAGGCTAAATTCTGCATTCTGTTCTATTACCCTGATGTACTAATGTGTGGTGTGATTTGTCTGGACAGGACTCAAAATAATACTTTTTGCTGTGTCTCTATATTACGTGACAATAAAAAATCAAATATTTGTCCATGATACCCCCCACGTCTTTTTGGTTTCTTAATGTCAACACAGCATGAAGAATAGGCTGAAGGAATAGTTAGGAGACAAAAAAAAACTGCAGATGCTGGAATCCAAGGCAGACAAACGGGAGGTTGGAAGAACACAGCAGGCCAGGCAGCATCTGGAGGAGAGGAACAGTCAATGAAATGGCGACTTCTCCTTTCCTCCAGATGTTGCCTGGCTTGCTGTGTTCTTCCAGCCTCCTGTTTGTCCAGTCGGAAGGCCATGCTAAATTGTCCATAGTGTCCTAAACTAGGTGGGTCAGCCATGGGAGAGGTCAGGTTACAGGGAAAGGGTAGCAGGTGGGATGCTATTCGGATAGCCAGCGCGGACTGCTTCCATACTGTTGGGATTCTGTGACTAGTGTTAAAGGGATTTGCTCACTGTAAGTGTTGAACAGTAAATACAAGCAATGCAGATTGAAGACATTATCATCTTACATTCTAATAGGCCTTTCACTACCTTGGGCCTGCTCCACCATTCAGGAACATAGTGGCTGAATCTCTACTACATCAATTTCACCGACCCACCTTTATTTTACTTCCCCAGGTTTCCTGCATGCCCCAAAAAATAATCATCTCAATCTTGAACATAATCATTGACAAGGGTCATTGATCCGAAAAAATCCCAGTGAAAGGATCCTTCCTCCTCTCAGCATAAAATGGTTGCAGTCCTTATCCTGGGACTATAACCCTTAGTTTTAGATTCTCTCAGCATAACCCTGTCAGATTTCATTGAGATCACTTCTCATTTTTCTCAAGGCGAAAGATAGTGGGACCTTTCTACTCAATCTCTCTGAGGCCAGGCCTGTCACCCCAGGAATCAGTCTGCTGAAAATTTCTTTGCCCCTCCTCCCCATCAATTATACCTTAACAACAAAGGCCTTCATTCATACTATTGAAATATCCGAAGTTCCTTCTATTAAACAAAAATAGTCACCAAATCACCTAGCAATATTAGGTCTGATACCCAAAAGGGCTGCAAAGTGGCCAATAACATTCACACCATACAAATGCCAGCCAATGGCCATCACTAGTAAGAGACAATCTAAGCACTGCCCCTTCACAGTCAACTACAGTTACCACCACTAAACTTCCCACTAACAGCATCCTGAGGGTCACCACTGACCATAAACTCAACTATACTCACCAAATAAACACAGTGGCTGCAAGAGCAGGTCAGAGACTAGGAATTCACCAAAGATCCTTAGACAGCACCTTCCAAACCCTTCACCACTTCCATCGAGAAAGACAAGGGCAGCAGGTGTATGGGAACACCAACTGGTGCAAGCTCCCCTCTAAGCCTCATACCTTCATGACTTGGAAATATATCACCATTCCTTCAGTGTTACTGGGTCAATATCCTGGAAATCCCTCCCTGTAGGCATTGTGGGTCTACCTGCAGCAGCTCAAAGTGGCAGGTCACCACCACCTTCTCAAGGACAACTAAGGGCCACAGCAACGTCCTCGTTCCAAGAGGAAACTAATAGTTAAAATATCCATGAATGGGGGTCGATGGATTGAGTAATATTGTTGTGTTCTCAGCGACTATACTATGTGAGCGACCTAGATGGTGACGTGCCTGGAGGTTTTATATTCAATTCAGATGAGGATACGTAATGTAATAGTGAGGACAAACTATAATTAACAGAATTATTGCTGTGGTTCAGTCCCTCTCCACATATCACTCAGTGCTATGTATTCTATCATTAATATCTATTATATCAGCGCTATCTGTTCTTTTCTCCTGCTCAAACTTTTCCTCGAATCATAAAGTGACATGTCGCTACATCTCAACAAAAACTGAAAGAACCGTGGATACTGTAAATCAGAAACAAAAACAGAAGTTGCTGGAAAAGCTCAGCAGGTCTGGCAGCATCTGTGAAGAGAAATCAGATTTTTTTTGAAAAATTTCTTGTTTCGGGTTCAGTTACGCTTCCTCAGAATTGATGGTAGCTAGGAAAATGATGGTTTATATGCAGAAGGTAGGGTGAGGGGAGGGGGTAAGGTGTAAACAATAGGTGGGGATAGAGTCCAAAGAGAGAGAAGAACAGTTGGACAGACAAAGGAGTGGATAACGATCAGGCTGGGAGGGTGAATAAGTGTTAATGGGAACTGTTAGTAACTAACAGTAGGTAGTGTGTAATGGCAGGTTATGTGATAACAAGGCCTGGTGTGTGGGGGTTGCAGTCTAGGACATGGGAGAGTTTAGGCCCAAAATGTATTGAGCTCAATATTGAGTCCAGAGGGCTGCAGGGTTCCCAAGCGGAAAATGAGGTGTTGTTCTTCCAGCTTTTGCTGAGCTTCACTGGAACACTGCAGCAAGCCTGAGACAGAGATGTTGGCCAGGGGACAGGGTGGTGCTTTAAAGTGGCAGGCAACTGGAAGCTCAGAGTCTTTTTTATGAGAAGTGGTCACCCAGTCTACGCTTTGATTCCCCAATGTAGAGGAGGCCACATTGTGAGCAGCGAATACAGTAGGCTAGATTGTGTTCTGAGGAAGGGTCACCGGACCCAAAACATTAACTCTGACTTTTTTCCTTCACAATTGCTGCCAGACCAGCTGAGCTTTTCCAGCAACTTCTGTTTTTGTGTCAGTACATCGCCTTCTGTTTGCATTATACCTGCTAACATCTTCAAAACTAAATTAAATATTGCTTTCAAGTTAGACTTCGATTAATTCTTAAGGTTCTGTGAAGCTCTTTGAATATACTCTTGTTGACTGAATGGTCCAGTTTTGTCCCACACTTAGTGCTACTCCCTTTCACGTGTCTCTCATACTTTCATGTGGGCCATACACAAATCCAGTCCCACTCCTGGTGCAGAATTAGCTTCACATAACAAAGGGGAATTGGGATAAACCAGGCTTTCCACAAGCTCCCAACTGATTGTAGGATGATGCAACTGGTATCACAGGTAGAACAATTACACACATCCTTGGAAAGAAAAAGGCTTAAAGCCCTAGACATCACACCCTACTTTCCTTCCTTTATTGCTTCCGTTTAATTCACCCGCACCTGCACGTTTGTCTAAGCCAGTAAAGTTCAAAATGATTTCTGAAGTCTGATGGGGGCAGAATGTTCCTGCAGCATCTGGTGACCCAGCAGTGTTGGGCCAAATGCTGACAAATGGGGCTAGATTAATTTAGGATATCTGGTTGGTGTGGATAAATTGGACCGTACAGCTCTATGACTCTATATTGAATGGTGGAGCACACTTGAATGGTCTACTCTTGCTCCTAGTTTCTATGTATGTTTGCGTACAGCAAGACTGAAATTGGTAGACATTTTCGCACTAAGAAAACCACGAGATAGAGGGTGGTTCCGAAGAAGATTTGTACTGGAATCAGTTTCTCTCTCCACAGATGCTGCCAGACCTTTTGAGTTTCTCCTGCACTTTCCTTTTTTTTTAGAAACCATATCCAGGTTTAGCTAAAAGCCTGTCTAGTCTCAACTTCTCTCAGCCCTGATCAACCCCATAAAATAATTGAATTTACCTCTCCTTCTTGTGAGTGGCATAGGTATAGAGCTAGAAGTTTGAGTTGATACAGAAGATCATCTGTTACGGAGTATAAATGCAGTGACGTCTTGCTAAAGGGAATTGATGAGACCACAGAATTGATACTATGTACAGTTTTGGGCTCATGGTTCGCTAGCTTATTCTTAGGACTGGGCTTTGCCTTATGTGGAGAGATTGACAGGCTGATTTATAATCAATGGAGTTTAGAAGAACAACAGTGAACGGTAACATAAAAGGGAATTCGAGAAAGGTCCTCTGTAGCCATGTAAGTTGTAAAACCATGGTGGTGGTTTTGGGTGGAGTGGTGAGAGGGAACTGAAAGAGATATTTACACACTGAGGCCAGGGTTGATCTGAGGTTTCAAATTCAATAAATTGCATCTGTCTTGCCAAGGAGGAAGATGCTGTGCAGATCATGGTGGAACAGGGGGAAACTTGATACTTCAGGGATTAAATTGGTAAGGGAAAAGTACAGAATAGCCTGTCTGTACATACAGTTGATTGGACACTAGGTCCAGTTGAGATGCATCTAAACATACTGATGGGCCTGAGATTGCAGGCAATGGCCATAATTCTCCAGTCTTGCTGAGACCTGGGGTGGCATCATTAGACTGAAAGATTACAAAGGTCACACCCTAGTTCAAAAGAAGGGCATAAAGATAAGCTCTAAGACCATAAGGTATAGGAGCAGAATTAGGCCATTCCGCCTATTGAGTCTGCTCCACGATTTGATCATGGCTGATGTTTCTCAACCCTATTCTCCTGCCTTCTTCCCATAACCTCGATCCCCTTACTCATCAAGAACCCACCTATCTCTGACATAAATACACTCAATGACTTGGTCTCCACAGCCCTCTGCATGAATAAGTTCCACACAGTCACCTCCTTCTGGCTGAAGAAATTCCTCCTCATCTCAGTTCTAAAGGGTGATCCCTTTACTCTGAGGGGTCCCTCGGGTTCTAGTCTCTCCTACTAGTGGAAACGACTTCCCCACATCCATGCTATCCAGACTTCTCAGTATTCTATAGGATCAATGAGATTCCGCACCCCCCCTCACTCCCCATCCTTCAAAACTCCAACCGCCCCTCATATTACAAGCCCTTCATCTCCAGGGTCATTCGTGTAAACTCTTCTGGAACCCCTCCATGGCCAGCACATCCTTCCTTAGATATGAGACCCAAAACTGCTCACAATATTCCAAACGTGGTCTGACCAGAGCCTTATACAGCCTCAGCAGTACATCCCTGTTCTCATACCCAGCCCTCTTGAAATGAATGCTAACACTGCAATTGCCTTCCGAACTGCACACTGAACCTGCATGTTAACCTGAAGAGAATCCTAACAGCTATAGAGCAGTCAGTTTAATTGCAGTAGTGGGGAAGCTTTTAGAGATGATAATTTTGGACCAAATTAATAATCACTTTGGCAAATGTTGGCAATTAAGGCAAATCAGCTTGAATTTATTAAGGGAGATTTGCTCATGTTTTTGATTGGATAACCAATACTGCGGAAGAAGGTAATGCTGTTGAGATAGTGGACATGAACTTTTCAAAGGCACTTGATGAAGTGCTACACAACAGATCTGTGAACAAAGATATAACTCATGGAACGAAAGGTATATAAGCAACATGGATGTGAAATCGGTTGAGTTGTAGGTATCATGATCCCAAGACAGGAACCCCGACACATCATATTTCAATCTGTTTTGATTTTAACAAAATATTCTCTCGCTGAGATATAAGCAAACAATGCTGTAATTTTGCTTTAACAATAAAACAGAAGTTCATTCACAAAATAAATTAAGATAAAATAGAATAAACCACACCATTTAATTATAACACATTTTCAAAGACTTGTAGACGCATTGTAAAAGTATAATCCCATCAATCCCCAAACACTCAGTTTATAAACTGAAAAGAAACAAAAAGAGCTTTTGTATAATACTCAAAACACATCTCTGTTACAGTTCCCAAATTAGCATATGTACAATACTCACACCAGAATTCACCCCCTCGCACTTCAGTAGTGATAAATCACCGTGACTTCAAAATTTAGACATAAACTGCAGTTAGCTCCAGAAAGAAGCAATCACACAGCTGCTTAAATGTACTTAACTTTAAGTACTGTCTTCAGAGTTTTAACTCAACATTTCTGGTTTGGGACTAACACTGACCCTTCACTCTCAGGTAACCCAGTTCACCAGATATCTTTCCCTCCTCGGGGGCACTAATCTACACAGCTATCCTATTCCAAGGACTTCACAGGACTGCCCTCCTCAAAGCAAAAGCTGAAACCCAAAAATCTATGGGTGCTTCCTTTAACTTAAAAGGTAAACAAGTTCCATAAGTCTTGAACAAACCTGGAGGCCTCGTTATTTACCACGATGCATCACAGAACAACTCAAATTAAACAAAAATCCATTAATGGTGCACACAAACTCACCCACTCTAAAACCAGGCCTCATAAATAAATCACCATAGCTACAGAAATACTTACAAATTAATGATTAACTTCAAACACACAGAAAACCCACCAGTTACTAACTCAAAAATCAGAAACCCACACTTACAGTAAATGGTTCTAAAAATTTTATAAATCACAAAGTTTACATCACATGGGAAAAAGACAAGGGGTTAGTGGTTGTTATGGGTGATAATATAGGTACCGAAGATCAGTTCTGGCACCCTTGTGCAAATGCCAACTTACAGATGATATGAAACTTGGAAACATTTCAAAACTTCAAGAAGGATGGTGTAAGCTTGAAAAGACAAGTTTGTAGAATGGTCAGAGAAGTAGCAGCTGAAAGTTAATGCAGAAGAGTTTGCCATGCCACAATTCACCTTTGTTGGAAAAGCATAGAAAAACAACATAAAACAAATGGTATGATTCTAAAACGGGGCACAGAAGCAAAGGGACCCTGACGCACATGTCTCTAAGTCATTGAAAGTAGCAGAACAGGGTTGAGAACGCAGTTAATAATCCTAGGCTTTATTAAGAGGGGTAATGGGTACAAGAAGGAGATTATGTTAAACTTGTAATGGACACTTGTTTGGGCTCAGCTGGAGTATGCATCCAGTTCTGGATTTCACAGTTTAGGAAAAATGTGAAGGCATTAGAGATAGAAAGATTCATGATCCTCATCACTAGAACTGTTCTCTTCAGTTAAGCACTAAGTTTGGAGAAGCTGGAACTGTTTTTCCTGGAGAAGATTCAGAGCAGATTAGATAGAAGGTATAAAATCCTGATGGGTCTAGACAGAGTAATAGCAAAACATTGTTCCCATAGGAGAAAGGATTGAGAACAAGAGGGCACAAGCTTAAGGTAATTAGCAAAACAAGCAATGGCAACATGAGGATAAGCCTTTTTGCAAAGTGAGCAATTGGAATGTGAATGTGCTGCATGATTGTTTGGTGGAGAAAGGTTCAGTTGATGCATTCAAGAGGAAATTGTATGACTAACTAAGAAAGAAGAAAGTGCAGGGCTACAGAGAGAGGCCCCCTGGTAAATTAGTCTTTTGAAGAGCCAGCATAGATATGACAGTCCGAATGCTCTTTTTGTGCTGTAATCATTCTGTGATACTACTGAGACATGTCAAGATTTTGAGGGCTTGGCGCAGATGGTGATCAGAATGGGATTTAGAACTAGGGGACACAGTTCAAAAATAACGGGTCTCCCGTTTAAATTCGAGATGCTGAGGAGGAATACCTCACCTCAGATCTTTGAAATTATTTTCTCTTCAGAGGCAGTGGAGGCCTGGAGAAGCAATGGCCTAGTGGTATTATCGCTGGACTGTTAATCCAGAGACCCAGGTAACATTCTGCGGACCCAGGTTTGAATCCCACAGCAGAATTCAATATAAACAAAACTGGAATTAAGAGAATCTACTGATGACCATTGTCGACTGTCAAAAAAAAAACTCATCTAGTTCACTACCCCTTTAGGTAAGGAAACTGACATCGTTAACCTGATCTGGCCTACATGTAACTCCAGACCAACAGCAAGGTGGGTGACTCTAAACTGCTCTATGGGCAATAAATGCTGGCCTTGTCAGTGATACCCTCATCCCATGATGAATGTGAAAAAGGCCGGGTCATCGAATATACTCGACACTCAGACAGATGATGGATCTACAAAGGAATCAAGGCCCATAAGGGACACAGGAAAGTGAGGTTACGACCACAATCAGATCAAGAAGGATCTAATTAAAAACAGTGAAGCAGACTTGAAGGGGTAAAAGGCCTACTCTTGCTCTCATTTCTTATTATCATACCTTACTGAATGGCAGAACAAATGGGAGGAACTATATGGCCCGATGCTATTTTTTTTATTTTCTTATGATTCAGAGCTATAACAATCTCACTGCTGGTCTGATTTAGCTCCCGACCTGATTGTATCACTATGTGTTATGTTCTCCTGCCCTTTTAACTTTTACTGAAGATCATACACAAAATACTGTCAGGCCTAAAACACCCAACTCAAACGACATATCTGGGATTGCACAACCACAAACCTTGTCTGACCCGAGATGCCCTTTCAGAGTACTCCTTCCTCTGCAGTTCCAACTTCCTTCTTTCTCAAACTTAAAAGAACAAGTTTTGAATTGAGCAGCTAAATAAAAATTGTTTAATAATGACTGCACAGTCAGCTTTCAGCTTGTCTCTCTCTGGGTAATTCGATAGCTGGAGATAGCTCCTCTGGGAAATATATTCAGTGTAGAACTTGGTTTAACACCAATGGTAGATGTTAATGAAGTGCAAACGATCACATCTTTAATTAACCCTTTAAAAGTTCAGCTATTAGAGCTTTTTAACGAAGAACCAGTTTTACTTTGAAAACAGTCCTGCACATCTGCGTCAATTTAATGGAGGAAGATGGAAAAGGAAAAGGGATTGTAATTTTTTAAAATCTAGTTTTCCTGGATCTCCTGACTCTTGATGCAGTTCAGTTTCACAGACATTAACAACTTTTAATTATTTCATAGTAAAACCCGAAAGAACCGTGAATGCTGTAAATCAGGGACAAAAACAAAGTTGCTGGAAAAGCTCAGCAGGTCTGGCAGCATCTGTGAAGGAAAAAAACAGAGTTAACGTTTCAGGTCCAGTGACCCTTCCTCAGAACCTTCTGCCAGACCTGCTGAGCTTTTCCAGCAACTTTGTTTTTGTTTAAATATTTCATCCAAGTTATGACCGGCAGGACAATTGACTGCGCAGGCACCACAGTGGGATCCCCAGTCCAATTCAACGCACAAATGTTCAGTTTTCAGTCCTTGTCTGTGAGGACCTTCCCGTTGCAAACCAACAAAAGTGCACCAGCTGCAATCCCAGCTCAAATCACCAGAACCCAGACTTACCATTCAATGTGGATTCACCCCATGCAACATGTTCAAATGCTGCACAGATGCACTGAAATACGAGCAGAGCGCAGGTGCATTTCTCTCACACCATTCTCTCTTCTGGCTTATCGATGTGAACCACCCACTTTAAGATGACCTGGACGACAGCAATTCAGTACCAAACGATTGCTCATTTTGTATAGTGGCCACTGCTTATGACGAACTTGACTGAGATGATCTAAATATACTTCAAGTTGGGCCTTCACTGTTTCAAAGGTAATTAATCATAGACCACAAAGGACCACGCTATTAGAGGAAAGCTATTGATTCGATTTAGCTGGAGAGACACCATGACAGAAATGTGGGGCAAGGCAAAGAGGCAGGCTCCCTTGAACTACCACAGGTATAGTCAGTAGATGGAACATGCTCAGGCCCTTGGTTTACAGTGAAAACTAGATCGCAGTGATGGGCATATGCAGACCAACCCCGTGTGGGGACCCAGTGCTAAAGGCGCAGCTTGAGAAAGAAGGAAACAAAGTGAATGTTTCCGGTCGGCGAGCTTTACACATTAGGCCAAGAAGTCAGCCCTCCTGGCAATATCAATACTAACCAGTCATGAGGCTGGATCAGCTCAGGGGCCCGGAGTATCATGAGAACCTGTCTAATTGCATGGTTTGCACAGCATCAGTATGCCCCTTGACTGAGAGGATAATCTATTATAAAACAAAAACAGAAAGTGCTAGAGGAACTCAGCAGGTTTGGCAGCATCTGTGGAGAGGGAAGCAGTGGCAACATTTATCACCCAATTTGACTCTACTTCAGAAGTGTACCTATTATGCTTAGTAGTCTCTCCAAACTACCACAACACACGAGTGACATTGGTGCCAATATGTGGTACTCCTAACATGAATAGCTGTTTCAAAGATTATTGATTCAACTTTGTCACCTGCCTAGAGATAGTAGGAACTGCAGATGCTGGAGAATCTGAGATAACAAGGTGTAGAGCTGGATGAACACAGCAGGCCAAGCAGCATCAGAGGAGCAGGAAGGCTGACGTTTCGGGCCTAGGCCCTTCA
>NC_063348.1:4841206-4848126 GCF_021869965.1 Rhincodon typus
GTGAGGGAGGAGGTATGGGGGCAGGTGTAGCACTTCCTGCGGTTGCAGGGAAAAGTGCTGGGTGTGGTGGAGCTGGAGGGGAGTGTGGAGCGGACAAGGGAGTCACGGAGAGAGTTGTCCCTCCGGAAAGCAGATAAGGGTGGGGAGGGAAAGATGTCTTTGGTGGTGGGGTCGGATTGCAGATGGCGGAAGTGTCGGAGGATGATGCGTTGGATCCGGAGGTTGGTGGGGTGGTACGTGAGGACGAGGGGGATTCTTTTTTGGTTTTTATTGCGTGGACGGGGTGTGAGGGATGAGGTGGGAGACACGGTTGAGGGCGTTCTCGAACACCGAGGAGGGGAAGTTACGGTCCTTGAAAAACGAGGACAACTGAGACCTGTTTGTTTCCTCTCCACCTATCCTCTCCTCTATCCCTCTTCTATCCGCCTCCCACTCTCTCCCTATTTATTTCAAAACCCCCTTCCCCTCCCCCTTTTCTGATGAAGGGTCTAGGCCCGAAACGTCAGCCTCTCTGCTCCTATGATGCTGCTTGGCCTGCTGTGTTCATCCAGCCCTGCACCTTGTTGTGCAGGAACTGAGGCTTCTCTGTTAACAGGATAACAGCCTTACACTAACTGAAACTGAGGAAATAGTTTGAGGATACGTTGTATGTCAGGTTAAGATAGAGCAAAACAATCATTTTAAACACAGTGGTTCCTAGGAACTAGCTGTTTATTTATATTTTGGAGAGGAAAGCCAGATGTAGCCTTACCCTTCTGCTCAATGCTCCAATTATGAAATAATATCTACAATACATCAGCTCCCTTCCTGCCAAATGGAGCCCAGCTCCTCAATCTCTGAACAATTCCAAACCCAGCAATGAAATCATCTCAGATGCTGAATCAAAACAGGCAAGATACAAAACGAAGCACTATGAAACTGATTATTAGGCATTGCATAGAACTGCAGCCTTTACCATACTGTCTGTTTTGTGTCGCCACCCAAGAAGAATTTGTCTCCCTTTCCTTTTTTCTCCTCTTTATCATTGTAACCCATCTCTTTTCTACCTCCCCAATATTCAAATGCAGCCACATCTTTTCTGGGCTTTAATTCAATGATTCCTCCTTCCCCAAACAATCCAAACCCAGTCACTCCTCCTCCCTTTGTAGAAAGACATGAATCAAAAACAATCCCAAAACTGGCTGATTCTCTCATAAAACCATTTTGGCCAACTGATCATTTTGCCTCTGCCCCTTCACAGTCCACCGTGCCAAAACTCCTTCATAGCTCCTCCTCTCCCAGCCCAGCACTCACATCAGTTTCTCTGCCATCCCCTGTCCGATCTTATTCTCTGTTTCTCCTATTTCCTTGACTCTATTTCGACTTAACTGTGGACTACCCAACTACCCTTCTTGATCCCGTGTTAGCTGATATTGTTAACGATTCCCTCTTCAGGTACTCTGTCCCCCTCCATCAGTAACCTTTACCCTACCATCCTTGCAAACTCCCTCTCAATCTCTAAATGTTCTTACACTTCAAAGTCCTTGAAGGTATTCCCAACATCTGTACTTGCATTCCTAGAACTCTGTGTGAATTCCTCTAATTACGTTGCTGCACCCTGATGCAGTACTGTAGCTCAAAGCTAATTTAAAACTGACATCCCATGCATTTATGAAGATAAGATGATCCCTGCTCACCATTCTCAACAACTCACTGTGCAAGTCAGCTTAGGTCTTCACTGGGTCTTCTGCCAATCACCTTCTATGGTGTCCTTCACTCTTGATCATTCCATTGAAGGGAGCAATTTCTAATCACTTCTATCCAACACCTCATAATTTTGAGCACTTTTTTTGAGTGGCTCTTAATCTCTTCTCCAAGAACTACCCCAGCTTCTCCAAACTATCTGTGTTACTGAAATTGCTTATCTCTAGAACCATATGGGGAGGCTATGGCCTAGTGGTATTATCGCTGGACTGTTACTCCAGAAACCCAGATAATGTTCTGGGGACCCGGGTTCGAATCCCGCCATGGCAGGTGGTAGAATTTGAATTTTATTAAATATCTGGAATTAAGAATCTAATGATGACCATGAATCCATTGTTGGTTATTGGGGAAAAACCCATCAGTCTCACTAATGTCTTGTAAGGAAGGAAACTGCCATCTTTACGTGGTCTGGGTTATATGTGACTTCAGACCCACAGCAATGTGGTTGACTCTGAACTGCCCTTTGGGCAGTTAGGGATGGGCAATAATTGCTGCCTAGCCAGCGACACCCTCATCCCGTGAATGAATGAAGGAAAAAAAAATTCTGATGAACCAGCACCTCTGATGCCTTCACATTGCTCCCAAGTATGGTGTTTAATATTGGATACATTGCTCCAGTTGTGCTTGAATTTACATCTTATTAAAGTTTAAGTTTTCTTGCTGCTATGTTCTGTGGATTGTATTTTACGCCCTTCACCACAGCAGGTTTGGAAACAGGGAGAGCATTTAATCAACTCCCCAGTTGTTTTATTTCCTGGAGAAGCCACTGTGGCACAAAGCAGAAGACCTGCTGGTCTTTAAATGGCCAACTGCTCAGGATTGGTGGAACTTCCTATCACCAGAGTCCTTGGTGGCCCACCTGGACCTCTCAACTGCCTGGCAGGCTCATGACATGGTGACACTTCCCAGGAGGAGGCAGCGCAGTCTCCCAGCACAGAGATTTCTTGTTGCCTCCATGACACCTCTATTTACAAAGCCAAGGATCCCAATCACCTGTTTAATTGGCTTCTCAGCTTGCAATTTGATGTTTTGAGCACATATTCCTCAAGGACACTTCATTCCCGAACCCCCTTTAGAATTGCATTCTTTACTTTACATCACATCCCCTTGTTCTTCAAACTGAAATGCACCATTTCCCACTTTTCTGCAGTAAATTTCAGCTGTTGTATATCCAGCTCTACTCCACTTGAAGTCAATTATCATCCTCCTTATAGCTTGCAATATTTCCAAGCATTGTGTCACCTGCCAATTAGGAAATGCTGTCCTGCTCCCCAAAGTCTAGCTCAGTAATAAGTAAAGCAAACTCATAGTTTGCACAAGGATCCCTGGGATCCCCGGGAT
The DNA here is from genome assembly GCF_021869965.1 of Rhincodon typus. Taxonomy (NCBI): domain Eukaryota; kingdom Metazoa; phylum Chordata; class Chondrichthyes; order Orectolobiformes; family Rhincodontidae; genus Rhincodon; species Rhincodon typus. Next base: position 4,844,291 of record NC_063348.1, read on the forward strand.
CCCCTACTTCTGCCAGATCAAACAACCATTCATCACTAGTATTTGACCAGTATTTGTCAAACACCTTTTGGAAATCCATGAAAACCGTATTAACCACATGACTCTCATCAACTCTTTCTGTTATCTCATCTGAACCGTGTTAGTCAAGCCCAACAAAGGTGACTGGCAGTCCACTTTAAATATTCACTCGCTTCACTACCAACGCACATTCACAACAGCGTACACAAGGTACGCCACAGCAACACACCACTGCTTCTTTGACTTCATCTTCCAAACACGTGATTTTACCATCGAGAATGACAAGGGCAGCAAAGGCATGAGACACACACCACGGTGCCCTCCTAACACACACCCATCCTGACATGGAATACATCACCATTCCCTTACTGTGGACCCCAGGCAAAATCCTGGAAATCACCTCACAACAACATCAGTGCGTATTGTCCCACAATGTGGTTAAAGAAGGCAGCTCGCTGTTACCTTCTTTCTCCAGGGCAGGTAATAAACGCTGACCTGGTCAGTGACACACACATATCTTGTGAATGGCTACGTACAAGAACAAACTCAAGCTGGTTTTCTCAATTAATCCACATTTGGTTGGTCAAGTAACTTTAATTTTGTCTCTGATCATTATATCTACTGGCTGGCCCATTGTTGCTGAATTTATCCTTTACCTTTTTTTTAAAAAAATGGTGGTCATCACATTTGGAATTCACAATTACTCAAAGGAGGATTAGCTCTGGAGTTTCTTGCCTTACATACAGCCCCTATGGTGTGGAAGCAGGCCATTCGGCCCAACAGCTCCACACCAACCCTCCAGAGGGAATCACACGCACACCCATCTCCCACCCAATATATCTCATGGCTAACACATCTAACTTATACATCCCTGAACACTATGGGGCAATTTAGCATGACCAATCCACCTAGCCTGCACATCTTTGGACTGTGGGAGGAAACCAGAGCAAACCCACACAGACATAGGGAGAATGTGCAAACTCCACACAGACAGACAATCGCCCAAGGGTGGAATCGAACCCAGGTACCTGGTGCTGTGAGGCAGCAGTGCTAACCAGTGAGCCACCATGCCACCCCATCTAGTACTGCCTCCTTTCTCAGAAGCTAGAAACATACCGATCAAGAAAGTTCTTTGAAATGTAATTCAGAACCTCTTCTTGATCCTTTACAACCTCACTATTCCAGTTTGTACCCTAATCATTGAAATCCACCATTATCACTGTATTTTAGCTTTTGTATTTTTGCACAAATTTACATTTCTATGTCTTTTTCACTAATTGGTAGTCCGAAAAATACATCCAGTTTTCTTTCTTAGATGTAACCAAATAAATTCTGTTCTTGACCTTCACAGATATCCTCTCTCTCTCCAGCATTACAATATACTCCTTAATAAATGCAGCCACCCTCATCCTTTGTAATGGACATTCACTGACCATAGGACTTCATGTTTCCAAATGCTGCCCATTCACACTTGGAGCTACAGGCCATTCCTTGTCATCCCAGCTACAAGTTAATGCAATAAAACGCTGCGTGCACTGTTGGTGGTGGATTTGATCCAAACAGACTGCAAGCTAAACCGAACCAAGCTGGAAACCATATGTTGACTTTCCTGCTCCACTGACGCTGCCTGGCCTGCTGTGTTCCTGCAGCTCCACACTGTTGACTCTGACTCCAGCATCTGCAGTTCTTGCTATCTCAGAAAAGAAGTGGCCTGTTTCACACTGATCGAGGAGCTGTGGTGTAGCTGGCAATTTACACCCTACTGTGACATGACTGGGGATTATTTAACAATTAATTCCTCATTAACTGCTACCAGGATGCATTTGCAATTCAAAAACTACTCCTGGAAAGAAAATCACACTGGAATCAAATAGATGAGTCAAGGTCAGCAGGACATGGCTAGACAAGTGCACATCTGGTGTCTATGCAGCTATCAGAGGGGCTGTAGTTCATGGGTGACTGAGCCCTGGTTGTAAACAGCGTTCTCTGGAAAAGGACAGCAAATTCCAAAATTTATCGATATCCTTCTGTGTAGGTGTTTTAAAAAGCACATTAGCAGAGAAAGTGTTAGAAAGCCCCAGCAGCGCCTGTGGCAATACAGAGAGTTAACATTGACTCCGGAGTGACTTTTCTTCAGAGCTGGAAGAAGAGGCATAGTGGAGTCAAAAAATAATAACGGTTTCTCTCCGTGGATGCTTCCAGAGAGAGTCACACAGCGCAGAAACAGACCCCTCGGTGCAACCAGACCATGCCAAATATAATCCCAAACTAAACCAGTCCCACCTGCTTGCTCCTGGCCCATATCCGTTCAGGCTTTTCCAATTCATGTACTGAGCTAAGGATCTTTTAAACGTTGTAACTGTGCCCGCATCCACCACTTCCTCAGGAAGTTCATTCCACATACGATCCACCATCTGTGCTTAAGAAAAAATACCCTTCATGTCCTTTTTCAAATCTTTCTCCTCTCACCTTAAAAATATGCCCGCTAGTTTTGAAATTCCCCATCGTAGGGAACAGACACCTGCCATTCATCTTACCTATACCCCTCAGGATTTTATAAACCTGTATAAGGCCAACTTCAACCTCCCAGATCTGCTGAGGCTCTTCAACACTTTCTGTTGTTATATCAGAGGTCCAGTATTTTGTTTGTATTTGAACCTTTAATTCACTGCCACTTCTTTTCCAGGTATGCCTACCTTGAAGAAGTTCTGCTCTTCCCTCCGGTGGGATTTCTGTTTTAACCTTTCAGCTTGTTCACTTTCAATGCTGTCTATTTCCCTCCTCGTGTTTGATAAAGTGCTTGCCAAAAACTCCGAGTCACATCTCCTTTGTCAGTAACTCTCACCTGCCCCACTTCACCCCGCACGGATTCCAGCTGAGGCTCCTTCATGTTTCAAGCCCACCCAAGATTACAGGCTTCTCCAAGACACTAAACATTCCTCAGCCAGTTGCTACGGCCGCACATTGAGATCCATACTTGGTGCCAAACGCTGTGAATGAGCTGTGCTGAGCACAGGACTTAGTTTTATCCCTTTATGTCCCCACTTCAATGAATTTCAGGCACGCTATGACACTTCACTCTTCTCCATCACCTCTGCCTCCACGTGCATACCTTTGGACAGAACTCCTTTCCATGCCACACAGACACTGTCATCCAAGTCACCCCCTCCAGCTGGACCTCTCCCTCTGGCCTTTTGCCTGCACTTGATCTCTTCATTGAGAACTACCGATGTGACATTGCCCACCTTAGTTTCTCCGCTCACCTTACCCCTCCCAACCTGTCTCCCTCCGAACTTGCAACAATTCTCTCTCTTAGGTTTAACCTTGGCTTTATCCGACCTGCTGTTAAGGGCTGTGCTGCCTTCCTCCCATCTCCTCAAGGACCATGATCTCTGTCTCTGAAAATCAAGCCATTGTTTCCAGGTCTCTCGCTGACCTCATCTCCTCTGTGAGCTTCCCACCTCATGGTTCCCCAAAAAAAAAAAATCATACGCCCATTCTGTCTCCTACCCAAAATCCATAAACAGGACTGTCCAGGCAGACTCCTTGTTTCAACCTGTGCCTATTCTACTCAATTTAACTCTTCCTATCCTCACCCTGCTGTCCTCCCTTATTCAGTCTCCTCTCACTCCAATCCATGATTCTTCTGGCTTTTTTGCATCAGCTCTACAATTTCCAGTTTTCTGGCCCAAGTCACCTCATCTTCATCACAGATGTGCAAAACAGTTGTGAAGTAGTCAAATCAGACTCAAAACAGTAACTCTTCTTCTCTCTCCACAAACGCTGCCATAAGCTGCTGAGTTTCTCTAGCTCTTCCT
>NC_063348.1:4848626-4851890 GCF_021869965.1 Rhincodon typus
CCTCAAACTGGGGGAACAATTTAAAAAAAAAAAAAAAAGGGGGATGCCATGTAGGACTGAGACAAGGAGAAATTTTTTTTTTTTTTTTACTCAGAGGTTTGTGAATCTTTAGAATTCTGTACCAAAGAGGGTTGTGGAAGTTCAATCTTTTAGTATGTTTTAAAATAGTGATTGATATACTTTTTGTAATATGTTTCCAGTGTGCCACAGACCAATGGGGCATAATACGGGTAAAACTCAATGATGTATTTGCTCAGCCACGATGAAGTTGAATTGCAGAGCATAACCAGTTCTGGGTCCTGTGTACACAAAACCTGTCGGGCCACGATGTCAATGCTACTTCTGTGGTCCTCACGCTTCTGCCACTCCCATGGCCACTTGTCCACTATGGAAGTCACGTTTTCTTCGAATTTTGATTCTGTTTTTTATTGCAGCTTGTTTCATCAGTGCCTCTGTAGGGCCTGAGACAGGTAAAGGGAAAGTTGGTGCACTGTACGACAACTCAACTCCTGTAATGTAGAGAATGAATCGCTTTTAATTGATAGTGGAAAAATTTATGTTAATTCTGACTGAGTCAAATAACCAGGTGAAGGCAGAGTCAAATGTAGAGTTACTGCATGTGTTCTTGCAGCATTGCCCTGTTTGTATCACACACAAAGACTCCACATCTGCAGTCAGAAGTTCCATGCATTGTGGTTCAAAACGTTATTCTCAGTTTTGTTGTATCAATTGAAGAGCAATGACCCACAATTTTGCTTGCAGATTCGAGGTACTTTGAAGAGCTGGACCAAATTCTGGTGTGTGCTCAAACCTGGCGTTCTGCTCATTTACAAAACACCCAACATCGGCCAGTGGGTGGGGACCATCCTTCTCAACACCTGCGAGCTCATTGAAAGACCGTCCAAAAAAGATGGCTTCTGTTTCAAACTTTTCCATCCTCTGGATCAATCCATCTGGGCAGTGAAGGTAATATCTTTCCAGTGTGCCACAGATTCAGGGCCTCCCTTGAAGGAAAAAGGACAGAGGAGAGGATATTTCAATGCCGCAGGACTAGATAAAGCCTCAAAAAACTTACAGGCCCTGTAGAAAGGTTCTACAGTTTAGGATGCTGGAGTAAGCTTGCATTCTCTTACGTCGTAGCAGGAAAGAAAGCGAATAGTAATACTATTCAAGTAACCACATGGTTTGTCCTAAAAATGAAAGTCGTAAAGGTAGTTCTTGATTACTGTCCGTGAGTTGTGCACAAGTCAAGTTGTCACATCCATCAGTCTTTATAAGTAATGGGTTACAAAGGAAAAACTACTTTCTTTGGCTGACTAGAGGGAAGAAATAGAGCAGGAGCCATCTAACCAGAAACCGGGTTGGTCAGAAAGAGACAAATACACACGTTTTTTAAAAAAAAATTGTCTTTTCCAATCACTTACGGGAAAGAATGGGAAAATAGGACTAAATTCATACTTCATTCTGAGAGTAAGTATGGGCAAGTGGAGTGTATTGACTGAACCTTAAATTTCTCAATTCCAGTTCCTTTCAGTTTAATGCTGCTGAAAAGACTGAAGAACCAAATGGTTAAATTGCTGTACATCACATGTCTGTGAGCTGAAGCTTCATACACACTGTAAGCTGAAACTCAGCCCTCACAATCTCACATTGGCTGCATCCATCTGGTCTAATGTACCTTAGAGTAACTGGCATGATGCATTCTCTCTCTCACTGTCTCTCACACACACACACACACACACACACACACACACACACACACACACACACACACACACTCTCTCTCTCTGAACACATCCATTTTTACTGTCCATCTGAGGATTAGATGTATGCCGTGGACACAATAGTGTTATTTTGCTAATGCTGCAATGTTTATGGAACTGCGTTAGCTCTTGTTGCTGTGGAATCTATCATGTTTACATTGAAAAGAAGATTGAACCATTCCAGTGCTGACAGCAGAGTGACAATGTGTGCTTAGTTTTCTGACATATAAATTCAAGTTTCTAGCATTGGACCTTTGCTGCAGTTTGGGGAGGATCTGCACAGGTTAGATTGAGGAAACTGCTTTGATGTTTAGAAAGCTCAGACTTCACCTCTGTGACTGGAAAGAGACGCAATGATAGTTGTTCACTTTGCTACTTCAGCATTTTGAATTCTCAAATAGTTGTGGGGAAACGATGTATCAGCTGGTCTGCTCGAAGCAGCAGTGCCACTTCCTTTACCTTACTGCGCTGATATTGAAGCAAGGCTATCACCAGTACACTGAAATGAGCCCACAATAAACAGTCCTGGATTCATGTGCCAGAATGGAAGTTCAACCAGTCTGTGCAACTAGAGTCATTTCATTTTTGAGACAACAATCCAGAAGTCAGACTAACATGTTTCCCAAATTGAATGCCAGTGTCTGCATGCTTTTTTTATAAAATACGTACCAACAGTGGTGGTGGTGGTGTTATGGTGGTAATGTCCCTGGGTCAGTAACCCAGAGCCCTAGGCATATGTTCACCATTGCAGATAGTGAAATTTTGAATTCAATACAAAAAAAATCCGGAATTTGAAGCAAAAAGCTAGTAGAATGGTGACCATGTAACCACCGTTGATTGTTGTAAAAATCCATCTAGCTCATTGCACTCCCAGAGCTACAACATTGTGGTTGACTTTTTTTTTACTGCTCCCTGGGTAATGAGGGAATAGCAATAAATTCTGGCTTAGCCAGTGATGTCTACATTCATAAAGATCAATTGGATCTCCTCGGGCTGCATTTCCAGAGGAAGTCCTGGTTCTAACACTGTGTCAGATGCCAGAGGAGGGTTTAGCCCTCACCTACATGTCCTAAAGAAACATTCACTGCCAAATGATGTTTGTGACCAACTGACAGAAAAATGTCAACCAATTCTCTTTCTGCAACATCATCCATCCTTATATTAAGTGTAGGCCTGTCTTTTCCAGGGTCCAAAAGGTGAGAACGTGGGATCGATAACACAGCCGCTGCCCAGTAGTTACCTGATCTTCCGAGCTGCCTCTGACTCGGATGGTGAGCTTATGTCTTGCATGTTTCTGTCTCTGAGATGCTGAGAATAAACTTAGCCGGTATGCAGTAGAGTAGGGTGGAAATGAGAATTATAAGTTGTGCCTCGAGGAAGAAACATTAGCATCCAATGCTCTTCTGATGGTTACTGCACAATTACACACTATAAGTTCCATAAAAACTGGATGCAACCAAGCGGAGACTCGGGGACCGCTTTGCAGAACACCTACGCTCGG
>NC_063348.1:4852439-4894193 GCF_021869965.1 Rhincodon typus
CTACCGACCAACCTCATCCCACCCCCTTGACCTGTCCGTCCTCCCTGGACTGACCTATCCCCTTCCTAACTCCCTACCTACACTCACCTTTCCTGGCCCCATCCCCGCCTCTTCGACCTGTTTGTTTCCTCTCCTCTATCCCTCTTCTATCCGCCTCCCACTCTCTCCCTATTTATTTCAAAACCCCCTTCCCCTCCCCCTTTTCTGATGAAGGGTCTAGGCCCGAAACGTCAGCCTCTCTGCTCCTATGATGCTGCTTGGCCTGCTGTGTTCATCCAGCCCTACACCTTGTTGTCTCGGATTCTCCAGCATCTGCAGTTCCTACTATCTCTGATTGCATTAATTGAAATTGGGTTCTCAACTGCACAAAGTCACAGCACAAATCATTTTCAGGAAGCGACCAGAGTTTTGGATATACCTTTAGAAAGTGAGCTTCTTCTTCCCCCACAACACCAACCGTACAAGATCCAACATTTTATTTCTACCTTCAATTTGTCTGCTAATTCTCTCGGTTTGGCCTTAGTCAAAGATTGCACATAATTCACTGTTATGTCTTCTACCTCTGGAAGAGTCTTAGCAACATTCAAAGCCATTTGGAAGTTCAAATTTGTTCAGTAAATTTCACAATAACATTTATGTTTTATGTCTAGCCCCTCCAAATATGTCTTTATTAACAATTCATAGATCCCACTTAAATTCACTAGAATACAAGTTCAATTCAGCAATGATGAGCTTCCACTTTGTTTTGATGCTTTTTGGACAAGCTATATGTCAGAATGAAACCTGAATTAATAGACCATAAGTTTATTTTTGCAGTTGATTATCGGGTGTTTAGTCATTGAACATGAACACGAGGCTGCCAATGTTTTTTAAAGACATGAACACAAATTTTTATTATGTTTTATTTTGTGTAATAACTTTATAAATATACAAGTAAAATTGAAAAGAACGTAAACTGCAACAACAGATTCAATCTTCTTTCCAGAGTATCCATTTAAGATATTTAGTTCCAGAGAAATAGCACTTCTGTTTGAAACCTTTTTAATTTCTTACTTCACTGATTCTTACCAGTCTTCCTCCTCGAGCTGCTTGAAACAGTTTTACAACTTCTTGCCACTTTTGATTGTTGAAATATCTTTCCAGCTTTGGTTGTGTGAAAATTTCTACTCAAACACTCACAGCTTGGATACCTCATAAACTAACCTGCCCTTGTGCCAGGCTGAAACTATTCTACTGAGCTGTAAACCTGATTCTTCTGCTAGGATGAAACTGAAACCTGATACTTCTAAACTGAACAGAATTCAATTTAAACAAAATTATCTGTGTCTCCTGAATTTTTTTTTGTGTATTTTTTTTCTGGCCAAGTAAATACTTTATTAATTAACATCAAAGGTACTTGGAAAACACTTAGGTCACATGCTTTCTTAGAAATGATGGTTTTTAGGTCATTTTTTTCCAAATGACTTTCTGACCTTTTTAATAAAAACCTTCACATAAATGAAAACAAAACCCATCTGTCTCTACTTGAAGAATCAACATTCCCAAATGATGATTATATATAATGTACCTTTATCACATTGGGTGTGTCCACATCATTGATGTTTTGCCCATTTCATATTTCTTAGCAGAAAGTTTGTGGAGAGCACTTTCTTGAACTGATACCATCTGCATGGTAAAGGTACTCTCAGTGCAGTGAGGTTAAGAAATCGATTTTAAAATGAAGGGACAGCAATATATTTCCAAGTGAGGATGGTGCGTCACTTGAGGAGGATTCTGCAAATGATAATGTTTTGTTTGTCTGCAGCCTTTGTCATTCTGGGTGGTAGTGATGCTGCACTTAGAGGTTGCTGTTGAAGTAGCTTAGCAGTCCATCTTGTAGCAATAGTAAACGTTGCAAACATGGTGTGTCACTGGTGAAGGGAGTGACCCTGAAATTGCTGGAGAAACTTAGCAGGTCTGGGAGCATTTTGTAGGGAGTAATCAGAGTTCACATTTCGATTCCTTGTCAGAGTCACCGGACTTGAAATGTTAACTCTGATCTCTCCTCACTTGAGTTTCTTTGTTTCTATTCTTTGTTTAATTTTAGTTGGGGGAGTGAATGTTTCTTGTGGTGGATGTTGTGTTGAAATCATGGACAGCTTTGTCTTTTCCTCGTTCTAGCGACACTATAAGTACTGACATGAAGAAAATCCTTAAATATTGCAGAAAATAGCGTTGAGTTTTTGTCTTTTTGCATACAGCACCTTCCCCATTCCCTCCTTCAATAACAATACACAAATTACATTTTAAATCAAGTTTGTATTTCCTATGGCCTGGCAGGTAAATAAAACAACCCATGTTGAACTCATGATGACAAAATATTGACAGAGATAGAGATGGCAAAGGTACTGGATGGGTAAAAACTAATACGCAGGAAGTACCAAGTTATTGAACAGAATTTAAGTAAACAAAGCCATGGGACAATGCTGTACCATCTGTCCCCACCCGACACTGGGGAGAGAAGGAAATGCGCAGGCGCACGGACACAGACACAGACGCGTGCATGCACAGACACGGACTAGGATGCTGCCTGGCATCCTGGCAGCTTCAAGGTGCAAACCCACCCAGTTGCCACCAGGTGCAGATGCAGTTTATAAGCCTAGTGAACTTGTGCTGGCAGTGGATAGACCGAGTGTGTGGTGGTTCCTGGCGGGCTATAACACCAGTGACCAGTACCAGCACAGCCCAAAGGTGAGATCTCCCTCTCCAGAGCCAGTTTTCAGTTCGCCATTGGCAACGTCCACCAGCTACTGAGCATGTGAAAGCTGCACCCCCTGTGTATCTGACCACCATGAAGATCCTGGAACTGGCCAGCAATGTAGTCCAAGTGAGGAAAAGATCTGTATTCCAGCTCAATATCTGCAATGGTGAGGAACTCGGCAAGTTTCAGGAAGGACTCACTGAAGCCCCAGGGGTGGCTTGCACCCAAACAAATAAGCCCAGCAAGGTTCAAAGACAAGAACAGAAAGAAAGAAGGGGAAAGGAAGGGTCTGCGATCGGATGAGTTTGGCAGCGACATGGCAAAACCAGAACCTGTGAAAAAAGGAGCAGCTTCTCCCAGATTCTGTTCACTGCACTTTTTAATCCACCAGTTAAAATAGGTGCATTGAATTGGGTATCCTTATTGTTGTAATCTTTGTGACTGTTTGTGAGGTTTTTGGATTGAATTCACCCGCTACCCTGAACTATTCTGAACTCCGGCCACCTTCTCGTGACTCCTCCCCTGTTGCTAAATTATCAGGTGGCTGATCTTACATTTATTTCTAGATGAATAGAAATTTCCTCCAACTCACTATTGGAAAGACTAAAAGCCATTGTTTCTGGCTCTGGCTCCAAATCCTGTTTCCGACTCTATCTCTGGCAGCGATCTGAGATCTCAGTCTGCTCAGAACCCTGGTGTTACATTTGCTCTAAAATGAGCTTTGAACTTGATATGTGTGCCATCGTTAAGACAGCCATTTTCCATCTCTGTTAAAATGTTGTCCGTTCCTTGGCTTATGTGCTGCTAAAACTTTCTTTCAAGCCTTTTTTGTTGTTTTGTTGACATCTGCTTGTGCTATTCCAACACAGTCTGGCCGATCAGCCACATCCTTTGCAAATCTGAGGTCATCTAAAACTCTGCTGCCCATATGCTAACTCTGACTAATCCTGTTCACCAATCCACCCTGGTATTCCCGACCGGCATTGGCCTCTAGTCCAGCAATACCTTCGTTTTGGAATTCTCATCCGTGTTTTTGAACCTCCATGGCTTCATCCCTCCCCATCTTTGTGATCTCCAACAGGCCCGCAAACCTTTTCACTCTCTTCCAGCTTCTTGCACGTTCTGTACTCGAGTTGCTCCTCTATTGGCTATGCCGTCTGTCGCTTAGGCCCTAAGCTCTGGATTTCCCTACCTGCACCTCTCCTCCAATGTACATTCTTCTCCTTTAAGACACTCCTTAAAACCACCTCTATATCCAAGGCTTTGGTCATCGGATCCAACAACGTCTACTCATCAGTCTGGGTTGCGTACTGTGCTCTACAATATTTTCAAGAGCATCTTGAGACTTCATTACAACACAGGCACTCAAGAAATATACCGTGTACGCTCGCTTAAAAGTTAAACCCATATAAAAGTTGATCCCACCACTTTTGGTTGAATTAAGTGTAATTTTTCATATACCATTATTAATTTCTTATCGGTACTTACTGCAGTTTATTAATGTAATGACATGTGCAGGAAACTTTTGGATTTCCCCTTGACTTCCAGCAGTGGTCTCCCAGTTAATAAATCAAAGTAATGGGTACCAGATGAGCTTACCACACTATCTTTTGAGAAGCAATCACAAAGGTGTTGCTCGATTTTAAACTGGGGATCAAATAAAAATGGGTTTGAGCATCGACAACCTGGTCATATTCTCATTTGCAAAACCCATCAGGCTCTAAAATATCAGAGAAGTGAAGAAAGTTCATATTTTGGAATTCTGGATGGTGCATAAAATTCATGAAAAGGCAGAATAGTAGTACTCTGTCAGAAAACAAATATTTCACAAATTCTGTCACCTGAACTCCAGAATAAGCTCATCAGATACTGTGGATTTGTCATCCGACATAGAGAGTCCAAAGGACGTGGATTGAAAATATGAGCGTAACACTGATAATGCCAATAAACAAGACCATTATTATTGTGAGCAGTTTTGGGCCCCAAATTATAAGGAAGGACACACTGGCCTCAGAAGGGATCCAGAGGAGGTTTACAAGAATGATCCCGGGGATGAAGGGCTTGTCATATGAGGAGTGGTTGAGGGTACTGTGTCTGTACTCGATGGGGGATATCCGATTGAAACTTTGAGAATACTGAGAGGCCTGGGTAGAGTGAAGCATGGGGAAGATGCCTGCACTAGGAGGAGAGACTAGGACGCGAGGGCACAGCCTCAGAGTGAAGGGACAACACTTTAGAGCTGAGATGAGAAGGAATTTCTTCAGCCAGAGAGTGGTGTGAATCTGTGGGACTCTGTCACAACAGGCTGTGGAGGCCAAGTCATTGAGTGTCTTTAAGATGAAGATAGATAGATAGGTTCTTGATTATTAAGGGGATCAAAGGTTACGGGGACAAGGCAGGAGAATGGAGTTGACAAAAGAATCAGACTCGATGGGCTCAGTGGCCGAATTCTGCTCTATATCTTATGGTCTTATTAAGATTGGTAAAAGAGACATCCTTGTAAAGACTGCAGTCCACAAGAACCCCTAGGTCATAGTAGTTCAGCTTAATGTAGAGGATGGCACAAAAGTAAAACTGACGGCGATGCACCAGCAGTGTCAATCCTTGAAAACGTTAACCGTGTAAAAGTTGACTGATGACTTTTGGGATACATTTGACTCATAGACAATATGTATGTTACGTTTGTGTTGCTGAGCAGCAAACTGGTTGTATTCTTGAACTGCATTTCCAGTTTTATGTAAGATCTTTATTTCTCTGTTTCTTGACCGATACTTGAAAAACCTGGTTTGTATCCTGATTCATATTGTTGCATGTATGTGATGTTTATTTCTTAGTTTATTCCTGACTGTTTCTTTTATCTCTCCTCAGGTCGTTGTTGGATGGATGCTCTGGAATTAGCTCTGCGGTGTTCAAGTCTTCTCAAACGCAGCACAGTCAAGGATGGTGATCTCAATAACTCCATGGATGCAACTCACTCAGGACTGCACAGTCTACTACAAGGCTTCAGTTCCACTCACCAGGGGCACTTCCAGTAGGTGCATAGGCACTGGCTCATTTATTGATCTATTTTATTGGGCCTAGATTGTGAATATCTTACATGTAAGGTAAGGAGGTGAAGTCTGCAAAGAACCATAGACGTCTCTCTGCATTAAAGGGAGATAATGGCTCTGTGCAGCTTGAGGATAACCACTTCACAAGCATGGATGAGGTGAGGGGACAGATCTCCATGAACTAGTACATGGAGGCTAATTAGCAGGCAGTAGGAAAGTAGTACTGACCCTCCAGTTCGTTCATTGATCACAGTCTGAGATACAGCAAGACCCAGTTGTTAGTGCTAGTAATTAGTATAGGCTGCACAGGTTAATGGAAAAATATCAACAGTAATGAGTTGAACAATAGAGGGTACTGCTGATGTGCAGCATGTGTGTTTACCACTGGACATTATGTTCCAACTGGTGGTATTGTAAACTATAGAAGGTCTTGACAATGTATTTGGAGATCTTAACGTTATCATGTAATTGAATATCTGTGACTGGAAATGGGCATTGTGTGTACCAAAGTTGAATGCAACAAGTCCAGGCTGGAATGAAACAATATAAAATGTGAAAGGAAGAAACTGGAAAAACACTAGGTGGGGGTGGGAGGGTAAGCTCAGGGGAAAACGAACACACTCACTTCCAACTCCAGGTATATAGACCTCATAGACTTCATTATCTCCATGACTGTGGCCATCCATAAACTGACTTCAATAACCATAATTAACTTACTCCATCTCTACTCCCTTCATTTGTGCAAGCCCCAATCCTTAGCCAGTCTATGATTATTCCTCCTTCTGCAGTCTTCCTCTCCTGTCCAATCTCTGACCAGTCAACTGCCTTTCTTGGCCTTTGTTCCTGCAATATTCATAATGGTTTCTTCTGTACAGGCAGAGTCCATTTCTTTTCCAAGCCTCCATTATTACATTCCTCAGAAAGCCTATCCTTGACCCATATCATTAAGGGGAGGCAATGGCCTAGTGGTATTAACACTGGACTGTTAATCCAGATAACATTCTGGGGACCCGGGTTCGAATCCCACCACGGCAGATGGTGGAATTTGAATTCAATAACTATCTGGAATTAAGAATCTGATGATGACCGTGAATCCATTGTCAATTGTCAGAAAATCCCATCTGGTTCACTAATGTCCTTTAGAGAAGGAAACTGCCATCTTTACCTGGTCTGGGTTACATGTGACTCCAGACCCACAGCAATGTGGCTGACTCTTAACTGCCCTCTGGGCAATAAATGCTGCCAGGTCAGCGACGCCCTGATCCCGTGATTGAATAAAAGAAATATCTCCTCTATCATTACCATCCTACCTCCAATCTGCTTGAATATGTTGCTTCCTATCACCATGTCCACCTCTCCAAGTCATTGCTGTGGTTTTCCAGGAATGAGGCTGTCCCAGTTAAATTCACAGACAATATTCTGTGTGATTGCAACTATAGAGTACACTCTTTGATCCTTCCTTGAACTTAGCATTGTCGTGGGCATCTTTCTAACGTACAGCCTCATTAGCTGTATAGGAGTGCCCTTTCAAGGCTCTATTCTTGTCCCTCGTGATCAGCTAATGCATCTCCATGAGTTTGTTTCTCGTCCTGTTCCCGCATCTCTAAAGTTTCCCAAGGTTCAATCTTTGGCCCCCTCTGCTGTCTCATTTATATGCTTTCCCTGCATGGCATCATCCACAATCATGATTTGAGCCACCATATGTAGGATAGTGTCATAAATTCTGCAAAAAAAAATGCTGAAAGCATGGTTTTGCAAATAGTTTAGCAGAAGTCAGATACAGAAATAATGGAATGAATGACCTGACTCTAACTGACACTGAAATATAAATTTCAGTGATTCTATATTTGGACTGCCCTTGACTCTACAGCTACCTCTACACTCTCAATTGCTTGATGTTAAACGAGACCATTTGCAGTTGAACACCACGCAGCCAGAAATTATTGTTTATCTACCCTACAAACACTACCCACATTGCTACACTTGGACTATGTAAAACGTAATTGTCTTATTTAATACTGAGATGAGCTTTGAATCCTATGTTCTATTCCACTATTATGTATAACATTACCAGCTTATTTTCATCCCACCATCAGCATTATTTTTTTGTCATCTCCAGACTTTGTTTCCCTGTAATCTTCCTACCCTTCATTCTCCAACACTCATCTAAAATAGTCTCGACTTTGACCTTTTTCCTACACAAAGCCACAGTTGCCCATCCCTCTGTCCTCAGTGGTCAACTCCAACTCCAAACAAATTTATAATCATTGCCTTCTTGCCCATGCTCACTGAAGCCTTATTCCATGCTACGACTGCAATCTACATTAGCTTCAAATTCTTTTTCCAACTGCCATATTCCACCACCACCCCCCGTCCCGAACCCCTTCCCACCGAACCTTACCACCTTGCACAGCAGTTGGCCAATGTGCATTTCCCATCTTTGTCTTACCTCTGTTGGCAGATCCTGCCTTTGCTGCAACCTCTCTACCTGCCACCTTAAGCATCTCATTTTCTACTTCCTTTTCTGAATCAAAATCCTTTCTTGGATCCCACTCGGGTAATTTAACAACACGTTTTGGTTCCAGCTGTTTTTCCTAAGCCTGCTGTCTTTTTTTTTTCCCCTCTCTGTCTAAAGTTCAAGCGATGCTGAATTTGCAAGCCACGTTCAGTACAAAGATGTTGACATGTATTCTGACAAATCGGACCGAGAGAATGATCCTCACCACGATGAGCTGGAAAATGACACAATCGACAAGAGCAGCAGGAGTGAGGAAAGTGACACAGACCTGTCTGAAATCCAGGGGGAGATGAATAGGAAGGCCTTGCCAGAGATGACTTACTTGGCAGAAGATTCAGAGGACTTTGGAGAAGTAAGAATTGTGTGGCAGACACTTAGCATTATTTGGAGTTCAAACCATTGCTTTTCCTGTGACTGTGTGCGGGTTTTTGAGCATGGAGTTTTTCAAAATCGCAATCACTAAAGATCAGATTCCTATCTGGGTGAGATTTGACTGTGAGACACTGCAAAAAAGAAGTTTGGGAAGTGTTGTGAACCAAAAGTTGCACTGTATTCGGAAAGCTGCTTTGAATATTGAGTATAAAGTTTGATAAATTTGAAATTGAATCCATGCAGTGGCCTTCCCAAATCTGAAGCAGTGGAGAGGTTTCTCTAATTGGCCGCGAAGGAAAAGTCCATATGTGGTTTTGATAGAAATATGTTTACTTTCCTTTTTGGTCTGTAGATTGGTGAAACCTCTCAGGCTGAAACCGTGACCGAAGAGAACAAGAGTCTGATGTGGACAGTGTTGAAGCAACTCCGACCGGGAATGGACCTATCTCGTGTTGTGTTACCAACGTTTATCCTGGAACCTCGGTCATTCCTGGACAAATTGTCTGACTACTACTACCATGCTGACCTACTGTCTCAGTAAGTGATGATTTTTTTGTTTTACTGTCAAGTTAGCTCACATGTTTAGAGCATGGGACTAATAACCCAATTTCCCACGTCAATCCCCATACCAACCAGGGAGTCTCTTCTGTTCTGGCCATAATTTTTCAGCCTCCCTTAGACTCGGTGGCGCCAGAGGACTGGAGAGTGGCAAACGTTACTTACTTGCTCAATAAAGACTGTAAGGGTAAAGCCCATCAATTCCAGCCCCTGAAATGGACCATGACATGCTCCCTGGACCTGCTAGTGACCAGGTTAAGGGGCAGATCCATGACGAGGTGCTCTCACACATTCATCCTCCCCCACACTGGAGTCAAAGATCAGAAGCATCAGGCTGAAGTGCAACCAAAAACAACCATCCGTATACACTTGGAGCACAAACTCCCCGAGGTTAAAGACGACGTGGCAGTCTGTGAGCCTGTCTATTACATAGGATAGCAATACGCAGCATCCTCCGCCAAGCCCCTCTTTGTAACGTGGGAGATTCCCACATGGAGAGCCTCCTCCAATGGGGCTGTCCCAAATGTCAGGCATGTCCAGGCTGCTGAGAGGAGAGTGAGGAAATGGGAAGTGTGCAAGAGCAACCTGTACAGGAAATTCACACGGGAATTTCTATGTGACAGCTCAAATTGTGCAGCTGGGTTCCCAAGAGATCTTTTCGGATCTGGGTGTAAACTCTCTTTATATTTTCAAAGATGTCAGTATATATAGTGAGACAGGCTTTTGGCTAATTCCCTGGGCAACAGGTCAGTAGTGGTCTGGATCTTTCTGGAGGAGATGGTCTGGCTTTAAAGGCATTGTGGACGAAAGTGAATACATGTGGTATTCATGAATGCCAGGAGTGAGATTTGAACACACTCTAGAAAGGGACCAGAACTCATCAGGCTTTAGCAAGCAAGACACTCTTTCAACAACACAAACCGAAGTTGCTGGAAAAGCACAGCAGGTCTGGCAGCATCAGAAAATCAGAGGTAACGTTTCGGGTTGAGTGACCCTTCTTCAGAACTGAAACGTTAACTCGGCTTTCTCCCCACAGATGCTGCCAGGTCTGCTGGGCTTTTCCAGCAACTTTGGTTTTTCTGATTTACAGCATCTGCAGTTTTTTTGTTTGTTTTTTAAGACACTGTTTCAATTTGGCACTTTAGACCACACGGCCATTCTGGCAAGTTGCCAAAGGTGGCACTTCAAACAGGAAGGCACTGTCCTTACTGCATTGAAGCGTGGATATTGTTAATCAATTTGTTCAGTGGTGTTACGAAGCAGGTAGAACTTGAACCCGTGCCTTATGGCTCATAGGTGATGACAGTGTGCTACGACAGCCCTTGTCTCATGTTTAGTTGGAGCCTCAAGCCTGAGAGAGACATTTAAGCCCCCGAACTTCTGACTCTTAAGCTAGTGTTTTTTTTTCAATTCATTCACGGGATGATGGTGTCGCTGGCTAGGAAGCATTTATTGCCCATTCCTAATTGCCCAGAGGGCAGTTAAGAGTCAACCACATTGCTGTGGGTCTGGAGTCGCATGTAGCCCAGACCAGGTCAGGATGGCAATTTCCTTCCCTAAAGGGCATTAGTGAACCAGATGAGTTTTTCCAACAATCGGCAATGGATTCACAGTCATCGTTAGAATCTTAATTCCAGATATTTATTGAAATCAAATTCCACCATCTGCCATGGCGGGATTTGAACCCGGACCCCAGAATGTTATCTGGATCTCTGGATTAACAGTCCAGCGATAATACCACTAGGCCATCACCTCCCCAGTTGAGCCACAGCTGTGCTGTCAGTCCTAACACAAACAAATGCACATCACTGGTGAATCTTTTACTGCATAATGAAGCAATGAACTAATTAACAGAGGCAGAACTTTGTAAAATCTTGCATAGTGCTGGTTGTAGCATGGGAGTACTTCATTTGCAAAGCGGAGGGAGCACTTAACTTGTCATGCCAACTGACCTGAGGGTGTTTATTGGACTGAATTTAATTGAACAGAAATTACAACATAGCCGGGTTTATACTCCAAACCCATATCATTTGCTTCATCTAACCATTTCCTTGTATTGATTTCTTCTTTGTTTACATATATAGCTTTTCCCTAAAATGTGCTTGTTTCACTTGCTATTTGTTTCAACCACTTCATGTGGGAGTAAACTCTTCATTCAGGTTGTGGATGCTGGGGGAAGCCTTTGTAAAAGTATACACTAGACAACAAATTAGCGCGCAGTGACTCCCAATTCTGACAATAATCCACAACTCATTGGGTATCATGGGTAAGTGTCATGAAAGGGGAATGTCAAATGAATTAGTGGAGATGAGCTCCAAATGGAGCCAGTGGATGCAGCGAATTTGCAGCAAAACAGAAAAGGAATTGAAATCTTAAAATAAGTCTTCAATGAATCATGCAATCGTTCCAGCTGGAGGGGTTGGTTTATATTTTGGTTGAGTACAACTTCCTGACTTTTGCACACTATATCTCTAGTCACAGATTGCCATACGCTTCGTTATCTGTGATGTGTGGTACTGCTACAACAGCTTGTAGCCACTACAAGTACATTATGAAAACCTGCTTTTGATTAATTAAACTTGTGATTCCTCAGTGACACATTATAAGAATTGTGCACTAACATAAGGAAACACTTGTCTCACGGTGTAAGCAAATGGAAGATACTGAAGTTATTAAACTTCTTGCCCCTTTTTCACATTTTTAGAATCTTGTTGGGGTCTGGGAGATGTGGACTGTTGAGAGATTAGTGGCAGAAACCGAAGAGAAATCTTGACAAGTCAATCTCAACATCAGGAGCTCCAACTTTTATGCATTTCACAAGCAGTGCAGTTAGTTTCTCGCTTGTTAAAGACCTTAATAATGACTTTGATTTGCCTCGTTCATATTCAGCTTTCTATTTTACCAAATGTGCCAAACAAGCTGGATGTGAGAATGTAGGAAGCAGAGCAGGAACCTAGCGGATTAAGCTCAACACTTGCTCTGAAGGATCTCCACGTGGGGTATGCCAAACAGCGTCTCAAGGTACAACCAACAGAGACCAGGTGCAGCCCTCATCCCTGGTCATTGGCATCTGGCAATTGTCAACCTGGTGGCCAGGAGCAATCCAATGGTTTCCATAGCCAGCTGTGATCCTGCCATCATGCTCGCTATCTCAATGTGAAGTGCTCCTATAAAACGGTTAGCATGATGCCCAGGGTGGGCAGAGTGACTGTCTGTCACGTGAAAGCTGTTTGCTACATGCAAGGACATTGAAGGAGCAAACACGTGAAGTTGTTATTTACAAACTCCAGCTGCTTACAATTTGCAATTATTTCATTGTTGATTTGCAACAGGCATGCAGAGTGAAGATGCTTATGGGGTCAGATGTGAATTGAGACATGCCATTGGTTTTTACAAATTGAATTCAGCTGTTTTAATCCTGGCGAAGTTAGCAGCAGTGATGTTACAAAAGGCCAGTGCTGGCCAGGCATGAAACATTATTTACGTAACTTTCAAAGGTGTTGTGTGAGCACCCACACCATCATTTCATCGTCCATCATGGAAGTGTAATGATGGTCTGCATTGAGTGCAGTGAGAAGTTGAAAGGTTGTTGTGGGCCTGGGGGATGAAAGGTGTCAGAGTGCTTCAGGCACACGCTTTTCAACGATGTGTTATGGTCAGTCAGCCCAGGAAGCACCTTCACCGTGTTATTGTACACACTGAGCCTGAAGGTGGATGGATGATAGAGACATGTCCGTCAATATCAGGTGCAGAGTGGTGAAGTGTGCTAGCCCTCATCTGCAGAGTGTGCTTCTGACATCCAAAAACCTCGCTTGCACTTTCTGTCCCCAACATTTCCACTGAGAGCTCTGTCCCTGGTGCAACTGCAAATGCAGGAGGAGCAGGACTGACAGCAAGGTCAGAAGGATACTGTAGAGGAGGAGGAGCACCCGGGTCAGCTAAAGCAGTCTAGAGGAGGCATGAGGCCCAGAGGTTTTCTCCCCTGACTCTGTTTCCTGGGGATGAGGGAGGTATAATGTGACCCAGGTTCCACATGTCCTGTGACGCTGACACAACTACGGTGGGCGCTGGAGCGGATCTGGGGCCTGTAGGAATGGCAGGCCGTCCTCTCCAGACCTACGAAGGTAACAGCTGCACTGAATTTCCATGCAACTGCCTCGTTCCAGGGAGCAGTGGCTGAGCTGTGTGGGATCTCTGTCGGGCACCCACAATCCATCAGGGCAGTGACCTGGTACAAAGTCACAATGCCATCATGCCAGTTTATCTCCCTCCTCCCCCCAGCCCCCGCCATGATCAGTGCTACAGTCTAGACAGGGGTTACAGAAACATAGCTAGGTGCATGGTGCCATCAATTTCACCCTCTGGTACTGAGAGTCGTATCACAACACTCTGAAATTCATCAACAAACAGGGGTTCCCTTACATTAATGTACAGATGATCTACGATCACCGTTACCACTTCCCGGAGATGTGCACCTGCATGGTACCTGCCATGATTCCTACAACCTGGAGCACTCTGGTACCTGATGTGCTTAAGGTCGCAGGGTCTTGCGAGGCTGGTTACTCGGGAAAAGAGCAACAGCATGGCACAGCGTGGGCATTGGAGGCAGGGTTGTGCTGTTGTAGAGGGTGTTTGTAGCCTGTAGACGGATGAAGTATGTGGCCTGATGGTTAAAAGTGACTGGGGTGAGAGAATGGTTTGTATATGTGAGGTTGTGTCAGGCATAAAAACAAAAGTTGCCGGAAAAGCTCAGCAGGTCTGGCAGCATCTATGAATGATAAAACAGAGTTAACTTTTTGGGCTTGGTGACCCTTCCTCAGAACTGACGGTGGCTGGGAAAACGTCAGCTTATATGCAGAAAAAGGGGGAGGGGGATTGGGTAGGGAGTAAATGATAGGATAGAGCCTAAAAAGAGAGAAGAGCAGTTGGACAGACAAAAGAGTTGATAACGATCAGGCTGGAAGGGGAAGGTTTTATTGTGTCAGACATGTTGGCCTAATGTGGTGGGAAGCATGGCATTGTAGCTGCTTTGCCACAATGCTGGGCAGACGTAATGCCCAATTGCCAACGCTTGTTCAGGCACTCAGCAGCCTTTCAAAGATGAGATAACAAGGTGTAGAGCTGGATGAACTCAGCAGGCCAAGCAACATCAGAGGAGCAGGAAAGCTGACGTTTCGGGTCTGGACCCTTCTTCAGAAATTTCTGAAGACCCGAAACGTCAGCTTTCCTGCTCCTCTGATGCTGCTTGGCCTGCTGTGTTCATCCAGCTCTACACATCGTTATCTCAGATTCTCCAGCATTGACAGTTCCTGCTATCTCGGCCTTTCAAAGATGGTGTGTGCCTAAGGGTCTTTCAGCAAATATCCACTGAGTGGAAAATTGCTCCGAGAATGGCATGTGGTAAGATGAGGTGGGTATTAAGTGTGATGGGACACTGTAGGGGCGATGTCTAGGTAGTGAGTGAGGTGAGTTTGGTGAGATATGGTGAGTAAACTGGCTAGGCCTCATGACAGAAATCCCTCCAGAAAACTCAACGTAACTTGCACCTTTGACCGAAAAGCATAAGATTTAGCCTTACGATATAACACAGCGTGGAGCTGGGAGAGCACAGCGGGCCAGGCAGCATCAGAGGAGCAGGAAAATTGACATTTCGGTTCGGGACCCCAAGATTCAGTCCACTATCTTTACCAGCTCTACTTGGAGTTTATCACCCATTAATCTTTCAACATTATTCTTTCATCCTAAACACTTGCTTGGTTTTCCAGACCACCCTACTGACTGCCAAGTTATTGCCAGAATTGGCAGTCGCTAAGCTTTGTCCTCCTCTTGTTGTTCATGGAAAACCTTTGCAAAAAGGCTTTCCCCAATAACCACAAGCAAGTGTTAAAAACAACCTTTAAACTTAGCCAGTCCATAATTTGATTGGAATCATCAGCTCTAATCCTATGGTAAACATGAAAGTCCTTGTCATGTTATTTCTGCTATCTTGAAACAGAATTAAAATAGTTTGAATTCTGCACCTAAATGTGTCATACATAACCAGTCAGCACTTAATGCTGACAACAGGTATCAAAAATGGAAAGTGTTATTTTCCCTACACTCGCATTCCTTTTGATATTCACCAAAAGTTACTCGAGTGCCAGACTCCTTGGATCCTGTAGCTTCGCTGGACCAGATATCGGAAAATTTTAGGTTGCAAGCACAGCCAAACTTCTTTAATTGGCCAGGGCACTTGAAGTCCCAGGGTGGCTCAGGTTCACAGGGGATAACTCAAAATTCTGAAACTTATTGCAGCTTTTGCAAGATGCCTGCATCTGGCAGCCCATAAATGGATATGTAGTGCTCTCTCAGCAGTTACCTACACTTAAGATTTCTGATTCGTGCTTTCTATTTTTCCCCAGAGCTGCTCTGGAAGAGAATGCGTACAGTTGCATGAAACAGGTTCTGCGATGGTACCTCTCTGGGTTTTACAAGAAACCAAAGGTAAGACAGGATAAACAGCAACAGGATAAACAGCAACAGGATAGTTACCAGGAGAAGGAGCCCAATGACAAATGTGATGAGTACCATGGTAAGGTCTCTCTTGGGTGGCTAAGAGACTGGAGTGGTGGAACTTGACTTGGAGATTTGTCGTTTGCTGCCCCATTACGGCAGATGGTTAAGGCACCTATCTGTCAGCCTATTAGAATTTGTTCATCCATGTAATTCTGCATTAACCATGCAAAACGCAAAGTTGCGAGTGATGGGCAAGAAGGGATGAGCAAGTGATAAAATATGGGCTGAGCTTTGGATGTTGGAATTTGTGGAAGAGGGATTGGAAGATGTTGAAGTGGTGATAAAATACAGTGGTGCTGAGGTGGGAGGCCACCACTATATTAGAAATGGAAGAAAAATTATCTGGTTGTTGGATAAGGTGATAAATCTGAAGCTCAGCCAAATTAAATGGGGCCTGGTTGAAACTAATCAAATTGCTGAGGAGATTTCAGTGCCAAAGGTTCAGATTTATGGAGGCGAGTGAAAAACTGATTTCCGGTTAGCAGGCACTTTAATTCGGGTATAACTTGATACAAGCAAACAGGTTCACAGTGTAGATGTCAGTGTAAGATAAAGTGGTGGCGAGATTAAAGCTGGTGTCATCTCAATGTGTTTTAGAAGCTGATCAGGTATGTCATTGAGGGCAACCAGGAGGTAAGAAAGGGGGGGAGGGACAAGGATTCTGCTGTCTCTACCAGTGATGTTGTGGGGTGAGGGCACTCCCAAAGAAGTAGACAGGATTCAATGAAGCAATTGTGTTGTCAACCAAATTAGACACAGTGAGGGGACAAGATAAACGTAAAGCTCTCACATCACAATCACAAATGATGCAATTTGTCATTGCCAGAATAGTATAGTAATGTGAGCAAGAGGAAACTAGACTGGAGAATTGAAGCAAAATCTTCGCAAAGAAGAATCGTAGAGTTTTACAGCGTGGATAGTGGCCCTTCAGGCCATCATGTCCGTACACGTCATCAAACATCCATCTGTTCTAATCCTATTTCCAGCACTTGGTCCGTAGCCTTGGAATGCTATGACAGTTTAAGTGCTCATCTAAGTAGTTTGTAAATGTCTTGAGGGTTCCCTTCTTTTAGGCAATGAATTCCATATATCCACAATGCTGTAGATGGAAAAGCTTTTGTCAAAGATACTAAAAGACATCACTGTGAGCTCGGAGAGGATGGTGTTTGAACAAAGAGAATAATTTACAATTACAACGTAATTTACAATACAGTGCCTGGAGTGAAGACGGACGGTTGACTGGTCAGTTGTTCCATAGGAGGTGAAATCAGGACACTAGGGATGCTCATGTCAGAAATCTAAGCTTGCAGAAGGCACAGTTTGAGAGGAAGGAGAAATTGCAAAAGGCAGTTTAGAATGGGAGATTATTTTCCAAGGTCGAAAGCAGCAGGTGAAAGGTCAGAGACATTAACACTGCCATGCTTAAAATGACCGAGACACTTCTAGTAATGAATGCCAAAGCCAGTGACCCAGCAGGTGTACTCAAATTTATTACATTACGTTGCATAGAATCTCACTGTTCATCGCTGTCATGTTAAGTCAGTTAAATACATTCAGTGTTTTTAAACAATCTACCATCCAAAAAAGGCAGTTTGCATTGTAACTTTATACAGGTGATCATATCTTAGACGAATGCAAATGCAGGAAAGTAGGAGAGCTGGCTGGTGCCATTTGAAACAGCCTTTATTCTGAGCTACTTAAGCCTTTCAGCCATGACTTTGGTCTTGACAGCCTTTTGATTTGTGCACTGCTTCCTTCACTGGGCTGAGACATCAGCTGCCAGAGCTGAGTCTGACCTTAAAACTAACCGAATCCAGATTAAAACCACTTTAAAGATGTCTCACAACAGCAGGGATGACGGATGGTCTCTTTTACATTTACCTTTGTTTCCTGCAGGGTCTAAAAAAACCATACAATCCTATTTTGGGAGAGACTTTCCGCTGCTACTGGTACCATCCCAAAACTGACAGTCGGACATTTTATATTGCAGAGCAGGTAATGCCCTCTTTGAATCAGTGCGTGCTTTATCCATCTCCATAGTGGGCCATGTAAAGTATAAATATCAATGGTGCTTGTGCCAAGCCTTGTTCTGGGTACTACAGCATATATATTCTGACTTGCATCACGCAAACATAAATCAGTTTGGAAGCGGAGTTCTTGTTATTTTGAGTCATTATATTTCCTTCTCTGGAAGAAATATTCAGATGAGTGCTAGGGGCAAATAAACAGTTATCTACTTGAAATACCTGACCTGCTGAACATTTCCAGAATTTTTATTTAATGTTAATTTCTGGCTTTTCTAAAAGTTGAATGAATCTGTCTGCAAGGGGGTGTGTTAGGCGTGAATCTGTTTCTGTGGGGATGTTGGATAAGTGTTGGAGATTGAGGAACGTTGACTCTAGAGAATAACAATGCCTGAAATGATGGCAAAGGGACAGTGGTGTATCTTTGACGTCACTGCACCAGTAATCCAGAACCCATGCTAATGTTTGGGGGACATGGCTTTGAATCCTACCACAGCAGATAATGAGAATTGAATTCAACAAAAGTTTGAAATGTAAAAAACTGATGTCCTTTGGAGAAGGAAATCTGCCATCCTTACCTGGTCTGGCTAATATGTTGACAATTGCCCTGTAGGCCATTAAATATGGACAACAAATGCTGGCCTAGCAGTTAGGCCCCATCCTATGGATGGGGAGAAAAGGGGTATAGTGAAAAAATGAATCATGAGGATTTTTGAGTTAAATAGGGATATCAATGTCAAGGATAAGAAATAAGGGTTTTACAAGTTTGTTTTAGGAGAAGGATTGTTGGTTCAGAGAGATTTTTTCTGTTTATGAAATGTTTTCCTAATGGGCCACAAAGTTGCGGAATGACTGCCCTTTCTTCTCCATCTCAGGTATCGCATCACCCCCCCATCTCTGCCTTTTACATCAGTAACAGGAAGGACAATTTCTGTATCAGTGGCTCCATCCTGGCTCGCTCCAAGTTTTATGGTAAAGTATTTCGGAGCAATCCTATCTTCTGATGATTTTAGTTATAACAATCGTTTAGTAGTACAGAAGTTGAGCATTGCTGAAGAAAATGAGGCATTTTGTCAAAGCCTGTTTGCAGTGGTCAAGGCACTGATTAACCAGCCTGTGCTTGCAAAATCCAAAACACACTGTCCAAGATTACATGTAATTCTAACTGAACGGCATTTGCTAAATGATCCTGAGTATGCTAGGAATTATGCTGACAACAAATTTGCGATTGTCATGATGGGCTCATAGTGCAGTATCTGCTGTAAGTTATACCTGTCAAAACATAGGGCATTGATATTTGCAGATGAAAGAACATGTACACATTGTGACTGTTTCAATTCAACAGAACAGATGACAGCATTCTCTGGTTCATTTCTCAGCACAGTGCCTTGATGAATCAGAGTCAACTTTAAAATTTAATCAAAGCTTCGCAGTTAATTGTCTGTCATCATCTAACTGGTGCAATCTCCATGGCAAGATTTGTACCAATCAGAGTCAGCACTTTCCTCTCATACAGTACACATACAGCTTACCCTTTATTTTGGTATTTCTTGAAAATTGTCCAGATTGATGCAATAGGAAAAGCTTCAACAAAATGTATCATTTTTCAGCAATCAGCAGTTAACGAGCCAGTTTCTCACCCATTATAGGGAGTTTTATGGATAGGAGGAGTGGGAGAGTGGTTCCCCATTAGTAGCGTGAGATTGTGCAAATATCCATTATGTGAATACTGCACATAGGGGCAGCGTGGTGGCTCTGTGATTAGTATCACTGTCCCTCAGCACCAGGAACCTGGGTTCGATTCCAGCCGCAGGTGACTGTGGACGCACATTCTCCGGGTGCTCCAGTTTCCTCCCACTGTCCAAAGATGTGCAGGGGTTAGGTGGATTGGCCATGCTAAATTGCCCCATAGTATCCAGGGATGTGCAGGTTGGATAGATTAACCATGGGAAATGGAGGATTAAAGGGATAGTGTAGGGTGGTGATGATGCTTTTTGAAGGATCGTTGTGAAGTTGATGGGCCGAATGGCCTGCTTCCACACTGTAGGGATTCCATGAAATATAAAACTCATTGGTTCTTGAATTTACTTTGGAAAGGGAAGCTGCTATCCTTACCTGGTCGGGCCTACATGTGACTCCAACCCACAGCAATGTGACTGTATCTTAATTGGAATTAGGGATGTGCAATAAAGGCTTCCCCAGCCAGTGACACCCACATCCTGTGAATGATTTTTAAAAACACGTGTGAGGAGTCTCAATTGAATATGGCCCACAAGCATTATTTCACCCTATCTCATTATCAATTAGCACTCTCACAGCAACAGGAATAAAATACTTCCAGAGATTCTCTTTAGAACTTGGGTCTGAAACCATTCAGTCTCTTGGTTCTACATCTTCAGCTGTAAAACACGTTGGGACGATCTGAGGTCATGAGAGACATTATTTAAATGCAAGTGTTCTTCTCAGTGTAAAAGAAGCTTGAATCTATCTCCAACCTTTGCTACTCCTGAAATGGAAGGTTTTTCATTCCCCATTGATCCATACCCATACTCATCCAGATAACACAAAAAAAAAGTTTAAAAAGTAAGTCTTGGTGTTCAGATAAGTAATGGCAAAGTGGATCCCACAGCATTTAAACTCAACAGTTTACATACAGATAGTATAAGTCCTGTTGGATCTTTCTTTTTTTAACTGTGCTGTAAATTCTGTTCAAACTGTAGAAGTTTAAGCTGCTTCTTTCCAAGAATGTTTTCCTTTCTCTATTGCAGGGAATTCAATGTCTGCCATATTGGATGGGAAAGCACAACTACGATTCCTTAATAGACACGAGGACTACATTATCACCATGCCATATGCACACTGTAAAGGTATGGTTCTGGCTGCTGTGGCCAAGGTATCTCTGCAATTTGTGGTTGTACACCACAGCACAGAACTGGAGTGCAACTCACAAAAAGGATTGGAGAGGTTCTTGGATTGTGGAGCACATTCTTTGGGAATATCAACCCCACTGTAATCCCATTACAGCCTTTGGGTGATTCTAGAATTATGTGATGTGGAGGTGCCGGAGTTGGGCTGGGGTGGGGGGAGAGGGGGAACAAAGTCAGAAGTCACATGACACCAGGTTATAGTCCAACAGGTTTATTTGAAATCACAAGTTTTTGGAGAGCTGCTGCTTTGTCTACTTTACCTGACATAGGAGCAGCACCCCAAAAGCTTGTGATTTCAAATAAACCTGTTGGACTATAACCTGGTGTTGTGTGACTCCTGGCTAGAATTCGATGAGCAGTAATCTGGATTTGTTTACTGTGGCTGAAAACTTCTTCCAGCTGTCAATCATCTTTTTAAATAAGTAACTCAATACCGCAGCTACTGCCACTCTTTCCAAAACACCTGTTAAACATAAAGACATGGATGAGCCAAAACTTTCTTCAGTCAATTTTGTCCCCACCATCCCATCCTGTCAGTCTCACCGCTCCACCCTTCGTGAGTACTTATTGAGCCACTTTGTCCCACCATGTTGAGCTCCCTTCCTGCGATTTTCTGCTTTGCTAACTCCGTCTCTGTCTCAAGATAACTCCACAAAACATTTGTCTTAAACTGTGAATTTATCATTTGTGATACTCTTTGTTTTCCTGAGCTTCTGTCCCCACCCTGTAAAAAAGAGCACTGTGGAAAGGTAAATTGCTGTTGATGTCCACTTTCAGTGCTTCCTCAGTAGCTTCAGTCCTGCTTCCATTATGTCACCCATTTCTAAAACCATGTAAGACCATAAGAAATAGCAACACGATACGCCATTCTGTTCTTCGGGCCCGCTCAGCTATTCAATGGGATCATGGCTGCCCTTTTCTCATAACTGTTGATTCCCCGACTGATCAAGAATCTATCACTTTCGGTCTTAAATATACAAGAGGACTCTGTTCCCACAGCTCTCTATGGCAAGGAGTTCCAGAGGCACTCAACCCTTGGGGAGAAGAAATCCCTCCTCATCTCAGTCTTAAATTGATGCCCCTTTATTCTGATACTGTGCCCTTTTGTCCTAAACTCTCCTATAAGTGGAAATATCCTCTTAGCATTCCCCTTACGAATCCTACAGGTTTTAACGAGATCACCTCTCATTCTTCCAAACTCCAGTGAGTAGAATTCCAATCTGTTTAGTCTTTGCTCGTAAGACAATCCCTTCATACTGGGGATCATCTTAAGAACCTACTCTGAATTAATTCCAGTGATATCTTTCCTTTAAATGAGGGGACTGAAAATGCTCACTGTACTCCAGATATGGTCTCACCAGCACCTTGTACAGCTGCAGTAAGATTTCTCCACTCTTCTACTCCAATCCCCTTGAAGTAAGGGCTAACATTTCATTAGCATTTCTGGTTACCTGCTATGTATTAGCTTTCTGTGTTTCATGCAAAAGTACCTCCACATCCCTTTGTGGTGCAGCTTTCTACAGTTGTTCACTGTTTAAATAATACTCTGTTCTTTTGATCTCCCTTCCAAAATAAACAAATTCATTTTCTCACATATTATAATTCATTTGCCATCTTCTTGACCACTTTCTTAACCTATCAGGATCTCTCCGTAAACAGTTTTTATCCCTCTCCCAATCTGCCTTTCCACCTATTTTTCTCATCATCTGCAATTTTGACGACAGAACATTCAACTCCTCCCTCCAAGTCTTATCTGTGATATTACTCCCAACATCTTTGCAAAAGCTAAAGATCATCTGATGTTTTTTTTTGAGCCTAGTGAACGGTTCCAACATCTTTACACAACCTTATACAGCTAGAAAGAATAAAGAAGTGTAGAATTATTTAAATTGGAGAAAGAGACTGCAGAAAAATCATTAGCATGGATGGAGTGAATAGCCAAAGTCTTTTTCCCAAGGTGGGAAAGTCCAAATTAGAGGAGCATAGGTTTAAGGTGAGAGGGGAAAGATTTAAAAAGGACCTGAGAGACAACTTTTTCACTCAGAGGGTGGTGGAATGGAATGAGCTACCAGATGGGCGGCACGGTGGCTCAGCGGTTAGCACTGCTGCCTCACAGCGTCAGGGACCCAGGTTCGATTCCACCCTCGGGCGACTGTCTGCATGGGTTTCCTCCGGGTGCTCCAGTTTCCTCCCGCAGTCCAAAGATGTGCAGGGTGGGTGGATTGGCCATGCTAAATTGCCCGTAGTGCCCAGAGATGTTTAGGTTAGGTGGGTTAGACATGGGAAATTAAGGGAATGAGTCTGGGTGGGATGCTGTTCAGAGGGACAGTGTGGATTTGTTGGGCTGAATGGCCTGTTTCCATACTGCAGGGATTCTATGATTCTAGGAAGTGGTGGAGACTGGTACAATTACAACATTTAAAAGGCATTTCGATGAATAGGAAGTGCTTAGAGGAATAGGGGCTAAATGCTGGCAAATGGGACTAGATCAGATTGGGAAGTCTGGTTTAGTGTGGATGATTTGGACTGAAGGGTCTGTTTCTGTGCTGTAGACTCTAGAAAGCTGCAGCAGAGGGATTGGGAGTCCTGAGGCATAAATTGCAAAAGCTAGCATATAAGTTCAGTGGGTAATAGGGAAGGCAAGTGGAATGCAGAATGTAGATTTTGTTATTAAGTGTTTTTCTGGTGGAGATAGATTTTTAATTGGTAACAGAATCTAGGTTTATGGGGAAAAGGCAGGAAAGTGGAATTAAAGATTATCAGATCAGTCATGGGTAACTTTGTAAGACCATCCAAAATGAGCTTATTGATAGGAGATGGAGGGTGGTGGTAGAAGGCTGTTTTTGTGACTGGTATAGTGATGTCCCACAGAGATCAGTGCTGGGACTCTTTATTGTTTATGACATTCACGAGTAATATAGCAAGATATGGGACGGATGATAAATAAGTTCAGAAAACTTATTTTCTGCTGCTGGAAAAGCTCAGCAGGTCTGGCAGCACCTGTGAAGAAAAATTCAGAGCTAACATTTCGGTCTGGTGACCCTTTCTCAGTTCTGCTGAGCTTTTCCAGCAACTTCTGTTTTTGTTCCTGATTTACAGCATCCCACAGTTTTTTTGGTTTTTATGATAAATAAGTTCGCAGATGACACAAAGATTGGCCAGGTGGTTGACAACAAGGAGGAGCATGCTAGGTTGCTGGAAGATGTAAATGGATTGGTCAGATTGAGCACATCAGTGACAGAGGGAATTTAACCCTGATAAATCTGAGGTGGTGTACTTTGGAAGAGACAGCAAGACAAGGAAGACTCAATGAATGGTAACACATTAGGAAGCTCAGAGGAACAGAGGGATGTTTGTCCTCATGTCCCTTAAAGTGGCAGGACAGGTTAATAGAGTAGTTAAGAAGGCATATGGGGCATTTGTTTTTATCAGTCATAGCATAGACTATAAGAGCAGGAAGGTCATATTGTAGCTGGTACAGAGGTTTAGTTAGGCTGGAGGGCCGTGTGCAGTTCTGGTCACTACACTGTAGGAAGGGCTGGAGGGGCTGCAGAGGTGTACCAGGGATGGAGTGGTTCAGCTATGGAGAGAGGCTGGATAGCCTCAGGTTGTTTTCTTTGGAGCACAGATGGTTGCCGGGGTGGGAGGAGGGGAAACCTGTTCGAGGTGTATAAGATTATGAGGGGCATGGACAGGGTGGATAGAAAATAGCTGCTCCCCTGGATTCAAGGGTCAGTAACAAGGGGGCATAATTTTAAAGTGAAAGGCAGGAGTTTTGGGGGGGATTTGAGGACAACATTTAGACCCAGAGGGTGGTGGGAATCTAGGAGGATGGTTAGGGTGGCATATCTCACAATCTTTTTAAAAAAAATTACTTGGTTGAGCACTTGTAGTTTCATAACATTCAAGGCTATGGGCCTCCTGCTGGAAAGTGAGACTAATGTAGGTAGGCGTATATTTTTGGCAGAAAAGACTTGGTTGGCTGCAGGGCCTTTTCTCTCCAGTATTCTATGAACCAGGATCATACAGTGAAATTAGCTCTACATTCCACCAAAATAAGACAACATGCTTAAATATTCTGCTAATTCTTGCCATAAGGAAAAAAAATACTGTTTTGTCTCTTATCAAGTAAATGTATTCACCTTCTATGTTCTAGGGCTTTTGTATGGAACACTATCCCTAGAGATGGGAGGGAAGATAATGATTGAGTGTGAAAAAACTCAGTACAGAGCAGAGCTTGAATTCAAGTTGAAGGTAAGTGATAAATTTTCCCAATCTTTTAGCTACATGGCTGGGTGTGTTATCACGTTAATGTTTCACGTAGAATTACAACAAAGTTCCTTGACAAACTGAAATGCATGTGCTTGTAAGGAGAACTGTACATGCAATGGAATAGGATTTTGTCTTCAATGCCTGGGTGATAATCTGGTAAAGTACCTGTTTGTTGTAGAACCCATTGAATCCAGCAAATTTGGTGGACTATGCATTGAGCAAATCAGCCCATCACATTAACATGCAGATGAGGTTTCTCTGTGTCCAAGGTCACTTCTAAACCATTTGACAATTGGTCAAATACTTAGCAATCATTTCATGTAATTGCAGTAAATTCCACCTGCTCCATTAGGAGCATCTGCTTCATTGTGATTCACTGCTGCGATTGTAATTACCTCCTGTTTACTGGCAGCCCTTCCTGGGAGGCAGTGATGCTGTGAACCAGATCACAGGAAAGATCATGTTGGGAGAGGAGATACACGCCACACTCGAGGGACACTGGGTAAGTGTCTTGGGGTTTGAAGACAACGTCAGTTCTCTGTTTTTGGTGCCATTTGTGTTTTCCCAATTTGCTCCCAGCGAATTTTGCAAAGGTGTCTGTGAATGACTGGCAGCTCTTGGAGCGGGTAAACAAACCCTAAGTGCCCAATTAGGAGGTTTCGGATTGGCTGTCCAACCCAAGGACAAGAGCACTCATGTGACTATTAAGTTCAGCCCAACACATCAATCATATAGCATTCAAGAGTTCTTCCAGGAATATGAATGAATCCCGTGAAGTTTGTGATATTTAAAGTTTTATTTTCCAATGAGCAAAACTCCCTGTAGCATTAAGTCCATTAATTAAATGCAGTCCTTGGGTTGCAAATAGGTTTCGTTCCAGAAACCGTTTGCAAGTTGATTTGTTCACAAAGTTAATTTGTATGCCAGTCGGGACACAGCGCAGGACAACGTAAAGCAGCTGCTCACAAATACAGGAAATGCTCGTATGTCAGGTCTATAAAATTACAATCATATACATTCGTAAATACAAGCATTTCGTAAACAGCACCCCTGTACACAAATATTTTAAACACGTGTATCTTAAGATCACCCCCACTAATTCATAAACTACAAGACAAAATCAAATTTTTTTACACCTGAACCACATCCTAGCCCGCCACATTATTAGTACCTGCCAGGTTGAGAGGGTTGTTATGATTGTGAGGGATTAAATTACTTTCCTCTCTCTCTGCTCTCTTCCTCTTCATCACAGCAACACTGTTTAGAAAGGATGCACTTGACAATTCAGTGAGTGTTCAACTGTTAACTATTAGCTGTCGTCATAAAAGAACAAATCAGACAAGTTTTCTTCTAAGTTTGTTAGAGAAGAAAATTAGCTGAAATTATACTTAAACTGTTTCAGAGAAATAATGATATATATTCTGACTCATATGTTAGTGCACACCCCATACAAACCTGCACACGTACAAACAAACATAGAATACCGAGTGGGAAGCGTTGGTTAACCAAGTTGGTTGTTAAAGGTTAGTCATCCCAGCTCTGGGACATCTCTTCAGGAGTTTCTCAATTTAGTGACCTAGGTGCAATCGTCTTCCGAGGCTTCATCAAAGTCCTTCCCTCTATCATAAGGTCAGAAGTGGGGATGTTCGCTGGTGATTTCAGAATGTTCAGCACCATTTGCAACTCCTTAGATCCTGAAGCAGACCACGAATGTCAGGCAATGACCATATCCAATAAGATAATTTAACCATCTACCCTTGACATTCAGTGGCATTGCCTCACTACTGCAGTGTTCCTCACTGTCAACATCGTGACGGTTACAATTGACCAGAAACTTAACTAGATAAATGCTGTGGATACAAGAATTGGTCAAAGGCTAGGAATCCTGCAGCAAGTAGCTCACCACCCAACTCCCCAAAGCCTGTCTGCCATCAACAAGGCATAAGTCAGGAGTGAAATGGAATATTCCCCCATATCCCATAAATGAATTAGAAAATTAGAGTCTAGAGAAGCAAAAGGGGCATGCAGTCTGTAGATACTTGTCACTTGGTTGACATTTGTGATAAGACATAAAATATAGGAGCAAAATTAGTCCATTTGGCCCATCAAGTCTTCTCTACCATTCAATCAGGGCCGATACGTTTCTCAATCCCATGCTTCTTCCTTCTCCCCATAACGCCCTGTTATCCTAAGACTTCCCCTTGATCACCCCTCTACTTAGTATTTTTGTAGGCATGAACCAATTTGGGGGTCCTTCTGGAAATGGCAGTACAGGGTTGCTTTCCTTCGAGATGGTCATGGTCAACAAACAGGATTCAAAGCTTGCAAAGTGGGATGGAGAGAGGGGGAAGGAGGGAGGGATCCCACATGGTCTTCACTTGTCAACATCCCAACTGCTTGTCCTCTTTCATTGCGTTGAAAGCAGAAGTTTAAACACACAAAAGATCTCCACCAGTTGAATCGCTCGGGGTGTTGCCTTGATACTTGCTTATGGGGACGGGATATGTGGTTCAGTCAGGTTCCACTCATTTCTCTGCTTGATGGGCTTTTGCAGACGTGGTTTGTCCATCTCAATGGATTGAAGTGTGGAAGATATGAATTGGGGAGCTATCTTTATTGCAAGTTCAAGTCACCTTTAGTCTCTGTTTTTAATTTGGGTCTCCAGTTAGTAGATTCCAAAAACAAAAGTCATTATTTGACATAAGAAATGATTTTGTGACAAAATGTAAAGCCGTTTTTTTTTTTTGGTGATTCCATATTGCCCTGTGATTATTTCTTCTGTGGTTACTTTTCCTTGCCAAATGAATTGAAGAAAACCCAGTCTTTTTGATGATGTTGATGATAATCTAGGTGTTGTTTGGCTTTGTAATGATGGATCACTGTGTGCAGCAGATTGACCCGCCTCTCACCTGAGCTGAATTTTAAAAGGGATAGGGGCATCACAGAATTGCCCCAGCGGCATTCATTGGCTGTTTGGACTTGAATTAGGATAAAGCAGAACTTCCATGGTATC
Source organism: Rhincodon typus (assembly GCF_021869965.1). Lineage (NCBI taxonomy): Eukaryota > Metazoa > Chordata > Chondrichthyes > Orectolobiformes > Rhincodontidae > Rhincodon > Rhincodon typus. The sequence goes on from NC_063348.1 coordinate 4,880,469, forward strand.
CGAGAGGTAGTCCTGCCTCTGAGAGCTGCTGACCAATCAAATGGCCAGCAGCCCTGTTGCCCTGGCAGTGCCTCAGGGGGTAGCGGCCAATCCCATGAAGAAGGGGAGGGGAGGGGAGGGCAGGCAGACAACTGGCATGCTGCTACTGCAATGTGCCCCCATTTTACCTGCTTCCTCCACCACCCCCCCCCCCCCCCCCCATTCCTTTCTCATCCCCCATCTCCAATTCCATCCCCATACATGGCTGTAAACATCAACTCTAATTGAAGCACAGCAATATCTCCTGACCACCTCTGACCCCATCTATCGTCACTGCACTGGTTTGGCTTTGGACTGCCCATTCAAAATGTCAACTAAACCGAACAACCAAACTGGCTGTACTTAATCCAAAGAGCAAGTGAGCCAAAGATTGTCAAGAGAGCTGTTTGAAACATTTCCACAGATCCGGAGGCTGGGTTAAGAACCCTTGCTATATCTGATGTGGGTGTGTCTCATGGGGAATGAAGATAGACAGCCCATTGCTCTTCCATCTACTTCACCTGGAGCAGCGTTGAACCCCTTTTGTGTGTGAAAGGTGACTGCTTTTGTGGTCACTAATTTCCTTTGTGTGATTATCATAAAATTCACCACGACTGTTTTCAACTAAAAATTGGAATATCAGGAAGTAGTATGAGCATCACTGTCATGGTGCAATTTTTTTTTTCCGTTCTGCTACAGGATCGGGATGTGTATATCCATGAAAAAAACGCTGGATGCTCTGTTAAATTCTGGAGTGTCACCAGTGAGATCCGAAAACAGCGTTTGGTGCGGCATGTTGTGTGTTTGGAGGAGCAGGACGACTTTGAGTCTGAAAGGTACGTCAGGCAGGCAATAATAAAATCACAGCTTTAGGTAAACAAAGAAGAAAGGAAATGGTGGTTTTGGTGTGAACCTACAGTGCGTCTTATTAGATAAGGCACAGATTTGCTGGAGGAACTTTTTGTTCCTTTCACTTTGTAAAGCAGGTTCAGGAAGCAAGTCTAAAGCTACAGTCTGACTCAGATTTAACTGGTGCTTCAGTAGGTTTTAATCAGTTTGGCCTCAGAGTCAGAAATGTTACAGGTTTAAGATTTATTCAGGATTTGAGCACATGATCTATATTGGCACCTCCGGGTTCTCCCTAAAATGGCACATGAAACTGTGACGATGGCTCGATCTTTTGGAATGTCCTAGATAACATTTCTCCCTCAGCCTAACACAATTGATATCAACAAAATAAAAACAAAAAGCTACAAATGCTGGAAATCTGAAACAAAAACAAAATGCTGGAGAAACTCATCTGGCAGCATCTGTAGAAAGAGAAACTGAGTCCATGTCAAATCCAGTGACTTTTCGTCAGAACTCCGTCTCAGAATTCTGTTTCTCTCTCCACAAATGCTCAGTTTCTCCAGCACTTTTTTTTAAACAACTGAAATCAAATTAACTGGTCAATCATCTCATTACTACTTGTATAACTGTGCTGTGTGGGGTTCAATGCCATATTATACAATCACTGCATTCAAATTAATAATCTGTGAGTGAACCACTCTGAGAAACTTCTGAAAAATATAATAATAAGCATCTTTCTTGTACCTTGGTCAAACAATTGTATTTAGAGCTAACCTGGCTGAGCAGTCATCCAAGGGGATGTTTGGTACTGTGTGACCTGACTTGTGTCTCTTTGAACTCCATCACTTTTTTTAAATGGCTAAAATTTAGTGAGGAAATGATTCATTCAGGATTGCAATAGTGGTGTGTTGTAATCTGATTCTTCAGTATTGTAAATGTGTAATTGTTATAGCAGCTGAGCCCTGACTGACTTCTATATTATTCTAACCAACACTTTTATGTCAATATGCTGAATACTTCATCCAGGACTTGGCCTGCTTTATTATTAATGGGTTATATAGAGTTCAGAACCCAGTGTTTCACTATTTTTATAGCTTCTTTGTAGCTGCCAAGTCTTAACCTACCCTTGTGTTAATAAGTACTATTTGGGAATAGGGCACCCTGCACTAATGGGTTCTATCTAGCACCAAGGACCCAGAATGCCCCTTTGTTAATGGATTCTATTTAATAGCTTTTTAGTGAGTTTGATACAGTGTGGCATTAAAGGGAGAGTTTGTAATCTTTTCTGCTGTTCTTCCAGGCTGTGGCAGCAAGTGACTAGAGCAATAAAGAACCGTGATCAGGAACAGGCGACGCTGGAGAAATTTATTTTGGAGGAAGCACAACGCAAAGCTGCCAAAGAACGTAATGATAAGCATGAAGACTGGGTGCCGCGACTATTTCAGCAGGATGTGGCAACAAAGAACTGGCAGTATAAATTCACAGAGTACGTGGTTTTCATCACACACATTTATATACGGAGGAGGAAATACAATGAATAACTCTCACGTGCCCAGCAGAGTGGATAATGGTACCATCCTATGGGCAAGAAATTACTCCAGTTCTATTTCCTGCATTTACTTAGCTGAGCTGCTGTACAGCCATTGCACCAGCACTCAGAGGAGGGTAAAAGAATTATGTAGCTATCTTTTGCAGATGGCCTCACTGATAAGTGTATCCGGGTAAAGTTTAGAGGAGGATACGATTGAACTCAGCTGTGATGTCCATCCCATGACTAAATAGACTGATGTAACTGTGGTCAGGGTTTTTCACTTCTGTGTTAACCAGCCTGGACAATTTTCCTGTCCTCTTTAATGCAATATCAGTCTCGTACTTCTGGATAATCCACAAAGAAAAGATCATTTGCTGTTCTGGCATCTGGACAAGCCTATCCAACTAAGAATCAGCACCTTCAGATGAGCAAAACAAAAAAAAAATACACAAGTAAATTTGAGTAATAAATGTCGTGGCTAGGGTTTAAAGTGACAACATTTGTGTTTCGAGTTCCACAATGTTGCTGGCACATAACAGATGGCACTGCTGATGTGCTTGTATCTGTTTTAAAAATTTTAATCCTTTTGCCTACACCTCAGAGTGTGATCCAGCACCTTCATAAGTAGCTTTCCACAAATCCATCTGAACTCCGAATGTAACATGAGAGGTTCTGGAGTGACCCATGCAGCCTGTCAACTAAATCTAAATAAATGAACAATAAACTAAGCTCTTTTTCATTTTACCAGAACTATGGGGAACAAAGATCATTATAAATATGATTATTCTTTATCTCAAGCACCTCACAGGTGGTGGATGTGATGCAGCAATAAGGTTTCTGGTAGACAGATGTGGAATTGAGAACACCTGTAGTATCTGTGCTAAAAGCAGTGAGTTCACAGTCATTTAGAGCAAATACTTCATCCATACTTGTGCTCTTTGGAAAGCATAATTTTGCATAGAAAGCCACTACAGTTAAAATCTCTGAGCCATATTGTAGATTATAATATAATTCCACTGCTATACAATTTATAATCCTTAGGTTTTGGTTCAGTCTCAACCCTAGCTCTATTTAGCATGACTCTACAAACACTTCCTGTTGGAAATGTTGTCTTTTAAATACTTGCTGAGTCTTTTGCTTTGACTGTAGAATTCCTGCCTCAAGTTAGAGGGAACAGGATCAGAACCCGGTTCCCAGAAATAGAGGTTGAACCTCTAGAATTGGGATCCAGCAGAATATGCCTGTGTTTGGTGTGTGTAGTTAGGTGCCCTCACCATACAAGTAGTGAAAGACTATCACATCCTCACACCTTTCTGGATTTACTGGCATATTAGTCATAGCTTTGGCCATAGCAACATCATCCATGCCATGGCCTGTCAGACTGCTCAGCCTATGAATTTTTCCACTACTACACACTATCCATAAGGGAAAGAGAATGAAAATATTTAAAAATAAAATCCGAGTGATTTTCCAAGTTTTATTTGGAGTGAGGGAGCCAATATGTGGTAAATAGAGCTCAGTTGCTGCTTTTCATTTTAGCTCAATGTAGGCCCTTCCCTAGTTTCTGTGCTTTATAACTCTATGACTCCAATCCCTTATGGGAGGCTTCCACAACACCCGGAGAGATTTACGTGCATTATTTGTGATGCTTCTCTGCCTTTTTATTTTTGTCTTCCAGTGCCAGTCCCTGGAATCCAACAAATGACATTGTTCAATTTGAGAAGGATGGAATCATCCAGACAAATGTTCGGCACCAATCAATAACAATCAAGTCAACAGATGCGATCAGCAACAACAGTCAAATAAGACGGCAGGTCATGATCAAAATGAACTGTAAAATTGTACAACACAAGGAGAAAGCCATTCACCCCATTTCAACAAATAGAAAAAGCTATCTAGTTAATATCATTCCCTGGTCCATTCTTTCCCAAGAGTGTGTCCGTTTCCCTTGTTAATACTGAAAGATTCTGCTTTCACAACCATTTTTGGTGAGAAATTTCATGACTTAAACAAAGTTGTGTGTACAAGAGATTTTCCCTAGCCTTCGCTTTTTTTTGGTAATTATTTTAAGTTTATGCTCTGATTACCAACTGCTCGAACAGTACAAAATAACTTTGAACAATTCTGTTAGATCTTCTTTTAGCCTCTCTGTGGTTTTGACATTTTTCCAAACAGCAAACAACATTTTAACTTGCTGTGTAACCTATGATTTGTTAAATTTGTCATTACCATTTTGCCTTTGTTTTATTCATGAAAGCTTCTTTTATCGACATTTTCTTTCATCTGTGCATCTCTGTTCACTCTTGTCGATTTTATATTTTGGCTTCAAATAGACAAACACTTCCCTTTTTAGGAATAGAAAAGGTCATTGGGTTCAAGAAGATTCCTCGAAGAACAAATACCCACTTCCTAATGTCCCTTTCATGTGACTTGTTTCTAAATTTGTCTCATGGGTGGAGGGCAGTACTCAATCTCTGTGTCTAAAGTAAGATCTTGAGCTACGTACACATCCTATAGTTAGCACTTCCCATCCTTATTTCCCAAATAATTTTGTACTCTTCTCACTTGTCTTCTTTTAGCCTTCGTTGCTCTATTTAAGACAGTTCCAATCTCTCCAGTCTTTCCTCAACCAAACTTTTTTTTTTTGATAATATTTTGCTACATTCAGGAAATGTGGGCTTTGCTAGCTAGGCCAATATTTATTGTCATTCCCTAATTGCCTTTGAGAATGGTGTTGGTGAGCTACCTTTGTGAATGGCAGCAGTATATTTGGTGTAGGTAGACCCACAACATTGTGAGGGAGTTCCAGGTTTTCCAACAGGGATACATTTCCAAGTCAGGGTGGTATGTAACTTGGAGAGGAACTTTGCAGGTGGTCGCGTTTCCACAGATCTGCTACACTTGTCTTTCCAAATGGATTGTGGATTTGGTAGGTGTTGTCCCAAGAGTCTCAGTGAATTTCTACAGTGCATCTTGTAGATGATGCACATTGCTGCTGCTGCTGCTACTGTGCATTGGTCATGGAGGAAGTGAATGTTTGTGGATATGTGCCAAGTAAATGGCTAATTTGTCCTGGATAGTGTCAAACATCTTGAGTGTTATTGGAGCTGCACTCATTCAGACAAGTAGGAGTATTCCATCACAGTTCTGTCTTGTGCCCTTGTAGGTGGTGGACAGGCTTTAGGAAATGAGGACATGTTTCTTACTGCAGGATTCCTGGCTATGACCTGCACTTGCTGCAACGATATTCATATGGGTCATACAGTTTAGTTTCTGGTTAATGGTAACCTTCAGAATGTTAATATTGGAGGATTTCACAACAGTAGTGCTATTGAATGTGAAGGGTGAATGGGTGGATTCTGGAGGTAGTCATTGCCTGGCACTTGTGTAGAGCAAATGTTACTTGCCACTTGTTGGCCCAAGTTTGAAATTGACTAGGTCTTGCTGAATTTGGACATGGAGAGTATTTGAGGAGTCACAAATGGTGCTGAACATTCATCATTGATGAGCAGCTGAAGATACTTGTTGCAATGTTATAATATCCAGTCAGAAAACTGGCCTCCCACAGGGACAGGTGGTTAAAAAGACATTTGGCATGCTTGCTTCATTGGTCAGTCCTTTGAGTATAGGAGTTGGTAAGTCTGGTTGAGGTTGTACAGGACATTGGTGAGGCCTCTTCTGGAATACTGTGTCCAGTTCTAAGAAGGATATTATTAAGCTGGAGAGGGTTCAGAAGAGATTTACCAGGATGTTGCCAGGTGTGGAAGGTTTGAGTTATAAGGAAAGACTGAATAGGCTGGGACTTTTTTCACTGGAGCATAGGAGGTTGAGAGGCCACCTGATAGAAATTTATAAAATAACGAGGGGTATAGACAGAGTTAATGGTAGTTGTCTTTTCCCTAGGATGGGGGATTTTAAAACAAGGGAGCACATTTTTAAGGTGAGAGGAGAGAGATTTAGAAAAGGCATGGGGGCAAATTTTTTACACAGAGGGTGGTTCGCATGTGGAATGAACTTCCTGAGGAAGTAGTGGATGTGGGTACAGTTACAATGTTCAAAAGACATTCAGATAAGTACATGAATAGCAAAGGTTTGGAGAGATATGGGCCAAGAGCAGGCAGGAGGGACTGGTTTAGTTTGAGATTATGTTCGGCATGGACTGGTTGGACCAAAGGGTCTGTTTGCATGCTGTGTGACTTTATGACTCTTTGACAAGTGACTTGCTAGGCCATTTTAGTTAAGAGACAAGCACATTGCTGTGAGCCTGGATTCATATGTAGACCAGACCAAATAAGGCCAGCAGATTTTCTGAAGTACGTTAGTGAATCAGATGGGTTTTTATGGCAATGGTCTCATGATCATCATTAGTTTTTAAGTCCAACTTTTTTTTACAATTCAAATTCCACCATCTGCTATGCTATTGCCTCTTCATGGTTTTGACATTCTTTTAAAACAGGAACCATTTTACTTTACAGGTAACCTATGATTTGATTAAAGTTAGCATTTGCTTTTCTTTTATTCATCAAAGTTGTTTTTAACAACCTTTCCTCTCATTTGAGCATCAGAGCTCCAAAGCATCCCTGTTCTTAAACTCCTTTATTTTTAGCTCATTTTAATTCATTTACGAGATATGGGCGTCGCTGGCTGGTCCAGTGTTTATTGCCCATCCAGAGTTGCCCATTGAGAAGATGAGAATTAATCTGCCCTTGGAGAGGCAGGGATTGATCAACAATAATCAATATGGCTTTGTTAAGGGAACGTCACATCTGACAAACCTGATGAAATTTTTCAGAGATAACCAGGTGTGTAAATGAGGGCACTGCATTCAGTGTAGTCTACTTGGACTTCAGCTAGGCTTTTCCCACATGGAAGACTGCAAGTGAAACTAAGAGCCCATGGGTCCAAGGGAATTTGGCAAATTTAATACGGAATTGGCTGAGTGACAGTAAGCAGAGGCTGATGGTTGAAGGGTGTTTTTGTGACTGGAAGCCAGTGTCCAGTGGGGTTCCTTGGAGATCAGTATTGGGGCCCTTGCTATTGGTGCTGTTGTGATATATATAAATGGTTTAGACTTGAAAATAGGAGAGTGTATCAGTCAGTTCACAGACAATATGGAAATTGGTGGAATGGTAATTAGTGAGCAGGATAGCCTAAGAGGATATAGACGGGCTGGTCAGAGGGGTTGATCAGTGGCAAATGGAATTTAATCAGATAAGTATGAGGTGATGAACTTGGGCAGGACAAAGAAGGCAAGGGAATACATGAACAAAAGGACCCGAGGAAGCACCAAGAATCAGAGGGACCTTGGTGTGTATGTACACTGGTCCCTTAAGGAAGTGGAACAGGTAGATACAGTGGTTAAGAAAGCATATGGGTTTATACATAAAATAATGAGAGGTATAGGTAGAGTTGATGGTATTTGTCTTATCCCTAAGATGGAGAATTACAAGACTGGGGGCACATTTTTAAGGTGACAGGAGAGAGATTTAAAAAAAGATATAAGGCAAATTGTTTACACAGAGGGTGGTTCGTGTGTGGAATGAACTTCCTGATGAAGTGGTGGATGTGGGTACAGTTACAGTGTTCAAAAGACATTTGGATGAATATATGAATAGGAAAGGTTTGGACAGATATGGGCCAGGAGCAGGCAGGCAAGACTAGTTTAGTTTGGGATTATATTTGTCATGGACTGGTTGAGCCGAAGGGTCTGTTTCTGTGCTATAGGACTCGACAACTTGCCTTTATTAGCCAAGGCATAGTATTTAAGAGTGGGGAGGTGTTGATGGAATGACATAACATGTTGGTTAGGCAGTAGCTTGGGTCCTGCGTGCAGTTCTGGAATCCACATTAAAGTAGGGATGTGATTGCACTGGAGAGAGTGCAGAGGAGGTTTACCAGGATGTTGCCTGGGCTGGAGAGTTTTAGTTATGAAGAGAGATTGGATAGACTGGGGTTGTTTTCTTGGAGCAGAACAGATTGAGGGTTGGGGGTGGGGGCATGACTGAGATGTTTAGTATTATGAGAGGCATAGACAGACAGAAACATTTCTCCTTGGTGGAGAGATCAATGAATGGCACACAGATTTAAGACAAAGGGCAAGAGGTTTACAGCAAATGTGATGAAAAATGTCTTCATCCAGAGAGTGTGGAGGGAATCCAGAACACACTGTAAGGGTGGTACAGACAGAAACATTCATAACATTTAAGAAGGATTTAGATGTACACTTGCAATGTACACCTACAAGACAGTGGGGCAAGTACTGGAAAATAGGATTCGAATTGTTAGATATAGTAAGAACTGCAGATGCTGGAGTCAAACATAACAGTGTGGAACTGGAGGAACACAGCAGGCCAGGCAGCATCAGAGGAGCAGGAAAGAAATTTCTGATGATGGGTCCCGACCTGAAACATCAACTTCCCTGCTCCTCTGATGCTGCCTGGCCTGCCGTGTTCCTCCAGCTTCACACTGTGTTACCTTAGAATAGTTAGATAGCTGTTCTTAATTGACCAAAGCACCTTTTTCTGGACCCATGGTCTGTTATGACCGTGACTCTGTGGTGAGCTGCCTTCTTGAACTGCCGTAGGTGGACCCACAATGCTGTTAGGGAGGGAATTCCAGGATTTTGACCCAGTGACACTGAAGGAACTGTGATATTTTTCCAAGTCAGGAATGTGAGTGACTTGAAGGGGAACTTGCAGGTTGTGGTGTTCCCACTATCTGCTGCCCATGTCCTTCGAGATGGAAGTGGTTGTGGGTTTGGAAGGTGCTGTCTAAGGAGTTGTGGTTAATTTCTGCAGTACATCTTATAGTTTTATATTCCTATATACTAGCAGGCAAACACCGAAAAATAAATTTTAGGAAAATGAAAGGTTAATAATAATAATCAGTAAAAGCTGAGCAAATTAATTTCAAACCAAACCCATTTCCTCATATCCCTTTGTATGTTTTTTTGTTCTGTGTCTGTATCCTGGCTGTGGGCCAGAACCCTTGTGTCTAAACTAGGGTTCTGGATACAGTATACACCCTAGGCTAAGTGTAGCTCCCATAATCAGCACTTCCCATTGCCATTTCCCCTTTAGTACTTTCAGTTTCCATTTTCGCTCAGTGCCCCAGCAGTCTAATTTTCCCACTAATGCCATTTAGACAACCTACTGACCTCAGTCGTCTCTTTGATGCCCAGAGATCCCACATTGCCACAGTTTTCCTAGTTTTTGTTCAAGTATTCAAACCTCCCCCAGTATTCCTTCAAAGCTACTAGAAGTACCAGTCTTAAGAAGTAATGGAAGACAGAAGTTAGAGAGTATACAGATATAATTATTGCAAGGTCGAGGAAGGTTATACTAACAATTGCACTTGAAATCCAGTGAGATTTCATTATTGACACAAACTAATGTACTATCTGGCAAAATAAACTAGGTGCTTTTTGTCTGTTTTGTAATTCAGTCTTTCCACATTACTGTCTTCTATAGTTTAACTTCTGTATTATTCTTCCTTATCTCTGTATTTAAACCTGAATCTTTACCCATTTTTAAAACTTAAGTCTTTCTCCTGTGCTTCTGCTGTGCTGTTGGAACACATATCTCTTGACTGCAAATCAATTCTACATGGCAGTCTTTCAGCTGATGAAAAGACTGAATATTAAAGTTGATCTGTTCCAATCTAATCACAAGGTTTGACTTTATATTTTGAATTGCTTATGTGTAATTCAGTACAATATATCATGAAATATTTAGTTTTATTCTTTTTAAAGTTGACATGCCACTTTAAAAGCTTAGCCTCTATATGAATGCAGTTACATTATGTATGTCGAGTGAGGGCAGTAGTAAGTTAGGACAGATTGAATTATAGTTGTCTGCATTGCTAACAAGTGCTTTCCGTTAGCAGGTCTCAGTTCAGGAATATATTGGGTGCAAAACCAGTGATTGCTCAGCACCAAAAGGGTCACAGAACACGGAGAGCAGTTGTTCAACACCAGAACCAGTGCAAGATGACTCATCCGATGAGGGTAGGTGCTCTACTTCCCTGAAAATTCAAAAGGAGCTCTTCATGTTGCAACACTGTCTTCAAATAGCACAGGACCTGGTACAATGTGATTGGGCTGGAATATCCGTTATCCTGAGCCAAGTACAGATCACTTACAGCAGGCTTAGGCCTGGTGGCAATCACTTGGCAATCAAGCTGCCTGACTGACCCGAGTTTCTCCAGCACTTTCGGTTTGTATTTCAGATATCCATTATACCCAATACTTTGCTTTAGTTTGAGCATCAATTAATAAACTGCCTGCTTTGCATTTCTTTGGGGTTTGCAGCATCTCCCAGCATACCACCAGAGGAAAATTAGTGGAAATCCTGGACAAATTATGTAATTTGACAATAGCGGTTGTTTGACAGAAACCCTGGAGAAATAGTGAGAGTGGTAAAGTGGTAGACCAGATGCATCCCTGTAGAAATTCTACTTCAATGTCTCGACTCATACATAAAGAATGGGCAGTGAGGAAAGGTCTTTACAACTCCCAGTGTTTATCAAAGTCTGGGCTGAAGGAAGGACAAAGGAGAGAGAATTTGAAGTAAAACACATGCTTCAAAAGAAATCAGGAAGGGTATCTCAAATGATGGAGAGAGGCTAAGGCTGGAATCAGGAAGGCTAAGAGGAGGCATGAGGAAAGAATGGCAGATTGCACTAAAACAAATAGTTATTCAAACATATTAATAATAAAAGATTAGTGAAGGATAGCGTGGGGCCCATAAGTAGCAAGCAGGGTAAGCTGCTCACTGAAGCAAAGGGTATGACGGAGTTACTAACTGAATATTTTGCTTCTGTATTTGACAAAGTAGAAAATGGTGACAGTGGCCTAGTCGAAAAATGTGGTGTTGAGCAACTGAGCAGTATAGTGATAGATAAAGAAGACATACTAAAAAGACCGGTAGCACTCCAGTTAGAGAAGTCACCAGGCCCGGTTGGGAAGCATTTTAGCTTGCTGAGAAAGACCGAATTATGGAACCGTGACAGAAATTTTCCAGGCCCCTCTGAACACAAGATCTGTCCCGGGGGACTGGAGGATTGCAAATGTAACACCGTTGTTTAAGAAAAGGGCAAAGGATAACCCAGGAAACGACAGACCTGTCAGCTTGAGATCAGCATTGATGACATTGGGAAAACTGATTGAGGCCATAATATGGGTTGGCGTAAATACACACTTACAGAAAAGTAAGTTAATATTAGACAGTCAACATTGCATTGTCAAGGCCAGATCATGTCTGACTAATTTCATTGAGTCCTTTGACAAGGTGACACTGGGTAGTGGATGAGGGTAGTGTTGTGGATGTTGTATATTTAAATTTTCACAAAGTATTTGATACGGTGCCAAATGACAGGTTGGTTAGCAAATTGGGAATGTTTGGGATTGATGGGTCCTTGGCAGCATGGATTAGAAGTTGGCTAAAAGATAGAAAACAGAACAAAGGTATAGATGGGCATTTCTCAGATTGGAAATGGATTGAAAGATGGTGTTCCCTCGGGATTGATGTTGGGATCTTTGCCTTTTCTGATTTATATAAACAATGTGGAGATGGGTGTTGAGGCCAAAATCTCTAAATTTGCAGATTATACTAAGCTCGGGAGAAGATTGAATTGTGAGAATGATGCTGAGTGGCTTCAGAGGGACGTTGACAAGTTGGCCCAATGGGCAGGCACCTAGCAGATAAATTTCAATGCAGAGAAATGTGAAGTTTTATAGAAGAAACATGGAGAACAATACAGACTGAATGGTACAACTTTCAGGGGAGTACAGGAGCACAGGGACCTTGGGGTTTAGGTGCATAATTCTCCTGAAGGGGTCCAGGCAAACTGAAACAGTTGTTAAGAAGGCATATAGGATCCTTGAGTTTATAAATAGAGGCATAAGAGTATAAAAGCAAGGAAGTGAGGCTACACCACTGAAAATCATTGGTCAGACCACATTTGGATTATTGTGCTCAGTTCTGAGCACCTTATTAACTAGGGGTCACAATTTCAAGACTGTCAGCAAGAGAGCTTAGGAGTGAGATGAGGAGAAACTTCCTCACTCAAGAGTGTTGTTGGGATTTGGAATGCACTGCCAGGGAGAGTGGTAAAGGTAGATTCCAAACAAGGTTTCAAAAGGGTGCTGGTTATATATTTGAAAGTGATGAATTTAGAGGGCTACAGAGACAGGGCTGAAGAATGGAACTGGCTGGGTAGCCCTTTTGGTGCCAGTGTAGACACTGAGTCAAATGGACTCTTTCTGTAGCGTAAAATTCTATGGTTCTTTATATGCTGTTGTGACCTCAAATTATGGCAATTATGCCTGGTCATCAGCTTAATCTCTAGAATTCAAGTAGCAATGAATGTGGCAATAGAAGTACTTTACAGCCTTATCCCTGACCTAATTTCTAATACATTTTGAACCACGATCAGCCTGTGTAAACCCATGCCTTTTTATCTCCAGGTGAGTCTATAACAGCATCAGATTCTCAGTATCTTAACGCCATATTTGGATACATTTCCGAGAGTCAGGGTGTTCATTCACAGTGTTATAATGAGCTTCTTAATCACAAAACTACGAGACAGTTGAAAACTGAGTGGTTTGGGTTGGAGCCATAGCTCAAAGGACATAGCACAAAACCAGTGGATTTGATCCAGGATACCTAACATTGCAGCCGTCCTGAATTCTGCATTGTACTTATACATTTAAAAAGATGAATTCTTTACTTGTTACATATCAAAATTAGAAATTTCATGGCAGATTTCTGGTATTGCGATACCTAAGCTCATAGCAACATCAGCTATAGTTGGAAGTTTCTTCCTGCCTTTTAGTACAATCTAAGAGTAATCTAATAGCTCCTCACCAAAGAAGAAAAATTTGAACAGTAATTTCTACAAATGCGCTGTTTGGGACACATGTTGTCTGTACTGGAGGATCTTTTTGCAGGAAGGTGGGTGGGAGGAGGTGTATTCTAGGTAGCTGTGGGAGTCGGTGGGCTTGAACCCTCCCATCCACCTTCCTGCAAAAATGCCATCCCCTATTCCCAATTCCTTCGCCTCCGCCGCATCTGCTCCCAGGATGAGGCATTCCACTCCCGTACATCTCAGATGTCCTTGTTTTTCAAGGACCGTAACTTCCCCCCCTCTCAGTGGTCGAGAACGCCCTCAACCGTGTCTCCCACATTTCCCGCAACTCATGCCTCACACCCCGTCCCCGCAATAACAACCAAAAAAGAATCCCCCTCGTCCTCGCGTACCAGCCCACCAACCTCCGGATCCAACGCATAATCCTCCGACACTTCCGCCATCTGCAATCCGACCCCACC
>NC_063348.1:4894593-5048626 GCF_021869965.1 Rhincodon typus
AACTGACGTTTTCCCAGCCACCATCAGTTCTGAAGAAGGGTCACCGGACCCGAAACGTTAACTCTGTTTTCTCCTCCACAGATGCTGCCAGACTTGCTGAGCTTTTCCAGCAACTTTGTTTTTGTTCCTGATTTACACATCCACAGTTCTTTTCATTTTTATTTACAATACATGACCTGCTGTCTCTTCACTGAAGTCATTAACTTAAATAGCAAAAAGCTGAGGCCCTAGCACTCCTCCCTGTGGCACCCCACTCGTCACATTCTGTCCACTTGAAAATGCTGCTTTTATTCCTTGTTATTGTCTCCTAGCCATTACCAACCCTCCCTACATCCCAATATATTACTCCCAACTCCATGTTCTTGTCTTATCTACTAACCTTTAGGCTGACACCTAATCAAATGCCATTTGTAAACCCAAGTGTACGATATCTGCTGTTCCCCTTTATCTAATCTACTGGGTTCATCCAAAACAAACTTTTAATAAATTTGTTAAACTCAATTTTCTTTCTGTAAAATTGTATTGACTTTGTCTGATCATACTAAGAGCATTGTTAAATGTTTGTCAGATTTTAGTCCTGGAGTTTCTCTGATACTATTTTTCCACTGAAATTAAATACCTTATTAGCTTACATTTACTTTAACACTAGGTTACCTCCTAATGCTCGTAATTTATGGTTTCTTCCTTGAAGACATTAAACAAATATTTTGAGTCCCCTTCATTCCTTCTAATCATTTCAGCACTAACATTCACTTTAGCTGCGTTCCTTCTTTTTACATACTTGTAAAAGCTCCTACAATCCGCTTTTATTCTTCATGGCTAGTTTACTGTAATTCTTATTTTTTCACTTTTTAATCAGGTTTTAGGTGGCTCTTTGCCGGTTTTTAAAGCACTTTCAATCCTCAGACTTGTACTCTCTTGCTTCTTTTAATCTGTTTCTATCCTTAACCTCCTTGATGATCTATGAATCGATTATTCTTGCTGCATTTTTGTTTTTCTTTACAAATGTAACATTTTTGTTGAATTTTTTTTTGTATTGTTTATTCATCATTGTATTTTTTTTTAGTCTACTTACCAAATTAATCTTAGGTAACACCACTTACGTAGTTGACTTTATTAAAGGGAAGTTTTTTTTGTTTGGGATTACAATATTTGGCTTTCAAAGTTAATATGGAATTCAGTTAATTTCATTATTACAGTAGTTCTTTAATTGTGAGATTCACTTCATAGAATCCCTACAGATTAGAAGCAGGCCATTCAGCCCATTGAGTCCACAATGATGCTGTGAAGACCCAGCCTGCCCATCCCTGGACACTATGGGTAATTTCGCATGGCCAGTCCACCTAACCCGCACATCTTTGGACTGTGGGAGGAAACCAGAGCACCCGGAGCAAACCCACACAGGCACGGGGAGAATGTCTGTGTGGAGTTTGCACAGTCACCCAAAGCTGGAATGGAACCCGGGTCCCTGGCACTGTGAGGCAACGGTGCTAACCACTGAGCCACCCCTCGCGGAATTAACCCTTCCTCAGCAAAAACAATTCTGATGAAAACTGGAAACTAGAGGGAAATCTTATGAATCTAAATGACCAGTTGAACTGCAAAACAATGTACTCTTTTGATCTAAGTGAGTCAACATCTGAATAAAAACCTAAATTATGCTTATTTTCAGGAACCTCGCTACACTGAATTGGCAAGCCTGTCACAAACAGAACGCATCATGGATCGGATTCCTGAACCCCTACTACTGGCTGGTCATCTGTATACTTGTATCATTCCAATTAATCATCAATTATTTTTATGAGTGAGCAAATGACTCCCTGTTCAACAACCACTTTGAAAGTGTTGAAGACTGTTAACAGGATCCTATTGAGAATGATTGCAGTATTTCCATGGTGTAAAATGGATTACCAAGGCAACCATACATTAAACATCTGAGGAGAGGGATCCTTGGGGGCAGAAAAATTGCTTTATGTTCAGTTGCATCCAGGGTGGGAGCTTTACCTGTGGTCGTTATTCGTACGCAGTCACCTCCAAGGACAACCAACCCTAACCTAGGCCTTAATGCTGAAGCCAAATATGACTTTTCCAATGTGCAATTTTTTTCCTTCTCCTTTCTTCTAGGTCCTTCTACTCCAACAACAATTTAGAAACTTTCCTCTCAACAGTATTTATAAACTGAGTAGATGGTAATGTTTGTGGTGTTCAATTTGTATACTGTTCTGAATATGAATTTAGACACCGTCCATGAATGTGACAGACTCCTTTAGTCTGTCCCACCTCTGTAGCAGTCTATACTCAAAATGGCTTTGTAGAATATCTTTTGCACACTTGTGAATCTTGCTCTAACTTTAGCACTAAGTACATTCTTAAGCAGAAAGCTGCAAAGGATTATTATAGGTTTGAAAAGAAATGCCTCCAGGATGGCAAGAACCTATAGGCACCACCTGCTACTTTTCTTCTTGTGGGCTCAATAAAATTTCACATCTGTGTAACATTCTATGAATGAAATGCACAATAATGTAAACAGGTGCAAATAAATAAAACAACATTTTTAAACCATGAAAGTACATGTGTTTAAACATTCCAACAGGATGATGGGTCGTTTTCACTTCAAGTCACTCAGTGCACCAGTTCAAAGGGTATAATGGCAAGGATAAATGCCAGCCCTGTGATCCTACGTGAACGCTGTATGTATCTGGTGACATGGGGCAGGCACAGGTAGAAACTTCATGTTGTAATTAAATTGTGATCTAATTACACCTTCCATGTCATTTTGCAAATATGATACTTGCTCACCAAGGTGGAAAAATAACATCTCCTCCCCATCTCCCTCTTGAAATTATCAAACGTAAATAATGTGCATGCTATTTAGACACTAAGTTGAATAGATTGAACGACCAGAGGGTTCAGTCAGACAATTCATTCAACAGTTGTGGTTACTACTGATTTTTTTTCCCTCTTTTACCACTTTTTATCGGATTGTCATTAGATTTGCATAACACTTTGTGCAAATTCATATTTTGGTACCATCACTAAGTAATCATTAAATTTCATGAATAGGTGCCCTATCTCCCATATTGGAAGAAGAAGAGGACCAACAGAATCCGATCTGGTAGGTTGGTCTACACAGGGAACACACTGTACTATTTGCAATGTACCAGCACACTAACATCTTCACACAGAATGAACTGATATTCGTGTGGCACTTTGAATATCCCATGATGCTTCACAGAAATGTTATTAAACAAAATATGACACCAGAGACACAACAAAATATCTGAACAATGACCAAATGGTCAAAGAGTATGCTTAATCAGCATGTTAAATGAGTAGAGGGGTTTAGAGAATTTCTGGACTTGGGCCTAACCAATTAATGCTGAATTAATGAAAATTAAAAATCAGGACATGAGCAGGGACCACAGAATTTATACAGCTGGAGGTCATAGAGGTAGGAAGGCATGAATACACGGAGGAATTGAAAAAAAAAGGCAAGAAATTAAACATAAAAGTATCGCTGAACCAAGAGTAGGGGTGACAGCTGAAAAGGCACTTTAGAAGCGTTCGAGTTTTGGATGAATTGGAAGTTCGCAACAGGTGCAAAGTGGGAGGCTAGCCTGGAAGTCAAGTTCAGATAGAAGAAAAGCACGAGTGAGAAGTTCATCAGCATGTAAGATCAAGCAGAATTAAAGACAAGCTAGGTAACAGGTGACTGTAGCTGGTCTTATTAAAGGAGTTTACTTTAGGTAGGAAGCTCAGCTCAGAATCAATTTGGAGACTCGGCAATGTTCAATCTCAGCAGTTAGGGCGAGGGATAGAAACAGAGGCTGGGGAATTGTGTTTGTGGTGTGGATTGAAAGCAGTGGTAGCAGTTTTGCTTATGTTACAAGAAATTTCTGCTATTCAGTACTCGACGTCAGGCAAACAGCATCAAGAGAGGGATCGGGCCGACAGTCAACATATTGAGCCTATAGACCTGTTAATTTTCTGCCATTCAAATATTTATGCAAAACCCGTTTAAATGCTACTATAGAAGCAGAACAAATCAGTCTGCTTCTGACATTGTTATGCAGTGCATTCCAGATCGCAGCAACTTGCTGTGCAGAAAAATGTCTTCTCATAGCACCTCTTGTTCTTTTGCCAATTTAAGTTAATGTCACAAAAACAAATTCCTGGAGAAACTTAGCAGGTCTGGCAGCATCTATGGAAAATGATAGCAGAGTTAATGTTTTGAGTCTGGTGACCCTTTTCAAAACTGATAGTAGTTGGGAAAAGGTATACATGCTGAAGATGTGGCGGGACTAAGGAGAAGGTGAAGATGGAGCCTACAGAGAGAGAGAAAGACAATAAAGAAAAAAAAAATCAAGAACTGCAGCTGTAAGAAATCTGAAACAGGAACAGAAATTGCTGGAAAAACTCAGCAGTATCTGAAGACAGAAAGCAGGCACTACCACTTCAATACACCACCATGTTGCCTGGCTGACATTTCTGTCTCAGGCATTTTTCATGCAGAGGATGGTGCATGTATGGAATGAGCTGTCAGAGGATGTGGTGGAGGTGGGTATAATTACCAAATTTAAAAGGCATCTGGATGGGTACATGATTAGGAAGGGTTTAGAGGGATATGCCATATTCTGGCGAATGAAACTAGGTTAGATTGGGATGTCTAGTCAGTGCAGATGAGTTGAACCACAGGGTCTGTTTCCATGCTGTACGACTCATTTTCACCTACTTATGGTCCCCATTATCAGCTTCTCTCTTTCCCTGGCTTACCATTATTCATTCCTTTGTCTAACTGTCTTTTTCTCTTTCTGGGCTCTGTCTCCACCTCTCTGCCTCCAAGTTTCTTCCCCTCCACCCCAGTCTTCAGCACAAGTACCATGTTTCCCTAGCTATTATCAGTTCTGAAGAAGGGTCGCCGGACTGTAAACATTAACTCTGCATGGTCTGCACAGTTGCTGCCAGACCTGTTGAATTTCTTAAGCAATTGCTGTTCTTGTTTCAGATTTTCGAAAAGCACTGTTAGTTGTTTTAGTTAAATTTATGTCCTCCGCTATCAAGCCTTCTGCCACTGGAAACAAGTTTTCCCTTATATAGTCTATCAAAATTATAACATAATAATAGCCTTGGTTACAAGAATAACTCCAGTCTCTCCATGTAACTGGAGACACAACAGCCTGGTACTCCTGCTTGTAAATATCTCTGCGTTCTCAATAGTTTAGAAATCCTTCCTCAAGTATGGAGCCCAGTACTGACCTCCTGCTGACATCTATACAGTGTTTTTTCACATTTTATTAGGCTTTTGTTGTTGTAGTCTATTCGTTTACCAATAAAGCCCATGATACCATTTTTAAAAAATATTCTTAGAATCATAGAATGCCTACAATGCAGATAGGGGCCATTCAGCTCAGTGACCATCCAAAGAGCATCCCAACCAGACCTACCCCATCACCCTATTGCCATAATCCTGCATTTACCATGGATAATTCACTTAGCCTGCATAATCCTGGACATAATGAAGCAATTTAGCATGGGCAATCCACCTAGCCTGCACATCTTTGGACTGTGGGAGGAAACTGGAGCACCCAGAGGAAACCCACATAGACATGTGAAGAACATGCAAATTCCACACAGACAGTTGCCTGAAGCCGGAATCGAACCCAGGTCCCTGGCGCTGTGAGGCAGCAGTGCTAACCACTGAGCCACTTTGCCGCCCTTGTTTTTTGTATTGTCTTTCTCTGTCTCTGGGCTCTGTCTTCGCCTATCTGCCTCCCCTCTTTTTCAGACCATACCTGCCACATCTTCAGCATTTGGACTACCCTTTCGCAGCCATTATCAGCTCTAAAGAAGGGTCACCCAACTCAAAATTTTAATTCTGCTATGTTTCTCCAGGAACTTGTTTTTGTGACATTAACCAGAGGTGCCATGACAAGATATTTTTCTGCACAGCAAGTTGCTGTGATCTGGAATGCATGCACGACAATGTCAGAAGCAGACTGACTTGTTCTGCTTCTACTTCAGTAGTAATATTCAAATAGGTTTTGCATAAATATTGGATGGCAGAAAATTAACAGGTCTATAGGCTCAAGATGTACATGTTGACTCTCGGCCCTGCCCCTCTCTTGATGCTTCCTTTGCTTCTGATTAGGCATGTTGTTTGCCTGACAACCAGTACTAAATGAGCAGAAATCTCTTGTAACATCAGCAAAACTGCTATCACTGCTTTCAATCCACACCACAAACACAATTCCACAGCTCAGAATCAATCTGGAGACTCGGCAATGTTCAGCCTCAGCAGTTAGGGTTGAGGGATAGACACATATAACTGCTGAGGCTGAACATTGCCCAGCCTCCAAATTGACTCTGAGCTGAGCTTCCTACCTAAAAATCAACTCCTTTAATAAGACCTGCTACCGGGGTTTTGGTTGGTTCGCCGAGCTGATTGGTTTTCATGCAAACGTTTCGTCTCCCTTCTAGGTGACATCGTCAGTGATGTCAGCATCCGTTGAAGCACTGTTGTTCTGTCCTGTTCTCTCACAGTGAGCAGTCTTGCTTCTGGTTTTGTACCGTAGTGGTATGCACATGGGGTCTATTTCAACATGTTTGTTAATTGCGTTGGTGGTTGAAAACCAGGCCTCCAGGAATTCTCATGTTTGTCTCACTTATCCCAGTGCTGTAACTTTGTCCCAGTTAAACTGATGTCCTTCCATGGTGGAGTGTATTGAAATGAGGGAAAGTTAGTTGTGCCGTTTTGCTGCGAGTTGGTGTTCGTGTATCCTGGTGGTGAGTTTCTGCCGTCTGTCCTAGTAGTGTTTCTCACAGTTGCTGCATACGGCTGTAAAATACCACGCAGCAACTGCGAGAAACACTACATAGGATAGACAGGCAGGAAACTCGCCACCAGGATACACGAACACCAACTCGCAGCAAAATGGCACGACCCAACTTTCCCTCGTTTCAATACACTCCGACATAGACTGGGTCAAATTTACAGTACAAGGACAAGCAAAACAAAGACAAGCACGAGAACTCCTGGAGGCCTGGTTTTCAACCACCGATACTATTAACAAACATGTTGAAATAGACCCCATCTACATACCACTACGGTACAAAACTGGAAACAAGACTGCCCCCCATGACAGACTGGACCATATAAATTCAGAGCGGGACCGAACAATAACACGTCAACGGAGGCTACACAGCACTGGTGATGACACCGAGAAAGGAAACAAAACATTTGTGTGAAAATCAGTCAGCTCAGTGAACCAACCAAAAACTCAAACTGCAACCCAAGCTACAGATCTTCGTTAAAATATTAGAGACCAGCTACTGCCACCTGTTACCTAGCTTGTTTTTAATTTTGCTTGAGCTTATAGGATGTTGAAATTCTCAGTTACATCTAGACTTGACTATTCCAAACTAGCCTCTTCCGAAGTTTTCTCACTATCTTCACAGATTTATGTCCGTACACACTAAGGTTCCTCTACTTCTGCACATCCTTTCAAACTGTACTGTTTAGATCATATTGTCTACTGATCTTTTCCAATCAAAATATATTCCGTGTACTAAATTTCACTTGTCTTGGTTCTTCCCATTTCAACGCCTTAAGTCAGTTATTATTTTTCCCTAGTGTTACTACAATTATGAATTAAAATTGTACTCCGAACACTAAACCCTAGCCCTTTCTATATATAAACCTACCAGCTTAACAAGAGACCACCTCACGAGCTTGGCTGATTAAACTATCCAGATGCAGCCACTGCACTGACTTCGCGCTGACCGTGAGACTTTTGACACCTACTCCCACAATTACCTTGACCATACACCATCACACCCCTCTTCCTGTAAAGACTCTATTCCATTCTCCCAGTTCCTCAGTTCCTCAGTCTCATTTATTCTCACAATGCCAACTTCGACAAGGAGCCCCTGAACTGTCCACCTTCTTCCTCAATCGAGGACTTCCCAGCGCCAATACTGTGTAGAGCTGGAGGAGCACAGCAGATGAAGGGTGTAAACCCGAAATGTTGACTTTCCTGCTCCTCTGATGCTGCCTGACCTGCTATGTTCCTCCAGCTCCACACTGTATTGACTCCGACTCCAGCATCTGCAGTTCTTGATATATCCCCAGCTCCATAGTTGACAGGGCCCTCAGCCGGGTCTGACCCATTTCTCGCACTTCAGCCCTCACTCCATCTCTTCGCTCCCACAACAGGGATAGGGACCCCTTGTCCTCACCCACCATCCCACCAGCATCCGCATCCAGAGGATCATTGGCCACCGTTTCTGCCACATCCAGTGAGATGCAACCACCAGACAGACATTTCCCCTCCCCTCACTTCTCAGCCTTCCACAAGGACTGTTCCCTCTGGGACACCCTGGTCCATTTTCCTTCCCTCCCAACAACACCACCACTCCCTGCCCCCATAGTCTCACAGCACCTTCTGTTGCAACCGGTGAAGGTGTAACACCTGCCCATTTACATCCTCCCTCCCCAGTATCCGAGAGCCCAAACATACCTTCCAGGTGATGCAGCACTTTACCTGCACTTCCCACAATCTAGTCTACTCGATTCGTTGCTCACAATGTGGTCTCCTCTCCGTTGGGGAAACGAAGCGTAGACTGGGTGACAACTACATTCTGCTCGCAAGAAAGACACTGGTTCCAGTTGCCTGCCATTTTGACACACCACCCCGATACCTGGCCAACATTAGGGCAGCACGGTGGCACAGTGGTTAGCACTGCTGCCTCACAGCGCCAAGGTCCCAGGTTTGAAACCACTCTTGGGCAACTGTCTGTGTGGAGTTTACATGTTCTCCCCATGTCTGCGTGGCTTTACTCCGGTTTCCTCCCACAGTCCAAAGACGTGCAGGCTAGGTGGATTAGCTATGCTAAATTGCCCGTAGCGTTCAAGGATGTGTAGATTAGGTGGCTTATAGGGGGATGGGTCTGGGTGGGATGCTCTGAGGGTCGGTGTGGAGTTGTTGGGCCGAAGGGCCTGTTTCCACACTGTAGGGATTCTATGATTCTACGATCTCTCTCTCTCTGGCTTGTGTTCCAGTGAAGCTCAATGCAAGCTGGAAGAACAACACCTCATTTTCCACTTGGGGACCCTCTGAACTTAATATCGATTTCAAAAATTTTAGGGCCTGAACTCTCCCATGTCCCAGCCCCCTACCCCACACACCAGGCCTTGTCATCACACAGCCTGCCACTCCACACTACCCATTGTTAGCCACTAACAGTCCCACTGTTCTTCTCTCTTTGGGCTCTATCCCCCCACCTATCGTTTACTCCTTACCCTCCTAACTACCATTAGTCCTGAAGAAACGTTAACTCTGAATATCCTCCACACGCCCAGCGGGAGCTGGACCCCTGTTTTCTTTACGACACTATCGCTCTAGAAGCAGCGGTCGCACAGTTACCGGGCGCCATCGGTGACGTTTTCCCCTGGGCGGCCAATAGGGGGCTGGGGGTGTGGGTCATGCTTGACGGGTTTCTATGGTGACGTGTGGCGGCGGGTAATAACGTAAGTTCCGGTCCTCTCCTGCCTCTTGCATCAGCATCAGAATGGAGGCCGGTGAGAGTGAGTAAACCGGGGGGCACTTAACAGCATTCAGGCCCAGGGAATGATTTCTCTCAGCGGCTTCCTCTCAGTCTGTGTGAAGCCCCTGAGTCGGCTTCTTCAAGATAGTTGCTTCTCAGGCTGGGTACCGTTTAGTCTAAAACCCAGCCCGCACTGTGCACTTTCATATCTTGCGGCCCCAGGCTCCAAAGTGAAAGGGAAAATGGGTTGAAGTGGGTTAGCACCCGGGTTTGATTCCACCCTCGGGCAATTGTCTGCGTGGGTTTCCTCTGGAGACTCTGGTTTCCTCCCTCAGTCCAAGGATGTGCAGGTTAGGGTGGGTTGGCCGTGCTAAATTGCCCCATAGTGTCCAAGGATGTGCAGGTTGGGGTGGGTTGGCCATGCTAAATTGCCCCATAGTGTCCGAGGTTAGGGTGGGTTGGCCATGCTAAATTGCCCCATAGTGTCCGAGGTTGTGCAGGTTAGGGTGGGTTGGCATGCTAAATTGCCCAGTAATGTCCAAGGATGTGCAGGTTGGGGTGGGTTTGCTATGCTAAATTGCCCCATAGTGTCCAAGGATGTGCAGGTTAGGTGGATTGGCTATGCTAAATTGCCTCCTAGTGTTCAGGGATGTGTAGATTAGGTGGGTTAGCCATGTTAAATGTCATGTTACAGAGTAGGGAGGGGTGAGTCGCTGTGGCCTCTTATCTCCATTGTCCCATGTTTACGAACACTGTATGGATTCTATTTTTGTTATTACAAGTTCTGACTCTAACTGGCTCCAGTTGATTCCCACTTTGTAATTAGATGTTGTCAAGTATAGTTTCAGATAGGCTAATCTCATATTAAATGATGAATTACTATTCTGGTCAATGAAATAACTGGCAGATCGTGACCATGGCAATTTATGCATAAGTTTTTACTTTAACTTAACATCCTAATATGTTTGATTATGGTTGCTTATCTGCATCATTAGGGCTTTTGCCTTTTAAGAGTTTTATGTCGAGCAAAACACCTTTGAATACCTTCTGTTGTTAATCCAGAGTTTATCCACTATCAGTTTAACCCAGGTTACTGAATCATAGAATTTTACTGTACAGAAGGAGGCCATTTGGCCCAACATGTCTGTACCAAATCCGGAAAGAACTACCTAGCTAGTCCCATTCTCTACCATTATCTCCATTGTCTCCTAAGTTATACACTTTCAAATGTATATTTCTGAAGAAAGGTCCCGAGCCGAAACGTCAACTTCCCTGCTCCTCTGATGCTGCCTGGCCTGCTGTGTTCCTCCAGCTCCACACTGTGTTATCTCTGACTCCGGCATCTGCAGTTCATGCTATCTCCAAATGTACATCAAGCTCTTCTTTTGAAACCTCCTATGAAATCCATCTCCATCACTCTCTCAGGCATCGCATTCCAAATCCTAACAACTTTCTGAGAGAAGAAGTTTTTCCTCATCTCACTCTTCTCGCTGACTGTCTTGAACTAGTGACCCCCGCCCCCAGTTACTGACATATCAACCAGTGGAAACAGAATATCATTCTTTACCCTGTCAGAATTGTTCATAATTTTGAACAGCTTTAATAAGGTCACCTCACGAGGAGAATAAGCTGAATTTCTCTAATCTTTCCTTGTATCTAAGGTCCCTCATTCCTGGTATCATTCCAGTAAATCTCCTTTGAACTGTCTCCATGGCCTTGACATCCTTCATTAAATCCTCCAGAACTAAACACGATGATCCAAATGTGGTCTGACCAATTCTTTGTAGAGGTGTAGCATCACTTCCTTGCTTTTATACTCTGTGCCTCTATTTATAAACCCAAGGATTCTGTAAGCTGCCTTAACAACTGTTTCAGATTGCCTGACCACTTTCAGAGTATTACGTACGTGAACTCCAACCTCCCTCAGTTCCTGTACTCCCGTCATATCTGTAGCATTGAGCCTATATTGTCTGCCCATGATTCGTCTACCAGGTTATTCCTTCAGAGTTTGTGTAACTTAAATGCGAAACCTTGGGTTTGTGACATTTACTTCTGTGTTTCAATATGGATGTCAAAACTGTCATATTATGGATGTTAATTATAAGATATTTCCTCAGTCAGGTTGTTAATAAATTCAAGTTCACTATTTATCACAAAATCTAGGATAACCGCAATACCGCCATACCCAAAGTGGTATTTGATGTTAGTGACATTTAATTGAGGGATTGGGAATACATTTATCATTCAGTCAATGGAATCAGAACTTTTAATACCTACACTTCATGCATTGAACCCAGTTTCTCTTTCACTTTGGCTTGCGGTGGCAAACTATGAAGGTGAATGGTGCCATCCATTAGATTAAATATTGACCAACCTCTGGCAGGAATCCACGTGAGTCATGTAAACTGTGCTGAAGTTTAAGGTTAGGTACTTTGCTTGGAAAATGGGGAAAAAAAATTACTGGTGGGAGATTTGAATATGTTTACATTCAAGGGAACCTGTACAAGAGGTATAGGAAGTGAAGATGCAGGACAGCAAGCAATTGGGAAGGCAAATGCTGCGGTAGCTTCTGCTTCATGGTATTAGCTTATAAAAGTAAAGAAGTCTCAACGCACTTGTACAGGGTATAGGTGAGACTATACTTGTGTATGCAGGTTATGTGTCCTTCCTTAAATAAAGGTAGCACTTGCCACAGATTGTGAACTTTCTTTGCACAGTGCTTGCTTTGAGATGAGGGTTACCCTGTGTGAAGGGATTTAGCAGATTATGCCTGTATTCCCTGTCATTTAGAAGAATGTGAGGCTATCTAATTGAAATAGAAATCCATAAGCACTTGATTGAATAAATAAAATGGAACTGTTCCCTCCACACAGTTGGAATTAGGGGTCATCCATTTTGGATTGATTTGACGGAGAATTTTACCACTTAAGTGTGTGCGGATCTTTGGAATTCTGCATTCCAGAGAACAGTGAACGCTCAATCGTTGAGTACGTGTAGGTTGATAGATTTTTGATTTTGGGTGCCAAGAGAATTAGGGCATATGTGGATTATATTAGAAACTGTAGTTGAAGTAGAAGATCATGAGAATATTGAATGATGGAGCATGTTTGAAGCAACAGAATGGCTTACTCTAACTCCTGTTCTTATATTCTTCTGCCCTTATTGTTTGGAAAATTAAAGTTAAAGTTATAATGTAGTGTGGTGTGATTAACTGAATTATTCCTGACTTTTAAACACTTTCTTTTAAACCACTGTCTTAAAATTGTTATATCTAGTGAAGTTGATAGTTGCCAGGTCAGAATCTTGTATAGTTTTTCAAATCCCTTCTAACTTTTTGAACCTCCAGTTGGTACAAGCCCAGCCTGTCTAATGTTTTCTCATAAGACACTATTACATGTTAGTCTGGCAAATCTTCTCTAAACTGTTTCCAGTGCATTTACGTCATTCCTTAAATAAGGTGACCAATTCTGTAAACATTAATCCTGATGTAGTCTAACCGGTACCCTTTATAACTGAAGGGTAACTTCCCTACTTTTGTGTTCAATTCCCCTTTAAATGATAATATTAGCTTTCCTAAAATTACTTTGTGATTCATGCATTGGAGCACCCAGATCTCTGTGCATCTCCAAGCTCTGCAATCTCTCACATGTAGATAGTATGATTCATTTTTTATTCTTCCTGCCAAAATGGGCAATTTCACATTTTCTCAAAATATACTCCTTTTGCCAGATCTTTCCCCATCAATGTATCTATATCCATTTTGTAGTTTCCTTATGTCCTCTTCACAACTACCTAACTAACTACCTTTGAGTCATCAAGTCTAGCAATTGTACTGTCAATCCCTTCAGTGAAGTTAATCATATCAGTTGCAAAAACTTGATACCATTAGCATTTAACCCTGTGGCACATGGTTTATTACATCTTGCCAATCAGAAAATGACTTTTAAATGCAGTGTGAATCCAGAGGGAGGTCTTGGCACCAATTTGCTCGAGTCAAACCAGGAAATAACCTCAGATTTACTGTATATGGGGGTGAATTTCTGCAGGAACTCTTGGCTTTTCCTGCTGTAGCTTGGACGGTAGAACCACGGAAGAATGAGAAAAATGCTGCTTTTACTCTTTTTCTGAGGTTAATGGAGATTATTGCACAAATGTTATGATGGCTGAGCAGAAATACGCCTACACAAATTGCCCTGTGAAATGTTATGTTGGTGCAAACCAAAAACGAAATGATCAATGACTGTTCCATCTGTTTCTCCGTCTATAGATACGAACAAACCAGCTGATCATTTTTATCACTTTGTTTTATTTTACCAGGAGCTGACACTAAACTTGTACCATTAAGGTGCTTAAAGAACCTGAAATTACGGGCTAGGCTATTCATATGTTGATTAACAAGCTATTTCAATGGGGCATTGACAGTTGGTGTGTCTGACATCATTTAGATTAGGAAAGCCAATCGACTTGCCATGGGAATACTGGGGGAAATGCAAGAGAAGGAAAACAGAAAACCTGGACAAGACAAAATTGGAATTGTGATTCACAAAGAACTCTATATCTCCCATAAGTTTGTTAGTGTGTGTCAAGTCTGTTGTATATTACAAACCCATTGATGCCACTTTCTTTTTGATTGGCAAATTACATTTTCCCCCAAAATCTGTGACTCTTTTTGTAAATCTTGAACTTCTGCAAGCGCAAACTGGAGTTCTAAATGCTGAGCGCTCCCAAAATGAATTGAAATATGCTGTCAGGATAGATATGGGACCAACATGCTGCTGGTCTGTTGGAGCAATTTGGTGCTAACCCAGGAAAAGAGGTTGATAACTGGAGGCTGGAAACGTGAAATGCGTATATCTTTAAACGGACAGAACCTTTTTGGTTCTGAAGTTACGTACGTCTCCACGTTATGTTTTGCAGCTTCCCAGTACAGCAAGTTCCTTGGTTTATCCACTGAAAGTAGAATGAAGGCTTTGAATGATCACCTTGCTGGGCGGAGTTATATCGGTGGCTTCACATTCTCACAAGCTGACGTGGAAGTATTCCGGTCACTTCCGAAACCACCTCTTGATCAATACTTCCATGTGGTGCGATGGTACAGGCACATTGCAGCAATTTGGGACTGCACCCAAGATGATGCCAAGACCTGTGAACTCCACACATGTGAGTAGTGAGCATCTGGATGGGTGTTCACAGGGAGCATCTGGGCAACCACAGACAGTATGTGCATGCTGAATTGTTGCCATGATTTTCTAAAGCATTGCATTTTAAGACTTTATTTTTTAAAAAAAAATTCTCTAGAGATGGACCCTGGTGGCAAACAAGTGTTTATTGCCGTTCCTTAATTCTTTTGAAAAAGTGAGTTGCCTCCTTGAACTGTGCCATGCAGTCCAAGTGGTGAGAAAAACCCCCGTGTTTCTGTTAGGGAGTTCCAGGATTTTGACCCAACAATGAAGCAAAAACTCTGATTTATGTCAAAATCAGAATGGTGTTTAACTAGTAGGGGAGCTTGGAGTCTTGCGCCTACTGCACTTGTACATATTGTAGAAATCTTGGTTAGTTGTTGTTGCTTTAGCTGTCTGTACTGGAAAAGCTTCGAAGCATGGTTAGTTTGGGAATGCAAGTCTTAGATGCTAATGTCAAGCTAATAATCTTTGTTATTTTGAATAAGCTCAGCCATTTCAGTAATCACATTTTTATATGAATTGCCTGAAGTCTGATATTTGTGGTAGTGGAGATCTCAGGAGGGGGCCAAAATGGATTGCCCGCTCAGCACTTCTGGATGAAGATCATTTGGCCATATGATGTAGGAACAGAAGTAGGTCTTTCAGCACATTGAATTCACTCTGATATTCAGTTCGATCCTAGCCAGATAGTTTTACATGAAAGGGTGTGATAATTGGATGATTGTAATATGTGTTCATAATGAGTTACTTTATAAATGACAACTAAACAACTTCTGTTCATCATCATACCTTTGTTCACATGATAGGAATATTGGTTGGAAAGTCAGGACTTAATTTTGTTTCTGACAAGCAGTTTTGAAAATTAGACTCTGACCGATCACAATACAGCTAATATAGACTTGCTATATGGGACCCTTTACTGTCTTGTTTCTTCCAGCTAAAGCAAAAAGAACCCAACCACCATGGGCGCCACCATCAAAAGTGAAACAGCCTGAGCTACAACTGTATAACAGTTTGACACGTAGAAAGGTCAGTGTTAATGATGCAGAGGACTGTATTACAATGCAGAATAATTTTTTTCCTGATGAAGTGCTTTAGAACAGTCTGACATAAGAAATAACCATAGAATGGTTACAGTGTAGAATCAGAGATGAGAAATTCCCACAGACTACTTCAATTCCACCCTTTAAATCCTTTTCCCATCCTCCATCTGGCTCAGGGATGTGACTGCTCTACCCTTCACTGTTGAATCAGCTGCCATTCTGACTACTGTGATAGGGAGTAGCAGAGGCTGCACTCCCAATAGCTGCTGTGCCCCTGTCCAGCCTTCAAAGCACCCTACCTGTGGTTGGCTGTTTTCTTTGTGCCATCTCTATTGTGAGAGTTGCTGGATAAGGAATGGAGCAGGGGAAGGTGGGGGTGTGGTGGGAGGAATTGACAGCTTTACACGGCCCAGAGGCTGAGTGCAGAGACGGCACCTGAGGTTCTTAGCGGTGCTTTCTCACCAGCTTGCCCACATCTGGGCATGCTGCAGAAATCCAGGAGGAACGGAGGGTGGAGAAGGATGAGGAGAAGTTTGAGTGAGTGGGGCTGCACTGAGTGCATAAAATAAGTTTTTACAGAGTATTTTTAAAATGACTGGAGGGATTTTTATAAGAATGCAATGCATTATTTAATGTTGATCCATAATATATGAACGTTAATACACCAAATTTTGCTATGATGCTTTGTTGCTCTTTTATTCTTGCTGGCTTCTCTGGTCACATAAGTTTCAAGAGTTTTCTTCTAGTTGTCCATGGAACATGGACATCATTGGCAAGTCCAGCCATTGTTGCCCTTTCCTAATTGCTGTTAAGTGGTGATCTGAAATGTAGTCACATTGGAAAATAGTGTGTGAGGCACTCCCATAATCCTTTGCTTTGCTTCTCTCACAGAATCTAGCAAGCTGATATTCTGTCCTGCTCTGGACTTGATCTTACTTGCACTAACTCCACTTTGCTGCTGTTATACCATAAATTTGTCCACAGTATGATGGCAATATGAGGTAAACAAAGGAAATACTAATTCTGCCCACTTGAAGACTAATAATACCAGCCTTTGGAAATTACCTAAAAGAATTTACATTTCACTGCAGATCATTTAAAAAGTGCTAAAATTACATTTTGTTTTGTCCAAAGATTTTTGTACCTCTTTGATTTCAGCTCTTGTCAACCCTAGAAAAGGGTCCCCTGTTGGTTCTCTGCTAGGGCAACTTAGTAAGTTTACACTCTCCTGCCCTGAAATGTTTTTTCCTCTCTGTAATTATCCAATTCCTTTTTCAAAGCTGTAATTGAATTCAAAGCTTAGGCAGTGCTTTCCAGGTCCTAACCGCTCGCTACTTTAAAAAGAGTTTTCCTTCATATCGTCATTGGACCTTTTGCCAGTCATTTTATGTCAATCTCCTCTGGTTCTTGAACTTTCCACCAATGGAACCAATTTCTCCCTTTCCACCCTTGTGAGACTCATCATGATTTTGAACACCTCTATTCTTGATTTTTTTTTTAAATTGTTGTGATCTGCTGGTGAGAGCTGCCACCTTTCTGCATCCAGTCATGACACGTGCATCAGTACACTCCATTCTTTTTAGGATATCAACTCAGCCACTAATCCAATTTTAAAGTGAATGGACAAACTTCGAAGAAACTCTGACCTTTCTTAATTAAAAGAAAAAATCTTATTAGTTTGGTAGTAACTGAGCAGTTATTTAATGCCCAACTTTCGATGCTGTGATGATATTGCAAGGCTGCTAAATGTTCTAGATCAGGTATGGGTGGCACTTTCCCTTCGCTGAAACAAACTACTGGAGTTAGATTTTTAATAAACCATGAATTTTTATAGTAATTTCCTCATTTTTTTTACATTATTTGCCTTGGTGGGCAACACATGACCTCCGGTTTGCTAGTACAACACTATTATCAACAAGCAACTTTAGCCCACCTTCTAAAGCATAAAATAAATGCAGGTTGCATGTAGTTCTTCGTGTATCATATCAATGGTTTTAAAACACTCCTTGGAAGTTGTTAGTGCAGGCTTGTTTAGGCTACCTGGCGGATTGATGCTAACACTCTAACCTCTGGAAGCATTTTTATCAGAGCCCCAGTGCTAAAGCATCAACATGGCTCACTTTTGGGATGTGCCCTTTGCTAATCTATAAAACCTCTCTAAAAATCTATATTCCTGGCTTTCATTTCTGAATCATTTTGGAGAGCAACTCCCTTCTACCTTGTTTCTATTCCTTTCCTATATATTTTGTTTCTATTCAATTATTGGCACCTCTCTATCCAGTGAGACATCTTTCAAGTTGTTTGTAAGTTTCATTTTAAATAGTTAAGTAGGAATGTCTAATGTCTAGATGAATAACTTTATATGTTAATCTATCTCGAAATTTAGTTTTATTGTGTTAATTTATTGGTCCAACTATAGTTGACAACGATAATCACGTTTCTAAATCTCGACATGTATTTGTCTCTGTCAGGAGATATTTCATCCCCAGAATGGGAAGCGTGTGTTGTGGTACTGCTGTGGGCCCACAGTTTATGATGCTTCACACATGGGACATGCCAGGTAATCTGCCATGAGAAATCATTTTACTGCTTCAACTAATTCTTTATTCTTGCATAAGCTCTACCACTGTAAATGTAATATAAGCTGGAGTAATAGATGACAGAATTCCAGTTCCTGAATCCTCGTCTGTGACTTCTCCTGGAATACGATTAGTGTGGGCACTTTCATGAAGGTAGGATCAAGTTCTGGTTTTGATGCTTGCTATTGGAAATTCTTTATTGTGTATTTTTTTTTCCCCAAAAGGCTCCTGCATCACTGTTCACTGTTCTACTAAACAGTGCACAGGTTTAAACATTTAGTCGTTGTAAATAGAATTTTGCACAGAAAGACGCTGATGTTATCTTTTAACTCTTAGAGCCATCTGCTGATATAACCACCATTGTTATCCTGGCATGGTGCAGGACAAAATTAACCAACCAGGTGTGACCCAAGAGGGCATGCCATCATGTTATATTAACAGCCTGTGTAATCCACCATGGTCGTCTGTCATTGCCATTTATCTTGAGGTATCTTGGTAACTATGTGACCTTTTGAGCATTGAAGCACTCAGAATAATGAACCCACTAATTCAGCCTCTGTGCAGTTACTGAATTAGTTGATCTGAGGTTGTGATGGAGTTATTTTACAGTTGCTTTTGATGCCATCAGCCAGGGTTCCTAATTCCTCTCCAGTGGCTCCTGCTGAAGAGAGGAGTGTGTATGGATATTTATGGAAGAAAAGGATAAAGTTTGTTTGCAATGCCTGCAATGGTTAAGTGGCCTTTTTGTAACAAAAAAGCAGCCATCTTTTAGTAATCCTCAAACCTGTTACCCAGACTGTTGTTGTAACCTCCCAGGTGATGTTATGTCTGATACCAGCAAAGCCTGTGATTTGTGGTTTCCTGTCTAAATATTTTAAACTATTTCATGCTTACATTCACAGGTCCTACATCTCCTTCGATATCCTGCGACGAATTCTAATGAACTACTTCAAATATGATGTATTCTACTGTATGAACATCACAGATGTGGATGACAAGGTAAGGATAAATTAACACTTATTTTGGTATCAGCTGTTTAACATTTACATTAATTTTAACTTTTAATTGGCCTTTACCAATGAAGTATTTTCCGTCACATTATTCTGACTGACTCAATTTGCCAAAGCCCATGATTTTTATCCACAATGACATGACAGGGCAACACTGTCCCAGTGTTACCAAAGCTCAGGGCTGCTACGCAGTGTAGCTCAGTCATTGCACTATACTAAATGCCAGATATTTTCCTTCAACTGCTATATCCTGTATATTTGCTGTATACTCCTACCTTTAAATAGTAGCAGATGTTAAGGATAAAGTGAATAGATATAAAAATGTAAAATTAAGTTACTTGTTTTCACAAAGCAAGGTACAGAACGCAGGTTGACTGTTCGTTCAGACGGATTCTAATTTTTTTTTTACTAGAAATAAACTTCATTAATTTGTGAAAAGCAAAAGAATACAAAGCAAGACATTTTTGACTTAAATCTTACAGAATCTACAAGAAAGTTCAACTTGTCCCCAGGCAGAATATTCTACTTAATACAATTGTAATAACCTTTATATTTATCAAATACATTATCAGATATACAACTAGAACAAAACAAGTTTCAGGTTTTTCTTTTGCAAAAATATTCTTTCTTCATAAACCATTTAGAAGTACATTCCAAAGCATTTCAATTCTGTTCCTCTATTGATGGTGGAGACAGGGTCTATAAATTTATTGAAAGCTGAATTGTATAGATTTTTGGTAGAGAAGGGATTCCAGCATTATGGTGCAAACACAGAAGTGAAGGTGGGACTAGAACCAGATCAATAGGCAGACAAATAAGAGAATGCTCAAAGGGCCAAATGGTCTACTCTTACTGCTAAGTTCCATCTTCCTGTGAATAATCCTTCTGTGCAGAAATCACAGGAGGTCAACTGACCTTTGGCAGTCAAATTTGAGATCCATTGTCCACTTTTAAAGTCAGCCTTTAAACGTATACATTGCATAAATTCCATATCTTAAAAGTTAAGAATACAGTATCTTAACTTAGTATGACAGAAGCACATGCACTGGCATGAATTGGTTGGATCAAATAGCTTGCTTCTCTGCAGTGTCGGTTATTCAATAGATCTGGATCAAGTGAAATGATTGACTCTATTTAAGCTGTGCACCAAGCTCTAAGACATAGCACTGTTGGGAGGATTCCACATGCCTGAGAATTGTTTGAGATATATCATTAATGCTGTCTGAAGTAGGGTTCCCTAAGTAGGAGAAGGATTGATTGAAACTTCTCTTTGAACTCTGTGCAGAATACATGGATTGTTGCCATGCAGCTGTTCTGGTTTTCCCAGTGTTCCTATGAAAGTATGGAGGCTATTGTGCTGTTTCAGCTATTAGCTAATGGGCAGTCTTCAACTCTTCATTGTTATTTTGAAGATCTACATTGACAAGTTGCCTTCTAAGCATACACTATCCTGACTTGGAACTATATCTCCATTCCTTCACTGTCACTTTTCAAAGGCCTGAACTTCCTAACAAGTGTGTGTCTACCTATACCACATGGACTGCAACATCTAAAAAGGTAGCTCAACACCACCTTCTCAAAGATGATAGGAGATGAGGATCAAAATGCTCACATCCATTAATGAAATGTAAAGAAGCAAATAGCCTGCCTTCTCCGAATGTGTACCTTCTGTCTTCTGATTTGAATCTCTAGTGGCTTTCTGTGTAATTGAGAACTTTTCTGTCACTTTGAAGACTCTGTATTCATGAACTTTAGCATATGTTTTTGTGTCTCCTCTTAAGTGTGTATGCAGAGATTAGATATAGTTATTTGCCCTTCACCTTACTCTCTACATACCCCTCTATATGCAGGTCTATATACTAGACTTTCTGATGTCTATCAGTAAATTATTTTAAAGCTTATTGTTCCGAAAAATATTAGAATTTCAACTATAGTGTAAGTATGGTTGCAAATTATACGTGTGTTGATTGGTTCCATAGTACAGTGGAATAATATTGTGCTAGATATATGTTTGCCTGTCCTTGTCAATAACATTGTGATGATATATTCTTTTCTGGACTCTTGTGCAGAGATCTCTGCTTTGTGCTCACTTCCTCTCCCATTATGCTGCTTTTGTAATGTAGTACCTTTGTTTTTGTTTTGCACAGATTATCAAGCGAGCCCGACAGAATCACTTATTTGAACAGTACAAGGAGAAAAATGTATTTCCTACACAACTTCTACAGGATACCAGGACTGCTCTGAAGGTATAATGATATTGAAGTTGCCTCCTACAGTCTGTACTGAAAAATGATTGCCACTTTACTTTTTTTTTAACCGGGTTACAGAAGTACATCACACTATAATTTAACTTTATAATATTCACAATACAATGAAACTGTGTTGTTCCCCAGTTTCTCCCTTGTTGTTATCTTCCTGTCAGTGTTGCCCAAGAATCTCAGTGGGAGCACACTACTTTCAAATCAAAGGAATGTCAGGCAAAGTGGCATTAACCCTTTACTCTCTTTGGTGTAGGGTACTAGGAAGGGCAATGCAGAATTGAGTGATTCATTTTGTCCAGCTTCTCTTTATCTCTCATTTGGTGAGGATTTTTGTGCCCTTTTTATCACCTTGTCAATATCTTTGAGATTGTGACCGGCCCACATTATGTTGATTAAATAGCATTCTCTCCGACTGATCATTTCAGTTATTTTTTCTTTCCCTCTCCACTCGATATGCTAATCCCCTCTTTCACGATGTGGCTTACTGTCTGTTGTACTTAGTCCAACTTGTTTTCGTACTGCTTTATACTGTTGTATGTTTAAACTGTGATTGCCATCAAAATGTTCCACTTTGGAGGGACAGTCGTAGAGTCATACAGCACGGAAACAGACCCTTGGGTCCAACCAGTCCATGCCGACCATAATCCCAAACTAAACTAGTCCCACCTGCCTGCGATAACAAGGTGTAGAGCTGGATGAACACAGCAGGCCAAGCAGCATCAGAGGAGCAGGAAAGTTGACATTTTGAGCCTCGACCCTTCTTCAGAAAAGAAGGGTCTAGGCCCGAAACGTCAGCTTTCCTGCTTCTCTGATCCTGCTTGGCCTGCTGTGTTCATCCAGCTCTACACCTTGTTATCTCAGATTCTCCAGCATCTGCAGTTCCTACTATCTCCCCACCTGTCTGCTCCTGGCCCATATCGCTTCAAAACCTTCCTATTCATGTACTTATCCAAATGTCTTTTAATGTTGTAATTGTATCCACATCCGTCACTTCCTCAGTAAGTTCGTTCCACACGCGAACCACCTCTATGTAAGAAGTTGCCTCATGGCTTTTTTTAAATCTCCCACCTTTCACCCTATAAATGTGCCCCTAGTCTTGAAATCCCACATCCTAGGGAAAAGACAACTACCATTTAACTCTATCTATACCTTTCATTATTTTATAAACTTCTGTCAGATCACCTCTCTACCCCTTATGTTCCAGTGGAAAAAGTCCCAGCCTATCCAGCCTTTCTTTTTAACTCAAACCTTCCATACCCAGCAACATCCTGGTAAATCTCTTCTGAACCCTCTCCAGCTTAATAACATCCTTCCTATAACTAGGTGACCAGAACTGGACACAGTATTCCAGAAGAGGCCTCACCAGTGTCCAGTTCCCAACTCCTATACTGAAACGACTGAACAATGATGAAGGCAAGCGTGCCAAATGCCTTTTTAGCCACCCCGTCTCTATGTGACGCAAACTCCAAAGAATTATGTACCTGCAACCCTAGGTCCCTCTATTCTACAACACTACTCAAGGCCCTACCCTTATCTGTTGTACCAAAATGATTGAACTCCATCAACCATTTTCCAGCCCATTGAGCCATTTGATCAAGATCCCTTTGTAACCTTAGAAAACCTCCTTCACTGTCTACTATGGCACCAATCTGGTGTTGTTCGCAAAGTTGGGTTCCAATCCTGCTGTCCAATGTACAAAAATACACAGTTCCTGACTCTGGTCACTGGGTAGTCTTCAGGAACAAGATTTATTTTCATCGTTTGCTGGCGTAGGTTGCTGAGATCAATGTCAAACCTTCAGCTATCCTACTTGAGATTGGTTTACACGAGATTAAATGCCGGTCTATTTGACTCAGTACCACACTGTCTTTATCAGTTGATATTTCTGACCTTGTTTCTACACCAGGTTGTGCACAATCTCAGCAGATCTCTTAAGTTAAGAAAATATTCAAGCACTTGTAAGCTTGAATAGTGTTTAATTTTACTTGCATGAGATGTCATAAAATTATGTAGTTCAGTTCCATCATTCAGATATTCCTTTTAACCTTCATTTTAACATCCTGGCTCACCTCTCGTGACAGTTTGTGCATACTGAATTGTTTAGAAGCATGAACTCTGATTCCAGTTGCACAAGTTCATTAATTTATGAAGTGGCTGTGGTGGATACAGGTTCAGTCCAGTTTTGATGATGCATTAGTATTTTGATGGGAATTGGAAAGTTTAGGCAGGATATACCAGGGAGTTTCGATCAAGTTGGGGTAGAAGAGGAGTAACTGAAAAGTAAGAAGTTGTGCTTTACTTGTCACATCCAAATCTAATCTTAACAATACTAATACTATAAAAAATAAAAATAAATCATCTATAATTCCTAGAACTGTCACCTATTACCTGG
Organism: Rhincodon typus; assembly: GCF_021869965.1. NCBI lineage: Eukaryota > Metazoa > Chordata > Chondrichthyes > Orectolobiformes > Rhincodontidae > Rhincodon > Rhincodon typus. The sequence continues at coordinate 4,918,605 of NC_063348.1, forward strand.
ATGAATACGTGATTTTTTTTTTTAAAACTTCTGTGGAAGCGATTAGAGACAAGACACCAAAAATCTGTGTTTCTTTTTGCTGTACTTTATCCACTGTCGATGACTGTTCAGTAAAGTCGTATCTTGCTCTGAACTGTTTCTTACATCCTTGCTTCCCATATTCCAGTCTTTCTCTGTGAAACTTGCTGAAACCACTGACCCAGACAAGAAGCAGATGCTGCAGAGAGTTAATCAAGCAGTTGAGTCATCCGTCAAATCCCTGGAAGAAGCAATGCAACAAGCGCTTTCCAATGGGGAGATTACCAAGCGAGCTAAGGTATGGCACAACCAAGGAGGTGGCTATTTGATATTGTTTGAGAGTTGAGACACACTGAGTAGATTAGTGAAGTGTTAAGCTAAGCTAGTGAATGAGGCAGTTTTAAAGACTTAGAGCCTCAACACCACTTAAGCCCTGTGTTATTCATAAACTTGATTCACACATGTTTCTATATTTAGACATCTCTGTTAAGGTCAAGGTCCACAGTGTACTAATATGTTGGGAATAGGAAGGGAAGCATTGAAACATCAGAAATAGCTGCTAGGTAAACTGAATGACATCAATATTGTTGGAGTTAAGGACATTTTGGCAGTAGCACTCTGGTTGAGCTGCAAAGTATGAAATACAGCAATTTTTTTTTTTAAACCAACACCTATGGGACCAGGAGTGTGCTAGTTGATCAAATATCCTGACTGATTAAAAGGCCCACGTATTCAACGTAAAAATACACACTAAGTAATAGCAATGTAATGCAGGGCATATACACGTCACTGTTGCATTTTATCTACAGCATAAATCACTTGAATAATAATGCAACTTCGCCTTAAATAAAATTGAACAGCGGAGAGTCTTCTCACTGACCCTCAACTGACTCGGAGATCATGATAATACAGTAAACGTCCGGTGTTTGAGATATATATAAAATTTATATATCAAGAGTGCCAGTTTCTAAGGTGCTGGTTAAGACAACGTTTGCTATATCTATAAATGCCAACAGCGGCATAGAGAACAAAACATCTACAGCCCACAGACAGAAAGCATATCCACTCTGTTTCTCATTTTCTCTGGCCCCTGACCCATTCCAGCCTACCTCCTCGTGAGTTTCCTGCGCTCTGTGCTATCAGATCAAACCCTGACTTTTTAATTAAGCCTGCTGACAAGGGAGGTGCTGTTGCTATCTGGTGAGCTGAACTGAACAATGCAAAGGCTGAACACAACTTCTCAGATACCTCCTCCTGTCTCCCTCTGGACCATGACCTCACCATGGAACATCAGGCCATTGTGTCCATTACGGTCTGTAACCTCATTTCATCAGTCTGGACAGGCTGCCTGAACAACTCACCGCATGGACTTCTTTAAAAACATTCCCACGTCAATGTGGCTGCATAATTCTCCACTTTTACACCGCATAAATCAAATATTAATTAATGGGCAACTGATGCATTAAGGTTAGCCCTAAGAACTTTTTCTGACTCATGGAACCATCCTACAGTGTGGAAGCAGGTCATTCGGCTCATCGAGTCCACAAGATCCTCCAAAGAACATCCCAACTAGACACATCCCCCTACCTTATCTCTGTAAACCTGCATTTCCCATGGCTAACCCACTGAGCCTGCATGTCCCTGGACACTATGGATAATTTAGCATGGCTAATTCACCTAACCTGCACATCTTTAGACCGTGGGAGGAAACTAGAGCACCCAGAGGAAACCCATGTAGACATGGTGAGAATGTGCACACTCAACACAGACAGTTGCCTGAGGACAGAATTGAACCCAGGTCCCTGGCACTATTAGGCAGCAGTGCTAACCACTGAGCCAAGGTGCCACCCCACACCTTCCTGAAAATATTCAATGTTTTGGCTTCAACCGCGCTCTCGGGAAGAGAACTCCACAGGGTCACCACTCTCTTTGGATGAAGAAATTTTATCTCCTATCAGTCTGTATGCTTGAACTGTGACCCCTGATCATCAGGAACATCTTTCCTGCTTTGACGCTGTCTAGTCCTGTTAGACTTTTGTAGGTTTCTGTGAAATCCGTGCTCATTTTTCTAAATTCGAGTGAATATACTCCCAACCTATCCTGTCTCTCTCCATACGTTGGTCTTGCCAACCCAGGATTCAGCCTGGTAAATCTTCATTGCACTCTGTTGCCAGAACATCCTTCCTCAAATAAGTATACCAGATGTGGACTCCCCAGTGCCCCGTACAATTGCAGCAACATGTTCTTGTTCCTGAACTCCAATCCTCGCACTATTTAGGCCCACATACTATTTGCCTTCTACACCACCTGCTTGCACCTACCTGCTTAATTTTAGCAACTGGTATACAAGGACACCTAGGTCTTGTTGCTGCTCCCCTTTTCACAATCATATCGTCTTTCAGATGATAATTTGCCGATTTGTTTTTGATATCAAAGTGAATGACTTCACATTTAACCACAATGTATTTCATCTTCCATGCATTCACTCAACTTGTCCAAATAACAGCAAAACACCTCTGCATCCTCCTTACAGTTGACCCTCCTACTCAGCTTTGTGTCATCTCCAAATGTGGAGATGACCAGAACTCTACCTCAGGTGCAATGTGACCTTTGCCTTGTACCATAACAGTGCAGCATCTATTAATTTGTGTGCTGTGTCTAGTAATGCAGCTTTGCTTAACTGTCATGATTGTATTCTTTTACAGGTGCTGCTGGATGATTCAAAGGATATGTTGTCTGATTGGCTAGATGTTCAATTTGGTAGTCAGGTGACTGACAATTCCATCTTTTCTACTCTTCCTAAGTACTGGGAGGGAGAATATCACAAAGACATGGCTGTGCTTAATGTAAGTAATTATAATTATTTTAGTAGTGGTAAATTATTATAATTTATTTCAGTCTTTAGGATATATTCTTTATTCGAGAGTAGGTCTAAAAATCAATCATTACTTTCTTGTAATGGACAAGTCTGAAACCCACTCATTGCCACAATGTAAAAGTTAAATGTCAAACCACTCGGTGGCCTAAGCCCCAGCATTGAAACACCATTCCTACATCCTTCCCTGCCCCTACCCCACTTTTCCCCTTTAAGACACATCTTAAAACCAATCTCTTTGACCATGTGGTTGGTCATTTCTCTTGTGTGCTCCTATTCTATACTTGTTTTATATTGTTGCTGTGAAGTTCTTGGGACATTTTATTATGTTAAAGATATGATATAAGGTGTATGATTTATACATATTTTAATATCATTTTTTTGAGTTTGGATTTATGGAAGTGAACCAGTGGCATATGGGTTCCTATGTGTCTGATGGGATTAATGATCAACTTGCAAGTGTTTGTGTAGCCATAGTGATTTTTATTTTTAAAGCAGTGTGGGAGAAATACCTCTCAAAGATTAATTAATTTGTTTATTTTGGGAAGATTTTACCATGGAACAAAGTAAACAATTTAGAAGATCAGGCATTGATCTTTTTGTTCTGCTTTGGATTAGGTTAAAGAGCCACAGCTTGGAAGAAAGGTGTTATTTTTTTGTTTCAGTCTGGTCAGTTCTGCAGGATTCTTACCTGAAGCTGGGTGTGGAAGCAGTTGCTCCTGAGAAAGCGAGAAAATAGTTTAGAATTATTAAAAATGAGTTACCTTAGTAAAAGGAGTTTAATTGAAGTTCAACACCAGAAGGGTTTAGTTAAATGCTGAAGGGTTATTTAAAGTTGAGAAAGATTAAGCGCACTTGTATGATGGCTCTAGGAAGAGGCAATCCAATTCTCAAGACTGGGAGAGAAGCCACAGTCCAATTAAACCCTGTAAGTGGTAGAGAAGTTAATTTGTCTGCTACAAGTAAATGGGTAATTTGGGATTTATGGAATTATATTTTTACCCTGTGTTCTAAAATATTTAAATTTGTGTTAAATATAAATAGTTTGGTTTATTCTATTCAATCTCCATTTGGGTAGCTTTTTCTTGCACGTTTCCTGTCCGGGGGTGGCGGGATTCCCCTACCTCCACTCCAGGGTGTAAGTGCTGCACAGTGTGTATTATGGAGCACCCTGCCCCTCATACTCTCTTCTGAAGCTCAGTTACAGATATCCCATTCATCATCCGTCATGCAGTACTTTCTAAATTTCTTTGGTTTCTCTACAGGTTTTGCCTGCAGATGTTTTAACTCGAGTGAGTGAGTATATTCCTGAGATTGTGCAGTTTGTTAAGCAGGTGGTTGATAATGGTTATGGGTAAGTATTTGTCACTGATTTGTCACTTTTTATATGTATATAATGTATAAAACCTGATTATCGGTGGTCTGTTAATCCAGAGAAAATGTTCTGGGGGCCTGGGTTCAAATTCCACCATAGCAGATGATGTAATTTGAATTCAATTTTTAAAAAAAGGGATTAAGAATCTAATGGTGACCATGAATCCATTGTTGGTTATCGGTTCACTAATTTCCTATAGGGAAGGAAACTGCTATCCTTACCTGGTCTGGCCTGTGTGTGACTCCAAACCCACAGCTATGTGGTTGACTCTTTACTGTTTTCTGGGCAATGAGGGCAGTACAATAAATGCTGGCCTAGCCAGCAATGCCCTTATCCCATGAATGAATTATTTTAAAAAAAGAATTTTTTAAAAAAAATTACAGCCTTTATTCAGGCAACATTTGTATCTTTCTGTAAAATACAATGAATTGAACTTGAACCATTACATGGACAAACAAACTATTTACTAAATCAGATTGGATAAACAGTGAACAAGAAGATATGTTGTTGAAATACAGCTTTTAAATGTATTTATGATTATGTCACGGAACAAAAAGCCCAAGGTGCTTTGCCATTTGGGGTCAGTCCCAGGTGGTGAAATACTTTTCACCCTGTTCAACAACCTCGACTGGAGGGAGCAGGCTGTAATTTTAAAATATGCAAATAATACAAACTTGTTAAGTGTAGTAGACAATGAGAGGAATACTAACTGACATCAGGAGGATATAGGCAGGTGAAGCACGTGTGCATATGGCACATGAAATTTAACACAAACCATAAGCTGATATGTTTTAGTAGGAAGAATGCGGGGAGGTTCCTAGAAATTAAATGGTAATTCTAAAGGAGGTGCAATTCCAGGCAACACACTTTACGAAGGATCATAGCTTTGGGTGAAGTTCAACAGAAATTACCATCAGGGGTAAGGACAGATTGAAGAAGTTTACTGCACCCACACATTTAGCATTTCTGCAAGTCTCACTCTCTCATCTGACAGCTATTCAATTAGATCCATAGAATCCTTACAGAGTGGAAGCAGGCCACTCGCTCCGTCGAGTCCACACTGACCCTCTGAAGAGCATCCCACTCAAACTCACCCCCCACCCCTGTCCCTGTAAGCCTGTATTTCCCATGGCTAACCCACCTAACCTGCACATAGCTGGAGAATATTTAGCATGGCCAATTCACCTAACCTGCACACCTTTGGACTGTGGGAGGAAACTGGAGCACCCAGAGGAAACTCTGTACAGACAGTTGCCTGAAGCTGGAATTGAGCCTAGGTCCCTGATGCTGTGAGATAGCAGTGCTAATCATTGAGCCACCATTACTGCCCCTGTTACGACAGCTATATCACCCAGATGGCAATGTAGTAGATGATACAATTCCCTACAAGTTACAGGGAAAGGTGGTGCCAAATGGGAGGCAGAGAATCTAACCAGTAGGGATTAGGAATGGCTACATGTCCTTACTGCCATGCAGGATTTGGTGCTAACTATCAGTGGAACATACATTGCTGCATTCACCAGCTGAAATAGTGATGCTGCATGAAATTTAGTGGGTAGAGTAGAAGCAAGATCTGCACCTGGTGAGACATTGGATATAAGTGGTTTGCACCCAGAACAGAAAATGAAGGTTCAGCAGGTGCCAGTTCTTCAGAGAGTGGGTTTACAGACAAGTTTAGTGCAAAGAATTTGATTGAACACTTTGGAGGTGGACTACAAAGAAGGTTAATGGATATGCACAATAAAATACTTAGTGTAATGTCAGGCCTGCCAGAAAATTAAGAAGCCTTCAAAGCTGGGAGCAACTTTTGCATAGAGATTGTACAGAATTTGCCTTTCTTTTCTGGAATACAATTGTTTACTAACTTCAATGGGGCAGCACGGTGGTTAGCAGTGCTGCCTCACAGCGCCAGGGACCCAGGTTCGATTCCAGCTTCAGGCGACTGTCTGTGTGGAGTTTGCACATTCTCCCCGTGTCTGTGTGGGTTTCCTCCCACAGTCCAAAGATGTGCAGGTTAGGTGGATTAGCCATGGGAAATGCAGGATTATGGAGTTAGGGGATGGATCTGGCTGGGATATTCTTCAGAGGGTGGGTGTGGACTCTTTGGACCGAATGGCCTGCTTCCACACAGCAGGGATCCTGTTCTGTGATTCAGTAAAGTACTCCTGGACCCAACCATGAGGTATGTGTAACGGCTGATACTTGAGCTTTTGTTGCAGTAGAAGCCACCCAATAATGAATGCAGGACAAAAGAGTACATTGAGGCTCAGTTTGTTGCCAAGTTCAGAGTGAACAGTTATGCCCAAAGCCAGGGTGGCAGCCAAGTGTTACTGGGTGCCATAGTAGTCCAGCAATCTGACCAACAGAGAAAAGGACTGCTAATGCTTCACCATTGGGAAGTAGAAATCGCGTTTTGCAGTTCCAACCTGTTGTTTTTCACCAAATGGAGTATCAGGCATTAAAAGTTGTCAGTTTCCACCAGAATGAGGACAGTTGTAGAGATTTTCAGGCTCTGCACAACTCAAATCAGATGCAAAGGTGCACATAAGTGGACAGTGGAAGAGAGGTTATGGAAAAGGATGGAGGAAGTAGGGGAGATGAGTTCAAAGGAGGTGCAAAACAAGAAAAAAGACAAGTTAGAGTACAAAATGATCTTGGAATAATTTTTCTTGGCTGGAGAGAGGATGGATAGAGTGAAGGGTTTTTTTGTTCCACAAGGGGATGAGGAAGGGGGAAAAATGGAAGGAGCAGAAGAACTTGAATAATGGTTGCAATTGGCCTGGCTATTTGAGATCTGAGTTTGTTTGGTCATACGACTGATTGTATGCCTGTAGGTGAAAGAATTGATTTGTAAGGTGAATTGATTGGATTCTTGAAGGTGGAAGAATCAGAGAGCATTTGACTCATAAGGATGATGAGGTGTCCCAATACAAAGACTGTACAAGGGAAAGAGGGCTATTTCTCTATACAAAGAACTTAGGAGGGCAATACTCACTAGATAGTATGTGTAGGGTAAGACATTTGGAACGAAAGAGTGCAGAATGGGATCTGCTGATGAGAACTGTGCTTGAATAGATTGTACTGAGGAGTTATTATGCGGGCTTGGGAGTATCAGCTCCTGGGGCAAAGAAACATTACCTTTCTCATGCTGAATGTGTATGGTTTATGTTCCTTCAGATATGTCTCCAATGGTTCGGTATACTTTGACACGGTGAAATTTGACAGCAGTGAGAAGCATTCATATGCCAAATTGGTGCCTGAGGCTGTTGGAGACCAGAAAGCACTGCATGAAGGAGAAGGTGAGAAGTCTAGCCAAAGATACACTTGTTCGGGTCAGTTGGTGCATATACACACACACATCCTTTCATACTTCAAGTAAAAATTGTTGCGCTGTGTAACGATTAAAAGTCTTTGGCGTCACAAGAATTATTTCAGATGCTTGAACATACCTATGGTGAGGAGCTTCCATAATTCTTATAAACACAACAGCAAGCTGCAAGTCTACTGAGGTTAGGTTGAACCTAGAAGGAAAGAGGTTTGTTGCATTGGATGCCTTTTAAATCCTCACAGAATCCCCCTAGTGCTTCATAATCATTTAATTATGTTTTGAAGTGCAGTCATTTTTCAATTCCACGTATTTTTATTTTTGCTGACAATCTCTTGTGCACTTTTGAGACTGACTGATTTAGTTGTTGGAGTGAGATTTTTCTTTTCTTTTAGCCTTTTCTAGCCCAGTCTATAGTTAGAGTCAGCAATGACTCATTAAAGATGGCTTATTATGTGTTGTTCTGTCACAGCAGTCAGAAAGTACAATTCTGAAGAATTAGGACTCGAACTGAGATAAGCATAAGAGTTTACTGAATTACCTAGAAACTCAGGATAACAGGAAATCTGATTGGTAACACATTTGAGCTTATTTCGGTCTTGGGATAGTGTTGCTCTCTACAATAGCAGAAGAAAATTGGACTGTTGGTGTTTCTTGGATTTCGCATAGGAGAGTGAAGATGAAAATATATTATGTTGTTTGACAAAAAGGTTTGTAAGTTCTAAAGAGAAATGAAAGTTGGGAAAGGATGGAATTTAATAAGTTGGAGGTAAAGTGATTTGAGAATTCTGTCTACACACACTGCAGTGTTTTCTTGTATCCTTCAGTTTTCACACCTTGTCTTAAGAAAGGCTTGGATATTCAGTGTTTACTCTGTAAATGCAGAACTCATTGGGCCTGTGAATCTTTCAGATTCTTCATGTATTTAAAAAGGGAAGGAGACACGAAACAAGTAACTATAGGCCAGGTAGTTTGTCAGGAAAAAGTTAGGGTCTCTTTATAAAGGCTATAATAGTAGACCATTTAGAAATATGACAAAGTAGAGTCAGCATGGCTTCATGGAGGGGAAATCATGCCTAACAAATTTACTAAAATTCTTTGAGGAAGTAACAAGCCGTATAGAAAAAAGGGGAAGCAGTGGATGTAATATATTTGGATTTTCAGAAGGCTTTTGATAAGATACCTCACATTCGGCATGGTGTTGGAGGTAGTATATTAGCATGGATAGGGGAGTGACTAACTAACAGAAAGCAGAAAGTTGGGATAAGGGGGCATTTTCAGGATGGCAACCTGTAACCAATTGTGTGCCCTGAAGATCACTGCTAGGGCCAAGTTATTTACAACATATATTAATGATTTGGATGTGGAAAGTGAGTGTACAATAGCCAAGTTTGTGACTGACATAAAAATAGGTGAGAAGGGGAACAGTGAGGATGACACACAGTCTGCAGAGGAATATAGACAAGCGAAGTGAGTGAGCAAAAAACTTTGCAGATGGGCTACAAAGTCGGGAAATGTGAGGCTTTGTATTTGGCAGAAAGAAGAGGAACTGAATATTATTTAAATGGAGAAAGATTGTAGAAAACTTTGGGAGTCCTCGTCCAAGCATCACAAAAAGCTGCCATCCAAATTCATTGGGTAGTGGATAAGGCAAATGGAAAATTGGTCTTTATTTCAAAGGCAATGGAGGTTTTCTAAAACTATACAAAGCAGTAGTCAGACCACAGCTGGAACACTGAATAGTTTTGGGCCCCTTATCCAAGGAAGGATATACAGGAATGAGAGGCAATCCAGAGAAGATTCACTAGACTGATACCAGGTATGGAGGGACTGTTTTATGAGGAGATGTTGAGTAGATTGGATTGCACTTGTTGGAATACAGAAATACGAGAAGTGATCTTTTGACATATACAAGATTCCTATAGGATTTGACAGGGTAAATGTGGAAAGGTTATTTCCACTAGTGGGAGCATCCAGGACTAGAGGGCATGATCTCAGAATAAGGGGTTACGCATTTAAGACACGAGGACGAATATCTTCTCTGAGGGTTGTGAATGTGGGAAATTCTTTAACATAGAGGGTGGTTGAGGTTGGGTCATTAGGTATATTCAAGGCTGAGATAGAGAAGTTTTATTAATTAGTGAGGGAATCGGGGGTTCTGGGGCAAAAGCAAGAAAATAGCGTTGAGGATTATTGGATGGTCTCATTATATGGCAAAGGGGCTGAATGGCCTACTTCTGTTCCTATTTGTTTCCGGGTTAAGGAGTAATATCAATCAGAGCTCCGACTGTTAGTTGCCGTGCTGTGATTCCTTCAGGAAACTTGTTGGCGGAAAAGATTGTTGCCTGTGATACCTTGCAAGCGAATAGGTGACAAACTCACTGCATCGGCACACACGATGTTTAGTCGATTCACCAAGCTTGTTAAAAATCCATGCAATGTTCTTGGAACTCCACTCCAAAATAAAGTCAGTGAGTGAGAGACTATCACTTGGAAAAAATCAAACCATTCAAATCGCTTTCTAATGGATGTGATGGGAAAATATTCTTGACTTCTTAGGTGACCTTAGTATTTCAGCTGATCGATTAAGTGAGAAGCACTCTCCCAATGATTTTGCACTGTGGAAAGCCTCCAAGCCTGGAGAACCATCTTGGGATTCGCCCTGGGGAAAGGTGAGGAGAAAGCATCAATCCTGCACACTTCGTTGCTCAGTTACATAGTCAAATTGGAGATTGAATGGCAGAATCCAACCATGTTTTTTAAAATGAAGTTCAGTTGACAAAGGAATTTGAATTTTAAAATGCCTTTAGAATAATCCACCCCATGTGTGGCGACTAACAGTCCACCAGGTTCAGGTCTAGAGAGACAACTAAAATATGTCACCAAACATTGTTGTACTTTTCATTCCACATCTCCCCGACAACTGTTCCAGTATAATTATCCAGGATTAACATACGAAATAATACAACATGGTAAGGTGTTATTCGGTGCATCATGCTTTCTATCCAAAGAGCCATCCAATTAATCCTACTATCCTGCTCTTCCCTATAACCTTGTAAATTATTCTCTTCAAATATTTTACCTAGTTTCATTTTAAAAATGGCTTTGAACCTGCTTGAAGGTTATTTAAGCATTACAACCAGATTGTTATAATTTGTTGTATCCGAAGATTCTTTGCCTTCAGTCTTTTTGCCTATTGACTTAAATCTGTGTCCTCTGGTTACCAATCATTCTTTCATTGGAAACAGTTTGTCCTTAATTATTTTATCACATGTATTTCTGGTTTGAAACTTCTGCATTGAATCTACTTTAAATTTCTCTGTTCTGAGGTGGACAACTTCAGTTTCGCTCCACATAATTAAGTTGCTCGTCCCTTGTAAGTTCCAATAAGTCACTTCTACATTCTTGTCAAGGCCTTGACATTGCTCAACAATTTTGATACCCTGAAAAAAAGCACTACTCCAGATGAGACCTAATCTATGTGTCACAAAGGTTCTGCAAAACTTCTTGGCTTCTGTACCACTTTCTTTATTAATAGAGTTAAGCATTCCTTGTTCTTTATTTTTAATAAGCTTTGTCAACTTGTACTGTCACCTTTAAATGTTTCTTCTGTCCACCTCCAAGGTTCTCTGTTCTGTACCCTCTTTTAAAATTGTACAACCTAATTCATATTGCTGCTGTTTCTTCTTAAAATATATCAGTTTGCATTTCTGTGCATTAAATTCCATCTGCATGTAAGCAAGTACCTTTTTCATTTGCTTTTTTATAGCAGAAATCAGGCCTCAATGACCAGTCATTCAGGCCACCCTCTCCCCATCATTCAAAATACATGAGAAATTAAAGGAAGCTGTTAACATACAGTCAGAACTCCATGGCACCTTGTGCTACTATGGACCCAGAATCTCTTCTTGCGACCGACAGATTGAGATCCCCTTATTTTGAAGAATGTTCCTGGCTTCCTTTTTACTACATTTGAGTTCTTTTTTTGACATACGTAAGCTTCAAAATTATTATCAAGTCTACTTAATTAGCATCATCTTAGGAAAGGTCACCGGACTCAAAAAGTTAACTCTCATTTTCTCTTCACAGACTTCTAGACCTGCTGAGCTTTCCCAGCAACTTCTGTTTTTGTTCCTACTTAATTAATTATGTGCCAATAAAAGCAGTGGTGTATTGGTAACACAGGGGAAGGACATTCTCTGCTTTCTGTCAGTTATGTAATTTTGTATGCTTACTGCCAGTGTCATTGAAATCCCAATGACTTTATATTTGTTTACAAATCTGTTATGCAGTATTTGTCAATGTCCTATTGAAAGTCCATAAATAAATTATCTACTGTATCCTTTTTGAACTACTTCTAGTTCTTTATCACATTTATAACATACATTTTGTCTTTAACACCTGTGCTTTCATTATTTTTTGGCCCATAGTCAAAGTACTGATTACTTTTGTCACAAGTTATTGTCTCTAAAATTTTCCCATCACTGCCATTAGGCTGGCAAATCGTGGATTTATCTGTCTTCCCTGAGTCATCTTTCTGTCTGTAAGCATCTACTCATGTACTTGCTATGTCATTGATAATAACAATTTGTAATGTTTATTGTTGATTCCTCTCCAATTTCCTGTTCATGCTTATCCTGACAGGGCCGCCCTGGGTGGCACATTGAATGCTCGGCGATGGCTGGGAGCATCCTAGGAGAGTCCATGGACATCCATGGTGGAGGATTTGACCTGCGATTCCCTCATCATGACAATGAATTGGCCCAGTCTGAGGTACAATTGCAACTTCTGTCATTGTTGCTTGCTCGCTTTTTAAAAGCATAAACTCATGAATATTCCCTTTGGAATCAAGCACAGAACTAAGTTATTAAATTGGCCTTGGTGAGCACGGTCAGGCTGAGCCACCTGGGTATGACCAGTGAGACCCACAGCACGGATTTTTTTTTTTTGAAAAAAAAACTTTTGTATATTTGAAGGGCCCGTGAAATTAATTTGGGGCAGTTTCAAAACATTTCTGAAGCCATGCTATCGTGTTCACAATTTCAGAGAAGCCACCGAACAGCTTGTGTAAAAATATAATGCGGGTGTACTTCAAGGTTTTTTCCCTGAGCTTGATGCCAAGCTGTATTCTGACAAAGTAGAAAGAGCTGCAGCGTGCGTATGAATTGAACTGAGAGTATTTTTGTACTAACAGCACGGAGGGAGCTTCATTCTGAATCTAGTCCTAGGCTTTAGTTGAAGCCTGATGCTGATTCTTGTTGCTCAGTAAGGAGAGTGTTCCATTATGTAGCACTGAAATTCATCAACTTGAGGGCAAATTTGAAATCTTTGTAAAGTAAGCATGAGAGAAAAATGCCTGAGTGGTATTGGCTTCAATATAGCCCCTTTCTCTGATGTAAGTTGAATTCAAAGTTCTGGCTGTGGGCATTGGATGTGGATGATATCATAGTACTTAGTTGTTGTTGTCATGTTACAAACTTCTTATTTTAGTGCTCCCCCATCATCATCTCCCCACAGGCTTATTTTGAAAATGACCACTGGGTTCGATACTTCCTCCATACTGGACACCTGACCATAGCAGGTTGCAAGATGTCAAAATCTTTAAAAAATTTTATAACCATCAAAGACGCACTGAATGCAAATACAGGTAATCAGAGTCCGTTGTCTCAATCATTGTAACTCGTTTGGTCTCTCCAGCAACAAATAGAACTGTTCAATCTTATCTTCAAGACAGCTTCCTTGGCAGCTGTTGTGGGCTAAATCGAGAGTTTTGTACGCTGTTTTGCAAATGTGCTTTCTGACTATATTGGGTGCTAATCAAGCAAACTTGTGTTCATGTAATAGATCAGCACTTCAACATCTTTGAAACTTGCTAACATAAGTGCATAGGAGCAATACCATGTGCACATTCCCCTCCAAATTACGCGCTGTTCTGACTTGAACCTACTTTCCAGTTCCTTAATTGCTGCTCGCTCCAGAATGTGGACCTCCATTTCTTACAGCACCAAGGATGTTTTTACCCAACGTGGACTGTAGTAAAAACCAAAAGAACTGCAGATGCTGTATTTTTTAACATTTTGGGTCCAGTGATCCTTCCTCAGAACTGATGGTGGCTGGGAAAACGTCAGTTGCACCTACACACTTACATTAGTAAGTTTCAAAAACGTTGAAAAGTGTTGATCTATTACATGAACACAGGTTTGCTTGGTTAGCATCCAGTATATGCATGTAGTAGTTCTAGAACATGGCTCAGCGGTGCTTTCTCAAAGTTGCCCTTGTCAGTGAAGCCCAGATCCCATGATCACATATATAAAAATATAGTGTTTTGACTTTCTTCCGGGTGTTTTCAAGTTGCTGGTGAATATTTACTGTCAAGACTCACGTGTGTCATGACTTGAGCAAAGTCGCAGGGAGTGTCAAGGATCTTGAAATCGTAATAAAATACCATCTTTGGAAGGGAAAACGTTGCTGAGGGAACACAAAAATATGCCAGTAGGCAGTGCAGGTTCTTTGCAAATATAATGTTACAGGCATATTTGATTTATTCATGGGTGATGTGTAACTTGGTAAAATTATGGGGTAAGCTACTATTAAATTCCCCATAAAAGTCGCAATAATTTAAGAGAAGCTGTTGATGAAATTATAAGTTTTTGTTTTGTAACTGGCTTGTACTTGTCAGTCTGGTGTCTCTGATTCTCTGCTGTTGTGGTGTGACTGGTGCCATTTGCTTGTAGGTCGACAGCTGCGTTTGGCGTTTCTCATGCACTCCTGGAAGGACACACTGGATTATTCCAGCAATACCATGGAGTCAGCTGTTCAGTATGAAAAGTTCTTAAATGTAAGCTGGTCTTGTGCTGCCTCACCTGTTTGTAAAATACTTACATGAATCTAGCTCTCACCTGGTAGGTATCATCTTGGGAATCGCAGGCTTTTTCAATAAGACTTTAAGGCTAGGTGTCAAACCATTCCGAGTCAGATGAAGCACAGGTTGAGAGCAAAGTCCTCATTACACTCTTCTGTTGATTGTATCTGACTAGACAGAACAAACCTTTAATATGTGGCTCCACTGAGTTGCCCTCAAAATCCCTTTGAGGATAAACGCGTTCAACACAGGTGGCTAGGATAGCACTCTGGTTCAGTGTTGTGTAGGTAATTGACATGCAAATAGAACATAGAACTGAACGGCCCACAGTGCTGTGTCAAACATACCACCAAATTAATCCCTTCTGCCTGCCTTGGTCCATATCTCTCCATTCCTTGCATATTCATGTGAGGGAGGTTCCTGGGAGGCTGAAGGCAAATTGTTGTCCATGAGCTGAAACAGCATAAATGGATGAGCAAGTATTGGGGAGTTCCACTCATGTTCTTCCCTGAACATCCCAGCCAATCTGTGCATCAATAACGACACAAACTCACCATTCTGTTTTCAGGTGGTTTTGGCACGGGAATGCACATGCAAGATGAATACTTCAGGCATGGATAATGTGGCCAGAGAGAGAAGTTATGGCACGGAAAGGGCCAATCAGCCTGTCACGTATGCAGCTAACAACCCATTCTAATCCACCTTTCAGAACCTGGTCCATAGCCTTAGAAACTACATCACTTCGAATGCAACTTCATGTACCCTTTTAAGTAAAGTTGAGAGTTTCTGCCTCTGCGTCTGAACCCATGCAATAATATCCAGACATGCATCATGCCTGGGTGGAAAGGTTTTTCTTCATGTCCCCTCCAATCCCTGTAATGATCACCTTAAATCTGAGCTCCTGCTTAATGATTTCTCTGCTAGCAGAAACCAGCCTTCCCTGTCCAGTCTATAAAAGTTCCTCATTATTTTGTGCATCTCAATTTAAGTCACCCCTTAGTCTCCCTCAGGAAAACAACCCTAGCTTAATTATTCTTTCCTCATTCCTGCAATTCTCAAGGCCTAGCAATATTCTTGTAAGCCTCCTCCCTCACGTTTCCACCACAATAATGTTCTTCCTGTAATGTGATGATCAGATCTGTACATAAAGTTTGAACTACGGCTTAAACAGCATTTTATCCAGCATAACATCCCTGCTTTTGTATTCTATAGCTATCTCAAGAAGGAAAAGATTCCACCTGCTTTCTTTGCCACCTTATCCACCTGCCCTGCCACCTCCCAGGACCTGTGGACGTACATTCCAAGGTCTTTCATTCCCTCTCAATATCCCCTGTTTGTTATGTAATCCCGTGTTTTGTTTGCCCTCCCTGAATACATTACCTCACATTTCTCCAAACTCTGTTTGCCTCTTTCTCATTCCCTTGTCTAAACTATTGATATCAATGTGAGGTTAGCATAAGAATTAAGCCATTTGGCCCTTTAAGTCCGCTCCAACATTCAAAGAGATCATGGCTGATCTGATAATCATCAACTCCACTTTCTTGCTTTTTTTTCCCCAAAACTGCAGATTCTGTCACTGATTAGAAGTCTGTCTGTCTCACCTGTGATTATGCTTACCATCCCAAACTTTACAGCTGTCTGCAGTGTAGAATTACATAGATGACTATGTTTTGAGAGAAGGAAGTCCTGCTCCCCTGTCCTCAAAGGATGAAACCTTACTCTGAGATTATACCCTCTCTCCAAGACTCTCCCACAGGTGGAAGCAACCTCTCTGCATCTACACTGTCAAGACCCCTAAGAATCTTATATATTTCAATAAGGTCAGCTCTCAGCTATCCTCTTCATTAACAACTATCTGACGAGATATGTCATCTGCATATTTTCCAATAATGCCTCTGACATTTAAATCTAAATAAATAATATGTACAACAAACAGCAAGGGACTGAGCCCTGAAGAATTCCATTGGAGACTACTTTACATTCGCAAAATCTATAACCCTTGGTTTTCTATTGGTGAGCCAATTTTGGATCCTTTTTGCCCCGTCCCCTTTTATCCACGGACTTTTACTTTTCTGACTAGTCTGTCATATGACGTCTTGTCAAATCCTTACTAAAATCCATTAGACAACATCCACTGCACTACTCTCATAATTCATCCTTTGTTACTTGTTTTAAAAATCACTAAATTAGTAAAAACTTTGCTTAACAAAACCATGCTGCCTGTCCCTGATTTGATCCATGACTTTCTAAGTGACAGTTTATTCTGTCTCTAAGAATTGATTCTTCTAATAATTTGCCCACCACCAGTGTTAAACTGACTGGCCTATAATTCTTTGACCTATCTTGGTACTCCTTTTAAACAATGATGCAATGTTTGCAGACCTCCAGTTCTCTGGTACCTCTTCTCTATCTAATGAGGATTCAGAAATGATCCTTGAACATCCATTATTTAGTCCCTCATTTCCCCTTGCAGCCAGGGATACAATCCTTTCAGCCTGGTGATTTATTCACCTTCAAGGACGTTAGTCCCTCTAATCTTTGTCTCGCATTCTGTTAATATTTCATGTTCCTCTTTAACTAGGAGTTCTGCATTGTCTTGTCACCTTTCTTAAGATGGACAAAATGTAAATTAAGAACCCAGCCCTCATCCTTCTGCATCCACACATGAGTTACCTTCTGCATCTCTTACACTTTTTTCAGTTATTCTTTTGCTCATAATGTACTGAAACCATTGTTGAGTTTTTCTTGAGTTTACTTGCCCATATTCCCTCGTTGCTTTCCTAATTTTTAAAAATTCACCCCTGTGCTTTCTACAGTACTAGGTTTTTTAAATGACTGTCATGAGCTTTCTTTTTCAACTTTATCTTATCCCGTCCTATGCGGGCGGCACGGTGGCTCAGTGGTTAGCACTGCAACCTCACAGCGCCAGGGACCCGGGTTCGATTCCACCCTCAGGCGACTGTCTGTGTGGAGTTTGCACATTCTCCCCGTGTCTGCGTGGGTTTCCTCCGGGTGCTCCGGTTTCCTCCTATAGTCCAAAGATGTGCAGGGTAGGTGGATTGGCCATGCTAAATTACCTGTAGTGTTCAGGGATGTGTAGATTAGGGGGATGGGTCTGGGTGGGATGCTTTGAGTGTTGGTGTGGACTTGTTGGGCCAAAGGGCCTGTTTCCATACTGTAGGGATTCTGTTCTATTCTATATTCTGGATAAGCAAGGAGCTCTACATTTGGAAGTACAGTACTTTATATGGGTCATGTACTCTTGCTCTTGAATGCCTCGCACTGATTTTCCTTCAAGTACTTGTATCTAGTCCACCTTTGCCAGATCACCTCTCAGCTTTGTAAGATGTGTTTTCTCCCTATTTAGAACTTTTATTCCTAATTTAGAACTTTTACTCCTGTTCTATCTTCGGCCTTTTCCATAATGGTGCTAAATCTACCTGTAATATGGTCAGTCTTCAAAATGGAGATCCACTGCTACTTCATCCACTTATCCAGCCCCCTTTCCTTTCCTAAAACTAAATCTAAAATTGTACCCCTTTTAGATTTGGATTTGTTACATGCTCATTACAAAAGTTCTCTTGAATGCTGTTCAAGAATTTTCTGCCCTCTGTTCCTTTCATGATGTTCATGTCCCAGTTGACATTAGGATAGTTGAAACCCCCCCAGCTGTTATCGCCCTGTTGTTTCTGCACTCATAAATTTTCCTATATATTTGTATATACATTCTTCTACTTCCCTCCCATTATTTGGGGGCCTATAGTACACTTTGAGCGGTGTGGATGCCCCTTTTTTATTTCTGAGGTCAACCTATATGGCCTAATTTGATGATTCACAGCTGTGATTGCTACATCTCCAATGGCAACTTGTGGCGTAGTGTTCAAGTCTCTTTGTCTGAGCCACGAGACCTAGGTTCAAGCCCCACCTGCTCCAGAAATGTGTCATAAAGTGACTTGAACAGGTTAGCTAAAAATATCTGCTACACCCCCAACTGTTTTTATGTTCTCCTCTAACCTGTCATAAAACCACTATATCCAGGGATATTCTTTAAGCCAAGTTTTCATTATATCAACGATAATAAGCCCCTTTTTGTCTGTCTGTTCTCAGCTCATTGTTTTGAAGAAGGGTCACTGGACCCGAAACATTAACTCTGCTTTCTCTCCACAGGTACTGCCAAACTGCTGAGTTTTTTCCAGCAATTTCTGTCATTGTATCTCAGCTCATTGGATATATTTGCATGCCCCTTGCAGTTACAAGTAAACGTGTAGAACTGCCAAATTACTGTGCTTCCTGCGTCTTTCAGAGCCCTCGCCAACTTTCTGCCTGTTGCAACCTCCTTTTGAATTCGCCCTACCTCAACCTGCCTTCAGATTCTCATTCCGCTGCCTAACTAGTTTATACCCTCCCCAACAGCACTAGCAAGTCTGTCTGTGAGGATAATTGCTTCAGCATGTTCAGATGTAGACCATCCAGGTCCCACCTTCCCCATACCCAGTCTGATGGCCTCAGAAATCTAATGTCCCCTCTCCTATACTGGCTTTCCAGCCATGTGTTCACTTACTCCCTTCTCCTATTTCTATGATGGGACTGAAAGGGCCCGGGACAGAGGGATGCTTCAGGGCCCAATACCCACAGTATTGTGTGCTCCAGGAGGTTTACTTTTTGGGGTCCAGAGATCAGGCTAGCAGCAACAGCAACACCCAAGGGCCATGATTTCTATCCCTGCCCTGACTGAGAGTAAACCTGAGATTACTGCTTTAGATATCCTACTTTTCAATCTCTTTCCTTGCATCCCAATGTCTGGTTTCAAAACTTTAGTCCTTTTTCTACCTAAGTCATTGGTGCCAATGTGGACCACGACCTCTTGTTGTTCTCTTTTTGTGTCCAGAAGTGCTCTTACACACACTTTTTTTCCCCCATCACCAATCAGCCATGGCATTTTTTTTTTTCATCTATTAACTAACGCCAGTAAATCACTATGTTTGCAACTGAATAATTTATGTGCAAAGCTCATCAAAGAGAGGGAGAGGGGGCTAGATTAAAATGGAATCAGAAGGGGTCTTTGGCTGTTCATCCACTCCAGAAAAATGTACCACAGCTGCTTTAGCATATCCTTGATTTGACAGTGGAGGCCGCATACCATCCTGCAGTCACATCACGTCTGTCTGTTCACTTGACTAACAAATTTCCTATTGATACTGCTCTTCCAATTTCCTATCTTCAGTCCTGCACAACTGGGTGCCACAAACCTGGATCTGATTGATCCCTCAACACAGTGCAATGTCCTCAGCAGTATGTAAAGTGGAAAATTGATTTTACAGGTGGATTCCTGCTTTACCTGCCAGAATCATTTGCACTGCATGGTAGTCACCCATTCCCTTTCTGCCTTTACGCTCGTAGACTGCAAAGCATGGAATTTGGTTTTTTTTGGCATTTGTGGTTGTCACTGGTCGTGTGCACAAATTTCCACATACTATAGATCGCTCATTCCACAAAACCTGGTTACCGTGCGTGCCTCAGCGTTACTTAATTTATGGTCATTTTAATTTACCTGGCCTTAACGAACCTTATAACTATTGATAAACCTCAGTAATGACTTAGTTATTCACCAACCATTTAACTTTTAATTTTCCTGTGACATCCTTAATTTAATTTCCCAATCCAGTGGAGCTGCAGCTGTCAGAGCCACATCCTATCTCATTGCTGTTGTGTAGGTAAGTGCACTGGGCCCAATGGTCAAACCTTACACTGACAGCAAGTGAGAGTGAATACTTGGATGACCACTCGAAGCGTCATAACAGTCAAGGCTGTGGGACTAATGTGGTGTATTTTTGGTGACTCAATGAGCCAAAGAGCCTCTTCTGTAAAACGTGATTCTAACGAGAGGTTAGTCAATCAACTTAGTCTTCCTGTTATTTCACTGTTATCTACTTTCTTTCAAACTGCCTGTCAGGGACACCCCACTTGCCCATTCCTCTGAGTTCTTCTGGCTGCCTGTTTTGAGGTCCTTCTCTCACGTGCCCCTCTAATTGTTGTTGTTTTTTTTTTTGTTGCAAAAGTATCTGAAAGTACATTTGCGACAGTTCCAAGTTGAACATTACAGGGAATGTAGTGCAATATAGGTCAGCAAGTGGAGGGATTGAGGGGAAGGTAGATGTTAGGACCAGTAAATCGGAAAGAAAGGGCAAGCAGAGACAGGTAAATAAACACCATGGTACTAATGGGTTGTTGTGTGTCTATTTCAACACAAGGAGTATTACAGGTAAGGCAGATGATCTTAGAGTCTGGATCAGTACATGGGACTATGATGCTGTGGCCATTACTGAGACTTGATTGAAAGAAGGACAGGACTTGCTGCTCAACATTCCAGGGTTTTGTTGTTTTAGACAAGATCAAGAGAAAGGTAAAAGAGGTGGAGGAGTTGCATTGCTAATCGGGGAGAAATTTACATCTGCATTCAGACAGGACATACTGGAGAGCTCATTTAGAGGCAACATGGGTAGAACTCAAAAATAAGATGGTTGCAATCACTCTGATAGGATTATACTATAGGGCCCCCCAACAGCCACCAAGACATTGAGGAATAAATATGTCGGCAGATTATGGAAAGGTGCAATAAAAAGAGTTGTCATAGTGGGTGACTTTAACTTTCCCAACATTTGACTGGGGTCTCCCTTACACCAAGAGGCTTAGACAAGGCAGAATTTGTTAAGTGCATTCAAAAGGGTTTCTTGAAACAGTGTGTGGATAGTCTAACTGGAGGAGGACCCAAACGGGACCTTGCTTTGGCTAATTAGCCTGGCCAGATGACAGACCTTTCAGTAGGAGAGCATTTTGGAAACAGTGATCACAACTCCTTAAGTTTTTAAGATCACTATGAGTAAGGATAAGTCAGGACCTTTTGGCAAGGTACTGAATTGGGGGAGGGCAAATTACGTCAGTATTAGGCAGGAGCTTGCGGGGAGCTGTTATCAGGCAAGTTCACATTTAACATGTGGGAATTGTTTAAAGACCTGTTGATGAGCATTCAGGACCGGCATGTTCCAGTAAGGAGGAAGGACAAGGTTGGCAAAGTCAGGGTGCTTGGATAACGAGGGAGGTTGTGAATTTAGTCAAAAGGAAAAAAAGATGCATAATTAAGGTTCAGGAAGTTATAATCGGACAGGGCCCATGAGGATTATAAGGAAAGAAGGAAAGAACTCATGCAGGGAATTAGGAGAGCAAGAAGGGGCCATGAAATGACCTTGGCAAGTAGGGTTAAAGAGAATCCCAAGGCATTCTATATGTACATTTAAAAACAAGAGGATTAATAGGGAGTAGGTAGGACCACTGAAGGATAAAGGAGGGATCTTGCACTTGGGGGCAGAGGATGTGGGTCAGATCCTAACTGAGTACTTTGCGTTGGTATTCATCCAGCAAACGATATGGAGGATAGTGCGATTTGTGTGGAGCATGCTAATATGCTAGGGCATTTTCAGATCAAGGAAGAAATGGTGTTGGGTTTCTTGAAGAGCATTAAGGTGATTACGTCCCCAGGGTCTGATAGTATCTACCCCAGGTTGTTGAGAGAGGCCAGAGAGGAGATTGCTGGGCCCTTGACCAAGATCTTTGTATCCTCACTTGCCACTGGAGAGGTCCTGGAGGGCTAGCGAGTGGCTAATGTTGTTCTCTGTTCAAGAAATGGAGATAATCCAGGAAACTATCGACTGGTGAATCTCACATCAGTGTTTGGGAACCTATTAGAGAGAATTTTTAGTGATAGGATTTACGCACATTTGCAAAAACATTGCCTAATTAGGGACAGTCAGCATGGGTTTGTGCAGGGCAGGTTGTGTCTTACTAACTTGATTGATCACCTTTGTCACCTCCTTGAAAAATTCCGTTAGGGTAGAGCAGTGGATGTTGTCTGCGTGGATTTTAGTAAGGCTTTCGACAAGGTCCCTCATGGTAGGCTTGTCTAGAAGATTAAGATGCATGGGATCCACGGTGACTGAGCTGCATGGATTCAGAATTGGCTTGCCATAGACGAAAGAGGGTATTGGCAAAAGGGTGTATTTTCAGGCTGGAGGTCCGTGACTAGTGGTTTTCCACAGGGATCCATACTGGGACCTCTGCTACTTGTGATATATATAAATGACTTGGATGAAAATGTAGATGGGTGGGTTAGTATGTTTGCAGATGATACAAAGATCATTGGAGTTGTGGGTAGCATAAAAAGTTGGCAAAGGATTCAGTGGGATATAGATCAATGGTAGGTGGAGTTTAATCCGGGTAAGTGTGAGGTGCTGCACTTTGAGCAATCAAATGTTAAGGAAAAGTACAGAGTTAATGGTAGGACCCTGAACAGCACTGATGTACAGAGGGATTTTGGGGTTCAAGTCCATAGTTCCCTGAAAGTGGCTACACAAGTAGTTAGGGTGGTAAAGAAGGCATATGGTATGCTTGCCTTTATTGTTTGGGAAACCGAGTACATGAGTTAGGATATCATGTTGTAGCTTTGTAAGACTTTGGTTAGGCCACCCTTAGAATATTGTGTTCAGTTCTGGTTGCCACATAATAGGAAGGATGTAGAGGCTTTGGAGAGGATGCAGAAGAGGTTTACCAGGATGCTGCCTGGATTAGAGGGTATGAGCTAGAAGGAGAGGCAAGAAAAACTTGGGATATTGTCTCTGGAGCGGCACAGGCTGAGGGGAGACTTGATAGAAGTCTATAAAATTATGAGATGCGTAGATAGGGTTGACAGTCAGAATCTTTTTCCTGAGGTTGAAATGTCTAATACTAGGAGGCGTGCATTTAAGGTGAGAGGGGAGAAAGTTTTTTTACACAGAATGTTAGGAGTCAGGAACTTGCTGCAGAGATAGCGGTGAAGGCAGATTTGATAGGGGCATTTAAAGGATAAACACGTGAATATGCAGGGAATGGAGGGATATGGGTCACGGGCAGGCAGAAAGGAATAGTTTAATTTAGCGTCCTGTTTGGCACAAAATCATTGGCTGAAGGGCCCATTCCTATGCTGTACAGTTCTATGTTCTTTGTATACAATGTTTCTCCATTGAACATTTCACATTCTTTTGTGTCTGAATCCAACTGCAATACCTGTGACATTTACTACAGTATAATTATTTTGCAACAAGCATAGAGCACAGGGAGTTTAAAAAGTTACCAGCCTATCAGTTCACTATGGCTGAAAAAACCATACCTTATTTCTTCAGTTACTTCTGCAAAATTGGCTAACTGCAAACCTAATTTTTTGGGAAATCTGTTCAGATTGACATTGGTAAGCACATGTTTCTACCTAAGTTTAGTCATGCAACTCCTTAGTACTCTGCTAACAGTTGAATGAAGCTAACTGGCCCATAATTCCTAGGTAACCTACTTTCCATTGTTGGTGCAGTTTCTCTTGTTTACCACTTGTGCCCTTTCGATACAAGTTTATCAGGTTTTAGGATGCAAACCGTCAAGCTGCAGTGATATGTTTTTGTTTAAATACCATGACTGTTTGATTAATATCCTCCACTGACTACACCAGTTCTAATTGTTCTACACTCCTAATTTCTGCCACCTCATAAAAATTAGGTAAAATACTTTTTTAGTATCTTTTTCATTCTGTCCACTAGAAGCTTTATCTATCAATAAGTTGCCTGAGCACTAGTTTGAATTTCTATTCAATATCTAATATGCCTGCAGAATTGTTCATTGTCATTTACACTTCTTAGTTGTTCCCTTTTGTAGCTTCCTTTCCTTATTCCGAGTGCTTCTTATGGTTTTACTTGGATTCCCTGATAGTAAGCAGTTTGACTAAAACTGCAAAACGACCATAAGACACAGGAACAGAAATTAGGCCATTCAACCCATCGAGTCTGCTCCGCCATTCAATCATGGTTGATAAGTTTCTCAAACCCATTCTCCCGCTTTCTCCCCGTAACCCTTGATCCCCTTGATAATCGAGAACTGATCTATCTCAGTCTTAAATATACTCAATGACCTGGCCTCCCCAGCCCTCTGTGTTGAATTCCTTAGATTCACCACTCTCTGGCTGAAGAAGTTTCTCCTTATCTCTGTTCTAAAAGGTCTTCCCTTTACTCTGAGGCTGTGCCCTTGGGTTCTAGTCTCTCCTACCAATGAAAGCATCTTCCCAACATCCATTCTGTCCAGGCCTTTCAGTATTCTGTAAGTTTAAATTAGATCCCCACTCATCCTTCTAAACTTTATCGAGTATAGACCCAGAGACCTCAAACATTCCTCATATGTTAAGCTTTTCATTCCTGGGACCATTCTCGTGAACCTCCTCTGAACCCGCTCCACGGCCAGTACATCGTTCCTGAGGTTTGGGACCCAAAACTGCACAATACTCCAAATATGGCCTGACCAGAGCCTTTTGGAGCCTCAGAAGTACATCCTTGCTTTTATATTCAAGTCCTCTCAAAATAAATGCCAAAGTTGCATTTGCCTTCCTAACTACTGACTCAACCTGCAAGTTTACCTTATGAGAAACTTGGACTAGAACTCCCAGACTTCAGACTTCTGAATTTTCACCCCATTTAGAAAACAGTCCATGCCTCTATTCTTCTTACCAAAATGCATGACCTCACACTTTCCCACGTTGTACTCCATCTGCCACTTTGCCCACTGTCCTAACCTGTCCAAATACTTCTGCAGCCTCCCCACCTCCTCAATACTACCTGTCTCTCTACCTATCTTTGTATCATCTGCAAACCTAGCCAGAATGCCTTCAGTTCCTTCATCTGGATCATTAATGTATAAAGTGAAAAGTTGTGGTCCCAACACTGACCCTTGTGGAACATCACTTGTTACTGGCTGCCATCCTGAGAAAGACCCTTTTAACCCTACTGTCTGCTTTCTGCCAGAGAGCCATTCTTCTATCCATGCTAGCATCTTGCCTCTAGCACCTAGTGCCGAGTGTACACGGTTTGAATGCAAGACATCCTATGGGTTATTTATTTGTTTCTCTATTTATTTTCCAGGAGTTCTTCTTGAATGTGAAGGATATTTTGCGGAGCCCCACAGATACAACAGGACAGTTTGAGAGGTGGCAAGAGCAGGAGTTAACACTCAATAACCGGTCAGTATCAACTTATGCATAGAGGACTGCATGGATCTGTACAATGATGCAGTTCGGGGAAGGGCCTTTTGCAATTGTATATTGCTGGGAGGGTAAATATAAACAACCACAACTCTCTTGCCAGGTGATTAAACCATTACATGGTGTGCATTGAACCATATGAACTTGAATATGAATATGTCAGTTTTGATTTTGGTTTTGCTGATCTCAGCAAGGGTCATAATTAAACTTAGTGATCCTGCATTTCATGCATTATTGAGTATTAAGAACATATTCTGTGTTTCAGTTTATTTGTATCATTTTGAAGGTCAAATTAGTACATCTGTTGGTAATGGACATGTATTAATAACATGCAAAACCATAAAGTGCCCAAACCTACATTTTGTTTCAGTCCTATTGCAAGTTTCTAAAAGTCCGACTTACTTACAAATATGTTCCCATATTACGATTAATTTTAAGGATCTGAAATATGAATGTTCAGTCATACTTGTGAATGGGTATTTTATTCTGTCTTCCAATTTGCGTACAAGGTGACTGGGGAACGTACTCGGGAATGGAACGCATTTGTAATCAGGGTACTGACTGTCTGTATAGAGTGGCATACATGTTTATCCGGGTCAAATTTGTTTCCTCACCTGGGTGATTCAGGTACAGTACTAGGCCATGCCAGAGTCTCATTTTTTTGGCCTTAATAATACTTTCATTTACTTAACTATTGGTACTTTAATGGTATGAGGTGTTCATCTCCACAAACTAAAAATGTTGTTTTAATAAATGGAAGAGAAAAATCCTCAGTTCTGTCGGAATGAGTTCCCCCACTATTGGGGTAGGTTGGATGTGCTTTTCGGTTTAAAGGACAGGACTGTAAGCTCGAACAACATGATTGAGCGGCAAATATAGTACACAACTGGACTCTGGCACTTAGCCACATTTACCAACAACCTTCTGTCAGATCAAAGCTTTTAAATCCTCAACTCCCCTTAGCTTCTCAAGAATTTCCTCCAGGCAATGTCTAGGTTACACATTTGTTTGTTAAGTTAACTTTGTTTTTGGTAGATTGCAGTAAACTGTAAGAACTTATCTTTATGAATGGCCAGTACGGTCAGTGATCACTACAGGCTTCAGGACATCCAATACTATCCTCAAATCTGACTCTTGAGTTCCCTTGCTGCCCCCGTTCAAACTGTGTGCCACAGTTTTGGTATGTTGGTATGCAGGAGTTGAAGAGCCTTAGATTGTCTGACCCTGCCCCACATCCACCATCTCCAATGTTGCCCTCCAATTTGATATAGAGCATAACTGATACCTCTGCAGAGGTGAGATACAGTTTTAGGTGTATTCGTGTGGTAAATAATTCGTGTGGAAATGTCTGAACCTATTATGTGATGGCGTGCATATTAATCTTGTCAGTTGTTAGTTCATTGGGGGTGGGAAGATCATGTGGTCCTTGGAATTTTCCTTCTTGAACCTGAAATCCAACAAAGCCCTGACAAAAATGGTCAGTCCCACAGCAAACTGAGAGTATAGTCTTCTCTGCATTTGTGTAGGCCTGTGCCTGTGGAATTACTTTCTGTTTCTACATCTTTTACTCAAACAAAAGTGACCCAAGTAATATTTGGCAAGTCTCTGGTATTTGTCACAGCATTGACATATTTATATAAAACTTCTAACTCTGAAAACATCTCAGATACTTAATAAACATATATAGAAATAGACAGGTGCAAAGCCAGTGATATTGGGAGAAGCCTAAATCTTGGGCAAATGGTTTAGTTTGATAGGAGAGGGAGATTTACAGAGGGAATTCAGCAGGAAACTCCAATATAAACATGCAACTACCATTAATCCAGGAACCAATTTAAATCGGGAAGACTGGGTGATCGGTCAGCCAGACTTAGTTTATAGTAAGTTATGAACAGCGGAGTTTGAGAGGAGCTGAAGTTCCTGCAGAGTGGAGAATGGAACTTTTTCTCAGACAGCAATGAAATAGTCCAGTCTAGAGATATAGAAATGGAGAAGGGTTTCAGCAACAGCTGGGCTAAGACAACGATGAACAGGAATAGATCTATATGTACCCTATCATGCCATGTAAGAATGTTGTAAGTCACCATGAGATCAGCTCTCACTCTTTGAAACAGAGCATGTAGACCCAGTTTCTTGATCTCTCCTTGTAAAACAATCCTAAGGATGAATCTGGTGACCGTCTGTTGTACTCGCTCTATGGTAAATGTATCCTTTGTACAAGGAGACTGAAAATGTACACAATATTGCAGGTGAAGTCTCACCACTGCTCCATACAATTGCAAATGTGATAAGGCATCTTTACCTTTGCAATGAAATCCCCTTGAAATGAATGCCGACCTACCATTTCCTTTCAAATTGCTTTTTGCATCTGCACCTTCTACTAAACGATGATACCCAGATCCACTTGGACACTCACACTTCAGGAATTTTTTAACCAATGTGAATAACTTCACACTTGTTTATGTAATATTCCATCTGTCTGATTTAGCCCATTCACCTAGACTGTCCAAGTCTTCTTGAAGCCTCCTTGCACCATTCTCACAATTTACTTCCTCCCCCAGTTTGGTGTCATCAGCAAATTTACCATTATTATAATTGATCCCCACATCTAAATCATTTATGCAGATTTTCTGTGGTCAATGTGGCACTGACCCATACAGTGCACCAGTGGATGACAACCTGTTATTCCTGAGAATGATCCATAATTTCTACTTTCTGCTTTCTATTTATTGACTAATTCTCAATCCATTCTAGTATGTTCCCCCACAATTTCTCCATTCTTCTTCCTTTGTGAATGGTGGGATTATAGTCGCTACCTTCCAGTCAGCAGGAACCTTTCCATAATCTATAGAATTATGATAGATATCCGCCAATGTATCCACTATCTCTATTGCTCCTTCAACACCTATGAATCTCGCCTAGTCCAAGAGATTGATTAGCTCTCAATCCAGTTCATTTTTCAAGTACAGCTTCTTTGCTAGCACTAATTTATTTTAACTCTTCAGCTTTATAAGTTCCGTGATTGCCTAGTATTTCCAGAAGATTTTCTGCAATAAAGGCAGAAGCAAAGTGGCTGTTTAATTTTTTTTTACAATTTCACAATTCTGCACTACATATTTTCCTGTGCTCACTTGTAATTTATCCTTGCTTTTTTTTCCCCCCCTCTTTGACATATCAGTAGAAGTTTTTGCAGTCCACCTTTTATGTAGCGCACTAGCTTGCACTTGTGTTCTCTTTTTCTTTGTCCTCATCGATTTGTTGGCTGTCCTTTTGTGGGTTTTAAATCTCTTTCAATCATCATGCTTAATACTATTTCTGGTATTCTTTTAATCCATTCAAGATTCACCATTCCCTTTTGGTGTTTCTGCTTTCTAAAGGATTGTTTATCTGTTGTAGACCTTGTATTATTTCTTTTAAATACTAGCCATTGCCTATCTACTGTCAAATCTTTCAATGTATTTTCTCAAGCCGAGTTAGTCAACCTGTCCCTGATGCCATCAGAGTTTCCTTTGCTCAGATTTAAGACTCTAGTTTCAGAATGAACAGAATATTATATTCAAGCTTGATTTTTAAAAAGGTTCTATCATGTTTTTGGTCACTGTTTTCCAAAGGCTCCTTTAAAGCAAGGTCATTAATAAGTTGTACCTTATTACACAATAACTAATCTAAAATAGCCCCATTTCTCAACATGCTGTTCTAGAAATCTTTCTCGTGTACATTCCACAATGTAATCCTTAGCAACATTAGTGCCGACTTGATTAACCTAGTCTGTATGCAAAGTCAAGTTGCCATGATTACTGTATTACCCACATTACATATGTCATTAATGTCCTGATTATTAGCATGCCCAAAATTAGTGCTGCAGTTTGTGTTCTATAAACAACTCCCACCAATGATTGCTTTCCCTATGTTTCTTAGCTTCACCCAAACTGAACCAACATTTTATATCCTCCGATCAAAGGCGCTTTCATATTAATGTACCAGTGTCATCCATAATTAGGAATGCTGCCCCAAAGTCCTTTTTCCTTTTTGCTTTATCCTCCTGAAGTGGGAGTTGAATATTCAATTTCCAATCTTGGTTAGCCTGTAGCAAAGTCTCTGTAATGGCAATTAAATCATTTCCATTTCCTTTTGTGCATCCTTGTGAATTCTATGTTTATTTAGGTGGAGTGCTTTTAATTCAGCCTTTTTAACATTGTTCCCCATTTGAATCCTATATGACACTTGCCATTGCTCATCTGTCATCTTTCCATATTTGCTGACTACTTTATTTTGCTTCCCATGAACCTGAGTCCCCTCATAGGTTTCCATTCCCCTACCAATCTAGTTTAAACCCCCCACAACAGCAATAGCAAATCTCTTTGTGAGGATGTTAGTCCTGCCAAGATGCAGCATGACCATTTTGTACATGCACCTGGTCCCAATGCTTCAGTTATGTGATTCCCTCCTTTCTACGCCAATTTTTCAGCCTTGTGTTCAATTCCTCAATTCTGCTGTGTCTATGCTCACCATGTCAGACTGTGTGTAATCCTGACCTTTGGAGATTCTGCTTTTAATCTCCTTAATAGCTCCTTGAAATCCACTTTTGGGATCTCTTCCCTTTTTCTACATAAGTCATTTTTATCAAAATGGACTGTAACCTCTGGCTATTCACCCTCCACATAAAAACGCCCTACAACTGTTCCATTATATCCTTGGCCGGGGCATCATGAAAGCAACGCATCATGTTTGCGGCTGCAGAAATGTCTGTCCATTCCCCTGACTGACTAAAGAATCTCCTATTAGTACTGCTCGACAGCTCTTCTTCCCCCCAACCCCGGAGTTGGTGAGAGAAATGGTATAATGGCCACAATATCCCTTTTTATGAACTGCAATCTGTTCTGATCAGATTTCAAAGCAAAGTAGACAAAATCAATTTGATGATGGAAATCATTTGCATAATAATCAGGTCTTCTAAAACTACAAGAGCTGTGTAATTAAAATGTAAGCATATTGTGGAAATTTTGTGCATCAATGTGGATTCTTGCCTCTGTAATCAGTATGTTAGCTTATAAATGAATAGTGACCCTAGAATGTAGCATTTTTGAACATACTATTTAAATCAAACAAGGCTATCTTCCCTTTATTTAGGTTAACTAATTGTCTCATTGTTTTGGCCACCAGCACACTTCTGAATGGAATTTCCACAATGTGGTATTTGTAGACGCTTGAATTATGCCTCTCTCCAACAGAATCACTTTTTCCTCAGCCTTTTTCTCATGATCTGAATTCTTCAGTCACATCTCAAGAATTGAAAAATGTATTTTTCACAATCATTTCAAAAGGAAAGGTACAGGTAAACCAGGTTACTGTAGTTTTACAAAGACTTCATTTTTAATTATAGCTTTTATGAGAAGAAAGCAGCTGTGCACAGGGCACTGTGTGATAACATTGACACCCGTGCTGTTATGGAAGAGCTGCGTTCCCTTGTGAGTCAATGTAACACATACATTGCAGCAAAGAAAAGCAACAAACAGTTACCGAATCGGATGCTGTTGAGGAACGTCGCATTGTATCTTACCGAGATGCTGAAGGTGAGATGGCAAAGCACAATACGTAACACTGGTCACTCCCGCAAATGTCTGTTCCTTGAATAAAGTACTGCAAATTTGTAAATCTTAACTAAAAACAGAATATGCTGGAAATATTCAGCAAGCCTGATGACCACATCCGGGGAGAGAGAAATTGAAAATGTTTAAGGTCTGACAAAGGTTTGTCAACCTTGAAACATCAGTGCTTTTTCTGTCTCCACAGATACTCCTAGATTTACTGAGTAGTTTCTATTCTTTATCATGTGATTCTTCACGACCTGATTCTTCCAATCTATTACTCTGATAGCCATGATCAAGTTTTTTGTTTTCAATTCATGTTTGACTTTCATCAATAAATGATCAAATGTTTGTTTTTTTTTAAATTTACTGTCACCTGGACATAAGCTGCCTGCACCAATAGATTTCTTCAGAGCTGCCACCCAAAATAGTTTCATCATAACTGACATGTAACGTTTGTTTCTGCCTGTTCTGCATGCCTGTTTTTCTTTCCAGCTATCCCCTGCTGCTTTTCCCAATTATCCCCTGCTTCTGCCAAAGACACTCGACTGTTCCTAGATTATCCAAACACAGAGGCCTGGTTACCCACTAAAATCTGGCCTAATTGACCATTTTGCACATGTGTCCCTCAACAAGAGTGAACATGGCTATAATTCTTTCTCAAAGGATACTGATTTATGAGTGATATCACAGTCAGTTACAATCGGAACATTTATATGTCAAGTGGATCTGCACCAGGTGATGAAGTAACCAGCAAAAGGGAAAAACATACTGAGACTCATCTTCACCAATCTGCTTGTTGCTGGTGCACCTGCCCATGACAATATCATTCAGAGTGACCACCACACAGAGTGACCTGTGGGGAATGATCAGGAGTGGAATTTTCCATGTTCTAGCCAAAGGGCACTGTTGCAAATTCTCCCAGTCCTATTATGGGCCCTGCTAAGTATCAACTAATTCAGAGTATTTGATTTGTTTGCTGTGGGCCAGTGTGATATGAGGCATTCTAAATACTAGATGATCCAACTACAGTTCTCCCTTTCAGTGAAGTGCATAGTTGCTGCAGATGCAATTGAAGAATTATGCTTGTAAGGTGTGAGTGGTAAAAACTATTAATTATCAGGCTTTGTCGATAGGCCTGACAGTGGGAAAGAAAACTATAATTGTTTCCTTCTGTCTGTGAATCAGATTTTTGGAGCAATAGAGGGTGAAGAACCAATTGGATTCCCTGTTGGAGGAGGCAGCGAGAATTTAAATGTAAGTATTTGCAGTCTCTCTCTCTCTCTCTCTCTCTCTCACACACACATAAAGGAATCCACAAAGTCTCGTTTACTATCTTGCTTCTACATTGAAGAATATGATAATTCAAGCAGTGATACAGTTGGAGGTTGCTAGTGCTGTATTTTAATTGCATATAACAAGAAAAAATTAACATTTGGCATTTAAACATAGAAACTTCCAATTTGTTGCAATTATTTAAGCACTTTGCAGCTGTTTACTTCTTTCAAAGTGCAGTCACTGGGGGAAAATAGCAAGAAATTTGTGCATAAATGCTACACCTCAACAAATTGTTGGTCAGGCCACATTTGGGATATTGTGTTCAGTTCTGGGCGCCTTTATTAAGGAAGGAAGTTAAAGCCCTGGAGAGAGTTCAAAGGAGATTTATTAGAATGATACCAGCAATGAAGGATTTTAGATACGGGGGAAGGT
Organism: Rhincodon typus; assembly: GCF_021869965.1. Lineage (NCBI taxonomy): Eukaryota > Metazoa > Chordata > Chondrichthyes > Orectolobiformes > Rhincodontidae > Rhincodon > Rhincodon typus. The sequence goes on from NC_063348.1 coordinate 4,951,462, forward strand.
TAGAGAAATTGGGCTCATTTACCTTGTAGCATAGAAGATTAAGAGGTGACCTTGTTTGAGGTGTTCAAAATTATGAACAATTTTGACAGGGTAAAGGAGGACATTCTGATACCACTGGTTGGTATGTCCGTACTAGGGAGTCATAATTTCATGATTGTCAGCAAGAAAGCTAGGAGTGAGATGAGGCAAAACTTCTTTAATCAGGGAATCATCAAATCCCTACAGTGCTGAAAGAGGCCATTTGGCCCTTTGGGTTTGCACCGACCCTCCGAAGAGTATCCTACTCAAATACAATCCTTATAATCCACCACACACTACGGGACAATTTAGCATGACCAACCCACCTAACCTGCACAACTCTGGACCGTAGGAGGAAACCCAAACACCTGGAGGAAACACACAACAGGCATGGGTAGAATGTGCAAACTCCACACAGTCACCCAAGCCTGGAATCGAACTTGAGTTCCTGATTCTATGAAGCAGCAGTGCTACCCTAGCTGTTAGGATTTGGAATGCACTCCCTGGGTGAGTGGTGGAGGCAGATTCCATAGGGGGTTTCAAATGCATATTTGAAAGTGATAAATTTAGAGAGCTATGGAGAGAGGGCTTGGAATGGCACTAGCTGGATAGCTCTTGGGACCCAGTACAGACACGATTGATGGAATGGCCTCCTTTTGCACTGTAAAATTCTGTAATTTTAAATTATAAAATCCTAAAATATGAAAAAGGTAAATGTCAAGCTCTTCTATTTTGGGTGGTACCCATTGAAGTATGACTGCTTTCCAGAGGAATTCCCCTATTCTTCTTTGAAGAATGACGTATTATTTTACATCTACCCTAAAAGGATGGTGTGTCTGTTTTAACGCATCATCGAAAAAGCAGTATCTATAAACAATGAAGCACTGTCAGCCTTGAATTATGTGCTTAAATCCTGGAGGAGCTTGAACCCATAAGCTTTTAACTCAGGAGCTGCCGCTCAGCTAGGTCTGAAATGTTATTCTACAACCAGTCGAAAGTGAAGGTGTTAATCATTGTGCAGTGGTCTTGGGAAGAGCTGATCACTGTGTAGGAAACCCTAAAGTTGACGTCTGCTTGATCAAGTCATGCAGCCCTGTTACAAATAGTTCCAAAAAGCATTTAAACTGTGCAACGATAGGTGTAGATTGCTAAGGTGTGATGAGGGACCTTTCACTGTAACAAATTCAGTGGTCAGATTCTACTTCCTTTTAATTCTTGTCTTCTGCATCCAGTTGGAAGCCACCATCATGCCCTACCTGAAGGTACTATCAGATTTTCGTGAGAATGTGCGACAAATTGCCCGTGAGAAGAAAGGTACAGAACGATGAATTAGTATGTTTTCCTAATAAATCTACTTAGCTTATGGGTGGCGTCCCAGTGCCTAATGTAGTTGAATCACAGTTCCAAGATGCAATGGTGAAGTGGTTATTGTAGTGCCTTAATAAGGTGCAACATGACCAGAATACCACAGTCTTAGCATAACTAACTTGTGCTTTTACTTGTTTTGGTCATGTGGATCCACAATTTGTTTGCACCTTGATCTGGTGCACTGCTGAGTTAAATAACAAGTCTACTAACATACTGATCCCTGAGCCATTGCAGTTAACTGTTTCTTCTACTCAACATGCCTGGTTCCTGTAAATAAAAGCAAAATATTGTGGATGCTGGATTTACAACAAAGAATGCTGGAGAAACTCCACAGGTCTGGTAGCATCTGTGGAGAGAGAAGCAGATTTAACTCTCTCTTTTAAGTAGCATCATATTGGACTTGAAACATTACATTGTTTTTCTCACCACAGATGCTGCCAGACCAGGCGAGTTTCTGCAGCATTTTTGTTTTTGTGCTTGACTTTTGTGCATTTATGCTTGACTCCTCTAACCTTCGTTGCACCCTTCATCCAATTTCTTTTCCAAGTTTAACCAGAATCTCCATCATTTTAAGCTTCAAATGCCTTTTGCACATAATTTGTCAAATACTCTAAGGAAATTGAGGTAGATATTCATGAAGTTGGCGTCCATCCCAGTCATCAGATACCCTGTTATCAAAAATAAGTTCCAAGTTACCCAAGATACACAGTATAATTGGAGCTGCTATCAAATGCAATATATGACCAGTGATATAGATGCTGCCTGTGGTGCTAAACATATCAGGGCTGATCTCCCCTAGACTATTTGGTAGGAGTCCTTGCAATAATAATCCTGTAGAGAGGAAAGCTGCAGACTCCACAAAAACATCTCGTGTAATTTGGGTATCAGCTTCTCCTACTGATGTGGCATGTACCCCATTTTGGAGGAAATGTAAAAAGGTTCAGTAGAAGTAACAAAAGAAAGGTATGACCACTCCCTTATAACCCTCCTTAAGCAACTTCTTCACAAAATGTAACAATGTCCCATTTTGTCAGCTTCAAAGATGCTGACTGACCAAGGTGTGGGAAATGTAATTGAGAAAAGTATTTACAAAGCAATGTATTATCATGCTAAAAGTCTCATGACTTGCAGAGCAATGCTCTGAGTGAATCAGAGGTTGAATAACAGTCTTGATTGCATTATGAGTTATCAATTCACATCCAAACAAGGTTTATGGTATTGTTGAGATAACACAGTGTAGAGCTGGAGGAACACAACAGGCCAGGCAGCATCAGAGAAGCAGGAAAGTTGACGTTTCAGGTCAGGACCCTTCATCAGATTATCTGAAGAAAATCTGAAAAAGGGTCCTGACCCGAAATGTCAACTTTCCCGTTCCTCTGATGCTGCCTGGCCTGCTGTGTTCCTCCAGCTCCACACTGTGTTATCTCTGACTCCGGCATCTGCGGTTCTTACTATCTCTTATGGCATCGTTGAGGTGATGTAACTTTAAAAAACTGGCACAAAAGCTTTACTCTTCCTCCAACTTATTCTTTACTCATCTGAAAATGCTTCATGCGATAGCATCGAGGGAATTTTACTTTGATTTTATACCAATAGAAGGAAAAACGAATTCCCAGTATAATCTCTCGGCTTGATAAATGTTCAGGAAGAGGAAGGAAGAAGTTTGGAGTGTATTCTGTTCACCTTTGTTGACTTGGGCACAAAACTCAGTGATCCTGATGTGGCCTAAAATGGGTGTCCATTGAATAACCTCCATCTGTGTTACAGCGAGTGAGGTTCTCCAGCTGTGTGATGACCTTCGAGATGACATCCTTCCAGAGCTTGGAGTTCGTTTTGAAGACCATGAAGGTACTGAATTGGGTCAGCTGCAGGTTATCATCTGTAGATTTTGCTAGCTTTGACTTCATTGAGTGGGCTACGATATTTTCATACACTAACAAATTGTGTCTTTCAGTATTGAACTTGATAATCATACCATTTTTCCCAGTATTCTTTCACAATGCTGTGACAGTAAGAGACTCATTTTTTTATGTCCTCTAAGTTTGGGATATAAGTTTGGTGCTACCTGATCATGAGGTGCTGTCTTCTATCATCATAGCCTCAACTTCCAGCCAGATTGCTGAAGCATTGGATGGAATTGAAAGTGGCCTCTGGAAGCAGGATTTGAGGCAGTGTAATAACTCATGGAGGGAGAGATGTGCACAGTGGGGAGTTGATATTTAGCTCGTAGGAGGGTTTTTGGGTGTGTCAGATAAGTATTGGCTCTGTTCATTAGTTATTCAGGAGTTAACTTATGTAGTCTAACTTTTCCTAACTAACTAATTTTTTCAGAACCATCCAAATCTTCGATATCTATAGAGACTTTTGGAGGGTACCAAATATTGTGGAATTACCCAGCAGAAGTTCAATATGCCAGGCAATCCCTTTGGAGTGTGCTATGATTCTGCAGGGCCTCCATGCACAACTCCTACCTGTGCTTGCAAAATGATTATCAGGACAGGGGAAAATTTGCCCTAATGTCATACCAGTTCTCCAGTTGGTGGCTGAGACCCCCCTGTCATCAATATTACATCTATCTTTTGAAATACTGAGGGGGCTTGACATCAGGGTAGATACTGAGAAAATGTTTTCCCTACAGGGAATCCATTACTAGGGGGCCCAGTTTTAAAATAAGGGTTCTACCAAATAAGACCGACATGAAGAAGGAATTTCAACCCTAAAGGACAATGGAGATCGGGTCGTTGAATAAATTTGAGACTGAGTTAGACAGAATGTTGATTTGTGAGGGATTTAAGGGTTATAGGAACAAGCAGGAAAGTGGAATTAAATCCATTTTTGAGTGGCAGTGCAGACTCAATGGGCCAAATAACATACTCGTGCTCCTTTTTTTTGTGTTATATTAACTGTGGGGAAACTTGGTGCCTTGGTTCCAGTCTTCAGAACAATGCTTCTTACTGCACTAAAATGGGCAATAAGAAGGGTCCAGACCCGAAACATCAGCTTTCCTGCTCCTCTAATGCTGCTTGGCCTGCTGTGTTCATCCAGCTCTACACCTTGTTATCTCAGATTCCTGAGAATTTTTGCTACAAAATGTTTCTTCTGCCTTCCTAGCCCAGGGCACTGAGAGTTAATTTAATGGTCATAACCAGTATTCAAGCTGAAATCAGCAAATTCAGCATCAATAGAGAATTAACCTGGACCCTTCAGTCTACTTTTGTTACTATGTCATTAGCCACTGAGTTGTTAATGAGTAACTTTTATAGTGTTTTGTAAAGAATTGTTTTTAATGCTTACCCAATGGATAGTTGGTTGACATAGACAACAGAGTGCAAGGTTTAATCTCAGCCTGCTACAATGGAACTCTACACTTGACTGCAGAGTTTTTGATGAGCAAGAGGAAAAAAAAACTGATTGAAAGCTTTATCCAGATTATTGAATGCTGACTTGATAGGTATAAAGTTGAAAAGTAAAGTCATGGTAAAGACAGTTGAAAAGCAATGTTTTAGTTAATGTTTGAACACTTTTTTGACAAATTTATTCCTGTTGTATGTAGCAAAGTTGTGTCTAATATTTGACCAGCTGTCACATCACTGAATCACGCAGCAACACTCTTACAATATTTTTCACGACCTTGGGTCCTCTGTAATTTTGAACTGTAGCCATTAATGTAGTATAAGAAACAAAGCAGGGATAAGACCTTAAGAAATAGGAACGGGAGTAGGCTGTTTGGCCCCTCGAGCCTCCTCCACCATTCAATAGGATCATGGCTGATCTGACATTCCTCACATCCATTTTCCTCCCTTTTTCCCCATAATCCTTGATTCCCTTTCTAATCAATAATCTATCTATGATATATGCAAGGACTCTGCCCCCACAGTTCTCTGTGGCAGGATTTCCAAAGATATCCAACCCTCTTAAAGAAGAAATTCCTCATGTCAGTCTTAAATTGGTGCCCCTTTTATTTGAGGCTATGCTTTCTTGTCCTTGACCATCCATGAGGGGAAACACTCTCTCAGCATTTACCCTGTCAAGCCACTTAAGAATCCCCTGTGTTAATGAGATCATTTGTTATTCTTCTAAATTCCAATGAATAAAGTCCCAAACTGTTAAGAACAACTTTGTTCATAAAACAGTTCTTCCACACCAAGGATCACCCAAACGGGCCAAAAAGCATCCCCTCTGTGCTGTAGCAATTCTGTGAATTACTGCACAGCAAGCTCCCAGAAGCAACAATGCAGTAATGGCTAAAGAATCTGTTTTTAGTGACGATTGAAGGATAATTGTTGACCTGGACACAGTGGATAGCTCCCTAGCTCCTCTTAAAAATGGTGCCAGGGCTTTTTTTTTTAAACATCCACTTGAGATAGCAAACAGGTCTTGGTTTAATTATCATCTGAAAAACAAAAGTCCCAACAGCACAACACTCCCTTACTACAACCACTCTAAAATGTCAGCCTAGATTTTTGTGCTGAAGTTTCTGGAGTGACTTTGGAACCCACAACACCCAGAAGATTATAGGAACAAGTGATTCAGCCTATGGACCTGTTCTGCTATTCGCTGAGATCATGGCTGATCATATATCTCAGTGCATGTTTCCAGCATTATTTACATATCACTTGATGGTCTTTAGTCTCCAGAAATCTGTTGATTTTTGTATTGAACATGGACAATGACTGAGCTTCCACAGCACTCTAGAGTAGAGAATTCCAAAGATTTACTAGACTCTGAATGAACAAATTCCTCCTCGCTTCAGCCTCCTCCTTACTTCAGTCTCAAATGGCCAGCCCTTATCCTGAGACCCTTATACCCTGGTTCTAGAATAACCAGCTAGGGTAAATGTCCTATCTAAGGCTAGAACTATCAAGAGTAAAGCAACGGAGCTGGTAAATAGTTATGTCAAAAACCTGAATAAGCTTTGTCTTCAAATACCCAAATGACTGCCTTCTGAGAAAAACAAAAGTTGTGCACACTGAGGGCAATTGATTATGGAATGGAATCAATTAAAAATTTAGTGGCCAGGGTTATAGGATTGCAGATAGATGAATCACTTGCCTGGATGAGTACAAGGGGCAGCACGGTGGCTCAGTGGTTAGCACTGCTGCCTCACAGCGCCAGGGACCCAAGTTCGATTTCACCCTCGTGTGACCTGTCTGTGTGGAATTTGCACGTTCTCCCCAAGTCTGCGTGGGTTTCCACCAGGTGCTCCGGTTTCCTCCCACAGTCCGAAGATGTACAGGCTAGATGGATTGGCCGTGCTAAATTGCTGATAGTGTTCAGAGATGTGTAGATTAGGTGGGTTATAGGGGATGGGCTGGGTGGGACGCTGTGAGGGTCAGTGTGGACTTGTTGGGCCAAAGGGCCTGTTTCCACACCGTAGGGATTCTATGATTATGAAATTATTAGAATGGAAAAGGCACATGGAAGAATTTTAAAAAAGGCAATCAACTTTAGCACAGATGACTGGCTTTAGAGTAAGTTAAATAGTTATGAACATAGTGAAAGATATAATATCCAACTCGAGCTGGTTTAAAGGTTTTAGTAGAGGTCCAAGGTGATGAAAATCGCATCATTTAAACTCTTCAAGTGCACCGTTCTAGATGTCTGTATTGTAAATAGGAGGATCATTAGTTTGAACAGCCTTTCTGAGACATGTATTGGCCATTAGGGAGTAGGGCAAACGTCAAAAAGGTACAATTTCTTCATATCCACCTGGCCAACTGATTGCGCTTAATCTTTGTGCAGTTTCAATTAACTATAGAGAAATTCTGTTCTCTATGCAGTGTCTTGTGAACTGTACAAAAACCTATTTTTGTTTATTGGCCACACTACCATACATATCAAAAAGATCCTCTCCATTCTCCATATGTTATATCCTTACCAGAGTTCTATCCTCCAAACAATAAAATTCCTCACTTGTATTAGAATTGCTCTGTGCTTCCAATTCTTTCTGCTACAAAGTATTATTGGTGTTTATTAAGAGCAGGATCAGACTTTTCTGTATAAAATCTTAATCCCCTAGTGCTGTGTCACAGAGAATAGCCACTTATGTGATAGAAACCCTGCCCATCCCATTGTGTTTTCTTTTTTCTGAAGGTTTTAAACAGTTAGATTAAGGAATATTGAACCGAAGAGCTTAAAGGGTTAGGCTGACATTTCTAATGGTTTCCTATCGTTTTGCAGGATTACCTACTGTGGTGAAATTTGTGGACCGAGAGACATTGCTGAGGGAGAGAGAAGAGAAGAAAAGGGTAAGTTGATCTCTATCATGTTGGAAAAGTAAAGGTATACAATGGAACATAAAGCTGTGCGGTGAAGAGAGATTGAGGAGACTGTGTCTGTACTCATTAGAGTTTAGAATAATGAGAGATGATCTAATTCAAACTTATAAAATTTGTAAAGAGCTGAATAGGGTCAACACACTATTGGAAGCTTTAGTGGGTAATAAATATAGGAACAGATAGTGGCAAATATTTATTTTCACAACCTGGCGGTTTCATTTTTAAGATACATGAAAACTCGGTATTTTCCTCACCTAATAAATCTGGTGAGCAAAACTTTCCATGTTGGTAGATTCACTGGCCATAGTGAGAGCCTTGTATTTACAGCGCCTGTAAAAGTCTACATATTTTGTTGTTGTCTTGCTGATTAAATGGAAATAATTAATGAATAAATTAAATAAATGGAAATATTCCAGTGCTATACAACACCATCAGAGTTGCTAACTACAGCTAAGGTGATGCAGTTTACTCTTAAATGAAAACAACATGAATACAGTCTGGATTCTTGCTCCATTTTTAATCAATCCCCTCACACCCACCCCTACCCGGTGTAAGATTTGTATCTGTGGGGATCAGGGTTACAGTAATGTTCTGCATGACGTAACACATTACACAAAGTTACACACAGAGAATGACCATTTGGACATGGTACCAGGAAATGTTGATATTTGTTGGACCACACAACGTGAGATCCATGTCTTGAGAAAATTAGGTGGAACATATGTTGCAAAGGACTGACAACATTGAGATAGTTTGCAATCTGAGAAAAATTGGTCTTGTTTTCTGTTTAACAAACAAGTAATATTGTATTTATTATGATTAAAACTTTTTTTGCTCTGCCTTTTTTTTTTGCAACAGATTGAAGAAGAGAAAAAGAGGAAGAAGGAAGAAGCAGCCCAGAAAAAACGAGAACAGGAGGTGGGGACTTGATACATTATGTCATAGCTGCTGTACAAGCTTGTTCAATTGGTCTTACAATTGTCTGTTGCATTTGTTCTGATGGGCATCATCTAACTTAAAAGAAAGAGAGCAAAAATCTAGTTGACCACTTGCATAGCTGAATGCAGATAAATTAATTTTACCTTCTATATTAGTTTAAACTTTAGCCTTACATTGAAGAGTCATCACTGAGACATTTACATTAAAAACAGCAGGAGAATCCCAGGGACCTGCTGATCATAAATGTAGTAGATTTGATTCAAGTTTGCACTGAATTAGCTGATCTCAACTGGGATGGCAGTTAAAACAATACAATTAATGCTTCCAAGTTAAAGCAGGGAAAATCAGCCAGAAAGACCACTCTTCTCAATTCAATAATCCTTCCTAAGGAAAAATGAGTGAACAATGGTTGTTGGGTGCCATCCGGATTTAAGAAGGATGGGATTTGTACTTGTCCTTAACCTACAATACCAAAGTATGCAACTGAAACTCCTTAAGTTTGATAGCACCTTTACCATTGTGATAGCATTTACAGTGGCCTCTGACCTCTTTCCCTCCCCTCCCACTAAAGCTTGCGGTAATTATTTTTGCGTAAAGATCAGCCTTTTCAGAAAGATACAGATTCAGAGAAAAATACTAATCTGGTATTTAGCAATTCTTGATCATAGATGACCTCTTCCTTGAATAAGTTAAGTCCTTGCCTTGTATAACTTACTGTCTTTGATATTTTACAGAATAATATAAACATGCAGGCTAATTGACAAGATTGCTAGTAAGTTTCCTCTTCCCTTTTCTTGTCAAACTATTCTTGTTGATAGTATGGAGTTGAAACAAAAAATGACCCAGAGCATCTGCTCTCTGCATACTTAGAGCCTGGACACCCACTGAAAGATGCATACCAGGATCCCTTTGGATGGCCCAACATAATGACAACCCAGCAGTTGCCCACAAAGTTGAAACATCCCTGGGGCAAATACCCAGCATTTGGACATCTCCAAAAAGTCCCTAATTCTGAGAGTTGGACAGTTCAGAAGATTCTGACTCACAGTTAGTCAGGAAACATTTGAGAAATTTAAAACCAGCTCTAACTCCTGACTAACTACAAAATTCACCCTTCAATTGCTTATACTGACAATTCCCATGGACCGCTAACACTGCTTCCAGGATCCCCTTGCTCCAAACCCGACAGCCACCTGATCCCTTAATAAGCCCTACCTGACCCAATCTGCATCACCCTCAACCCATCCAGCTACTCCATGTTATCTACCCTGTTGCGACCCTGTCATCAAATCCACCCATCCAACTTGCCATACTACCTACCTCAGCTCCAGCACCACCTCCCACCCTTTACACACTTAAATGACTTTCACTCATTCCAAAACACTGAAAAGCTGTTTACATGTGCCGAAGTTGTTCAATATGTTTATAAACAGTACCAGAATAAGGAGCAAGGCAATTAATGTTGTTAAAGAGAACCATGTGTTGCTTTGCTTCCCTTGACTGTCTTACATTACAAGAATTCAGCTGGATTTAAGGTGTGCTGTGCATTCTCAGCCCTCCAGCATCAGAAGTTGGGCCCAGAAATGCAGGGAATTGATGCAAGATTAAAAAAAGTGTTGGTGAGAAAGAAGCAATTTATGGGTAATAACTACTCTCTGAAGGCTTTGACTGCTATGTTCACTTAAGATGCCAGTCTAGCTTTATAACATGCAGGTGATGCAAAACTGGTGACTTTGAAAGGCAGCACCATGATGTCTTTTATATGTGTTTTGTCTTCCCCGTTCCTCTTGTTTTGATTAGAGTTATATCTCCTGCCATATATTTAAATCTTGTTTGCATATATTTCCTGCCTACAACACCTCACTTGTGAGCTTGTTTTTGACCCATTTAAATATTAACATTTCCATTATAAATTCCTTTGTCTGTTTATAATGGAAACTTCCTGGTGTAAGTTATCGTGTTGTAATATGCTGCATCCTCCCAATAATTGTTTCACGTCTTCCAAATTCCTCAGCTTTTATCACAGAAAAACTTTAATACTCCAGCCAATTCTACTTCACTATCCTGAGTCATAATTTTGATTAATTGGAAAACTTATTATATAGACGTTAGAAGCCGGGCTGAATTACATCTGCACACTCTTACATTCTAATTAATCTCTGTCCTCTGACACAGCCTCATCCAAAAAATTACATTTGATTTTGCTCCCATATGCAATCCATTGCAGTATCAACTTGTATTCTGAAATTGTTAAAAATGAAAAAAATTCAATGAGTTAAAACAATCTGGCTTCACTTGCCAACACTCCAGACCATGCACACTAGCAGGGATATCTTATAAAATATATTTAAACAAAGAGTGGCAAATACCTAACAATACCTATTAATGAAAAACAAAATGGTAGAGTGTATTGGGTAGGAAAAATAGTGTTAAACAAAACAGAATTTTTTTCAATTTTTGAATTTAATTTGTATCCGTTTAATATTGCAATTAGAAATAATCAGAGGTGAGTATATGCAATCAACAATCCTCATCAGATTGTTGGTATCAGCGAACATATCAAAATAATTTATCTCTACAATCACATTAGAATATGAAAAAGAGATTTAAATTAAGACATATTTAAGTCTTGCGCCAGGAGGGTCATCTCAACATAAAGCAAAATGTAAATGTCCTTCCAGATAAGGTTGTACAGTAAACATTTAGGTAGTAGTTGGAGAATGTAATTGATAAGGCTGTAGACTCTTTCTAGGGAGATGAAATTAAACAGGCCCTCATCTAGCTTTTAAACTTGTATGTTCTTTTATTTGTGTGCCTCTTTCTGCCACAACACTGCCCATTAAGTCAGAAGATCCAGAAATACCTGGGAGACGCACAAGAGGATTTCTCGATGGGTTCAGAGGTTAGCAACAAAATTAGCAATTGCTGGAAAAGCCCAGCAGGTCTGGCAGCATTTATGAAGAGAAATCAGAGTTAATGTTTCAGTTCCAGTGACCCTTCCTCAGTTCTGATAATCTCCAGTTAAAAGAAAACACTCACCAGGTTTCTGTTCTTCACATAGACTTTATTATGACCAAGTTGACTTTAACCAATGGCAGTTAGGAAGTACTGTTTGCATACTGATTCTCTCTCTCATTTACTGGTTGAGAGTTCAGCCTTTCACTGTCTTTAAAGGTGTTTTATTCCTCCTCTAATTGGGGATTTGCAAAGAGAAGCAATTGGAAGAAAGCCAGCTGTTAGTGGAGATTTTTGGTACCTCCACACAAGAGCACGAGACACAGATTTTTGGGTGTTTTCTGTACAGTCCAGGAGGTTTTCAGCTGCACTGAGTTCAAACAAGCCACAGACTGGCTCCTGACCAGCATCAAAATGTTGTTGAACAGTTTTCTTTTAGTTTGGAACCCATCGACTTGGTTTGCTTTTGTTCTGGCGTTTCTGGGGAAAGCAACATTTTATACAACTTGTAATGCTTCATTAAACATGATTTTTAAAACAGCAGCCATCTCTTTATATGGTTCCTTGGTTTAAACCACCATTTTCATTCTTAGTACAAAAGCAAAAGGACATAAAAAAATGTGGTTGTTTCAATAGAACAATCCATTAAATGTCCATTGCTTCTGCAATAAGATAACATATTAAACAAATGAAGGAAGGGTTACAGGCATGCAGAATCTGACTAATTTATAGTAACTGTCTTCCTACAGGCAGCAAAACTGGCCAAGATGAAGATCCCTCCCAGTGAACTGTTCAGATCAGAAAAAGACAAATATTCCAAATTTGATGAGAATGTAAGTATTAAAGGATCTAGAGATAAGCACCTCCCCACCCCTGCCTTCAGTTGAAACTAAATTTTTTAAAAAATGTATATACACAGACCAGAAAGATCAACCTTAAATCTCCATATTGAGTCAGCTGACCTCTGTCAAAGGAGTGGTTAGGAGAGTAAAGTTAGTTTCAGCATAACCTGAATAAAAACGAACATCAGCTAAAGTTGTTGCCTCCAATCGTTCTATGGTGACTCCTGTAGTCTTGGGCTGCCAGCACATTCTGGTGCTATAGATCAAAGTCCTAGCATCAGAACGGCTACCAGTCTTCAACCAATTCTTTCCAATGATATCAAGAAATGCCTTAGGACACTGGATACTGCAAACAACATGGATCCCGACAGCATACCAGCAGTAGTACTGAACACTCATGCTTCAGAATCATCTGTGCCCCTAGCCCAGCTGTTCTAGTACAGCTACAACAATGGCATTTACCTGATGTCAAAAATTGCCCAGATCTGTGCTGTGCACACAAAATAGAATTAATCCAAACTGGCTAACACCATATTCATATTCTCTTAATTATCAGCAAAGTAGTGGAAGGGGTTATTGTTTCTCAACAAGGGAGAATCCAACCATTGCCTCTTGATATTAAATGGCATTACCATACTCCACTGTCCACATCTTGGGTGTTCCAACTGACTAAAAACTGAATTGGATTGCCCACATAAATACTGTGGCTACAAGAGCAGGCTAGGAATTCTGTAGTATCTGCCATCCTAACTTCTTAAAAGTGCTGAATGATCTGTGCTTAGCAAAGGATTGTTTTGATCTCCTTACATCCCAGCCTCATTAAATTTTGGGCACGATATCAGCTCTTGAACTCTTCTGTTGCAGTAGCCCCTGTGGCCATTTCTTTGGACAGTAGTCCTCTTCCCTGCTTCACAGACCATGTTATCCATCTTCAATGCTCTCTGAGTTTATACCTTGCAGAGGCTGAGTGCCAACTCTTAGACACTTCTTCCTATCTCCCAGCTGGACCATGGCCCGAGCACTGAACGTCAAACTGTTTATTTCCAGGTCTGTCAGTGACCTCATCTCCTTTAGAGATCTCTTCTCCAACTCTACACGGCCACTTCTACCTCATTCCTGAAATCCACAAACCGGACCCCCACGGGAGAGCCATCATTTTACCCCCACCCAGTATTGTTGACAAGGCTCTTAGCTGTGGCCAACCCATCTCCCACACTTCTGCCCTTCCCCTTTCACCACCTCTCAGAATAATGATAGGGTTCCCCTTGTCCTCACTTTACACAACACAAATCTCTGCATTTCTGCCACCTCCAGCAGGATGCCATCACAAAACACATCTTCTCTTCCCCTCCCTTGACTGCGTTCTGCAGGGACCATTCCCTCTAGGACATCCTGACTCTTCTGTCACACCTAACAATTCCTCACTCCCGCCATGATACTTTGCCATGCAATCACAAAAGTGTAACACTTATGTTTTATTTCTTCCTTCCTAATTGTCTAAGGCCCCAGATAGACTTTCCAGGTAAAGCACCAATTAGTTGTACTTCTTTGAATTTATTCTACTGTATTTGCTGCTCACAGTGTGAGACCAAGTGCAAACTGAGTAACCACTTTACAAAATATCTCTGCTCTCTCCATAAGGAGGATCCCAATCTTCCAATTACTTGTTAATTCAAAACACCACTTCTTGCTCGCACCATCATTTCCGTCCTAAGCTGTTGCAGTGATGCCCAACATGTGCTGGAGGAATATGACTTCATTTTCTGCTCAGGCACTTTACAGGAATTAACACTGAGTTCGATAATTTCAGAACATGAACACCATCGTCCATTTTGACTCCCCCGCCTGCCCCACCTTGTTTGCATGTGTTGGATATAGAAAAGCAGACTATTTTCCGTCTGAATCTCTCCTTTACTACTATCAGCACTCCCTTTGTTTTTTTTTTGCTCTCGACACCCTGACCATCTGTTCTACTTGCTCCTCATCCTTTTTGTCAACAGCATAGAGGCCACTATTTTCCAGGCCCCTTCAGTTCTAAAGAAGTGTCATCAGACTCACAACATTAACTGTTTCTCTCTCCATGGATGCTATGAAACCCCTGGAGTTTTTCCAGCACTTTATTATATTGTAACAGCATTGGAAAAGTATTGGCAGCATGAATTTATTAAAGGTAGATGGATGGAGTTCTATTGAGCTGGTGAGGATATTGTGGTTGATGTGTTTGTGCACTTTCAAAAGGCATTTAAAATGCACCACATATTAAGAAGTGCAAAATTGGACCCCATGGGATTAAAACAGGGCTTTGCACACTGTCGTCACATTTCTGGGTGGCAAGCTCCAAAGTACTAATGGCTGCTGTGAAGTTCAAACTGCTAATAGCTGCAGGTCCCCTTTAAATCATCAGAATTTTTTTCAATAGTTAGTGTGACCTAACTGTCCACTCATAGAGACCTGAATCCTCTCCTGAAAAATGTAATGGAATGGCTGATTGTTCTATCATTGAATTAAACTATTTCCCCTCTTTACAAATGTGCTGAAAACCGGCAGGTGCTTTCACTGCAAATTTACTAAATACAAACAGACTTTGGACGACATAAATTGGTGAACTGGGCACGTACATGGCAGATAGAATTTAATGTAGAGAAGTATGATGTGATCCATTTTGGGAGAAGGAATGAGGTGTGGCAACAAGTCCTAAATAATGAAGTTAAAGGAACTGCAGGAACAGAGACGCTCAGTGGTGTAACCTACATAAACCTTTGTCTCCACACAGTCTATGTAGTTATTTTCAATGTCCCATCATCAAATTGAAGAACTCTTCCATCATGTGTGGCACTGTCAGTATGCTAAATGGGGTATATTTTGATCAGATCCAGCAAGTCAAAACGAAGTATCCAGAAGGTGCTGTGGGCTACCAGCAGTAGAATTATATTCAACCACAATCTTGAACGTCTTGTCCAGGTATATTCCTCACTCTACAATTATCATCAAGCTGAGGGATCAACATTCAGTCAATGAAAAATGTCAAATGACTTGCCAGAACAGCACCAAGTCACCTTAAAATGAGGTGTCAACCTGGTGAAGCTCCAACACAAGACTACTTGTATGTCAAATACATAAGTGACATGTGATAGACTGCTACCTCACAACCAACAGATCAGATCTAAACCCTGCAGACCTGACACATCGAGCCATGAATGGTGGTGAACAATTAAGCAACTAACAGGAGGAGGAAGCCCTACAGTATCCCTGTCTTGAATGTTGGGGTAACCCAGCAAATCTGTGCAAAAAAAAAACAAACGTGAAGCATTTGTAACATTCTTCAGCCAGAAGTGCCAAGTGGATGATCTATTTTCACCTCCTCCAGAGGTCCCCAGAATCACATGCCAGCCTTCAGCCAATTTCATTCACTCCACTTGATATCAATAAGTGGCTGAAAGCACTGGATACTGCATAAGCTATGGGCTGTGACAACATTTTGGCAATAACTAAGCTGTTCCAATACAGCCACAATTCTAATATCCACTCGGCAATGTCCTGTCCACAACAGTCAGGATAAATTCAATACAGCCAATAACTGCTCCGTCAGATTCCTCTCAATTGTCAGCAAAATAGGGAGTGGCATTCTTCGTCAAAGTCTGTTGTCACTTTCTCAGCAATAATCTGCTCAATGCTCAATTTGGGTTCCATCAGGATCAATGAGTTCCTGGCTTCATTACAGCTTTGGTCAAAATGCAGACAGAACAGCTAAACTGCAGGGGTGAAAATGACTCATTTGTAATTCTAAACTGCGACAAGTGTAGTGTGGCACTCATTCCAGAAGGACATTAACAAGTTGTTCAGGTGGCTGGATATGTGGCTGATGATGTTCAATGTAGAGAAGTGTGAGGTGATGCACTTTGGTTGGAAGAACACAAATAACAATACGAAATAGGGACACAACCACTGCACTACCAGAGCCCTACAGTCCTAACCCAGGATTATTTTTAAGTCAACCTGTTCGGAGATGTTATGACATCACCGGGTGCTGAATCCAGATCTCCTGGCTCAAAGGTAATTACCACTGTGCCACATAGTCCTTAGTCCTGATTTATTGTATCGCTGTTAAATAAGATACATTGAATATAATTGAAGTGTACAACTGCAATGGAACTGGGGCATAAATTATCGATTTGACTTAGCCACTTATTAAATGCAGCAGATTTGCACAGTGTTATCTGCGGGGGGGAGAAAAACTATAGAATTGTACAAAGGCCATATGAGTGACTTAGATTTAAGAATCAGTGAATTGCTTATTGTAGGGGCAAAAGAGCTGGCCAAAATTGATCTTTTTCATTATGTGCTTTCTTGATGTTGTTCATCAGAATTTGTTTTAACTTTTAATTCTAATGTTATTTATTTTCTCCAAGGGGTTTCCAACTCATGATGCTGAGGGCAAAGAGCTTAGCAAGGGTCAGACCAAGAAGCTTCGAAAACTTTATGAAGTCCAAGAGGAACGGTATAATGAGTATATGCAGACTTTGCAGAATAGCAGCACCAACTAAATGTTTTACAGTGACTTCGTGTATATCTGATAATCGAAAGAAACAACAGAAGAAATGACAGAAACATGATTTTTTTTTAAAAATCGACATTCTGTAAATGAATAAAGAGAGACTTTCTTACTTTTGACCATATCAAATGAACTAATGGAAGAAAGTGAACAGAGACTCTGAAGAGCGCAATTTCCTCTTGTTCAACATTGTTCAAACTATGTGATTAAGGGTCTCGATGGCTTTGCCTTTCACCTTTGGGACTTGCATGCAAATATATCCTAGGTTGAAAATATGGAAATTACTTCAGTCTAACTATGATTAATTTTGGGCAGTCTAAGTTCAATTTAATTCAGTGCCCAGTAACAGCTCAGTTGAGAGTAACTGTCAATATCACATTGTTGGTGTAGAGAAGTAGTGTTCTTGGGAGTGAATGATTTAGGAAAAATGACTAAAATGCAAAGGATTTAATTCTGAGCAACAATATCCTTCAATCTGTGCAAAATTCAAAAAATACAAATTTTGGCTCTTTAGCTGTTTGCTGGTTTCAAACGGTCATTTATTCGTTCCAATTCCAAACCATGTCATTGAATGGAGCAGTTTGAGGGAGAACATGTAAATGGTTTGATATTTTCTGTCTTCTCTTTTAATAGGCATGATAAATCAGTTTCTGTCCACCAATTATATATTTTGCTGCAATTTTAATTAATGTTCCTTTGCTTAATAAATTAACCTTTGGGCTCTGGTGTGAGATTTTTTTTTTGCATGAAAATTTGCTATTTGTATCACTTTGAAATAGTGTTTTGCTTGTTCATAGAATTGTCAAATGTTTATAACACACCCAAGGAGGCAACTGTTCCTGCTTTTCTATTCTCTTTTGAGAGCAATGATTTGAATCTACCTCCAACAGTTTTTTGGGCTGTATTGCAGATTTTGACCATTCATTCTGAAATAAGGGTTTTCCTCATGTTACCTTTCATTATTTATGTTCTCTGGTTCCCAAGCTTTCCACTAATGGGACAGTTTCTCTACACCTCATGATTTTGAACATCTTAATATCTTTTCACTGAGGATAACAAACTAAGCTTCTCCAATCTATCCACAAAATTGAACTCCTACATCCTTGAGCTATTCTTGTAAATATTTTTGAACCTCTTTTAAAGCCTACACAGCATTCGTTAGGTTCAATACCCAAAAACAAAACATTAGTTGAGGCCAAGCCAATAGTTTAGGAAAGGTTCACCATAATTTCCTGACGTTGATGCTGTATTCCTCTATTATGAAGCTCAGGATCCTGGATACTGATTTTTGATCACTTTCTGAACTCATCACCTTCGTAATTTGTGTATCTCCCCTGATTCTGCTGTTCTTCATCGCCTTTAGAACTATATCCTTTCGTTTATATTGGCTCTCTTCTTTCTTCCCACCAAGATGCATGACCTCATACTTGTCTACATTAAACTTCCCTTTCATTTATCGATCTACTCCACAAGCCTAAATCTTCTTGAAGTCTTATTCTTATCTTCACAGTTGACAATATTTCCAAGTTATATGCCACCTTCAAATTTTGAAATTGTACATCTAAGTCATTCAACTATACCAAGAGAAGCTGTGATTCTAGTAGGATCCCTAGAAAACACAACCGTTCATTCCTACAGTTTCCTGTCATTCAGTCAAATTCATATCCATGCTGCAGCGTTGCTGGCAAGTCTATCGTGTGGTATTTTACTAAAAACCTTTGGGAAGTTCATAGAAACTATATCAACTGCATTAACCTTCCCTATTGTCTCAATTAAAAAAAGTCTTAATCAAGTTAGTTGATCAGTTTTTCTTATGCCAGTCTATGTTGGGTTTTTTTTTCTTTATTCATTTATGGGATGAGGCGTCACTGGCTAGGCAGCATTTATTGCCCATCCTTAATTGCCCAGAAGGCAGTTGAGAGTCAACCTTGTTGCAGTGGGTCTGGAGTCACATGTAGGCCCAACCAGGTAAGGATGGCAGTTTCCTTCCCTAAAGGGCATTAGTGAACCAGATGGGTTTTTCTGACAATTGATTCATGGTCATCATTAGATTCTTAATTCCAGATATTTGTTGAATTCAAATTCCACCATGTGCCGTGGTGGGATTCAAACCTGGGTCCCAGAATGTTATCTGGGTCTCTGGATTAACAGTCCAGCGATAGTACCACTAGGCCATTGCCTCCCCTATTCCTTAATTAATGCACACTTAATTAAGTGATGTAATTTTTGTCCCAAATAGTCCCTTTCTAAAAGATTTCTCACCATTGAAGTTAAACTGGCTAGTTTGTGAGAGTTGCTAGGTTTTTTTTAAAATGATGATTTATCACAGGAAATTTTCCAGCCCTCTGGCATCACTCTGTACCAAATAAAGATTGGAAGTTTATGGCTAGTACATCCATATTTTCCTCAGCAACCTTGGAGACATCACATCTTGTCCTGATATAACAATTTTAAGATCAACCAGCCTTTAATTAATATTGCCAGATTATTTTAGCCACAGTAACATCTCAACTGTATCTTTGCTATGACTTTGACAGCAAAGACGTGGTATAAAACTAATTTCGTACTTCGTCCATACCCTCGGAAACCATGCATAGATCTGCTTCTTGGTCCCTAACCAAAACCACTGTTCCACTTAAGACTAGTTTATTATTTAGACGCTTATGAAAACTTTGATTCCCTTTTGTGTTAGCTACTGGTATTTTCTCATTTTATCTTTGAGTACTTATTTTCTTTCATTCTCCTTATTCTTTCTATATTCAGTTTGGGTTGTCCCTTTGCTCTGAGACTGTGCCCTCCGGTTCTAGTTTCCTACTGGAAACAACTTCTGCCCGTCCACACTATCCAGGCCCCTCACTATGTTTCAATCAGACACTCCATCCCCCATCCTTCTAATCCCCAGACTATAGACAAGCCCTTCATCCCTGGAAGTATTCTTGTGAACATCCTCTGGACCTTATCCAATGCCAGCACATCTTTCCTTAGATACAAGGCCCAAAACTGTTCACGATATTCCAAATGCAGTCTGACCAGAGCCTTATACAGTCTCAGCAGTACATCTTGTTGTTGTGTTCTAGCGCTCTCGAAATGAAAGCTAACGTTGCATTTCAGTTCCTAACTGCCAATGAAATCTGAATGTTAACCGTAAAGTCCTGCGCTAAGACTCCAAAATCCCTTGTGCTTCAGCTTTCCAAAGCCTTTCTTCATTTGGCAAAGGCTATATCTCTATTCTTCCTACAAAAGTGTATAATCTCTCACTTTCCCACATTGTATTCCATCGGCCGCTTCTTTGCCCGATTTCCTAGCCCATTCAAGTCCATTTGCAGCCTCCCCACTTCCTCAATACTACCTGTCCCTCCACATATTTTTGTATCATTTGTAGCCTCACAACAATGCCCTAAGTTCCTTTGTCTGGATCATTATTGTATAATGTGTATAGTTGTGGTCCCAACACTGACTCCTGTAAGAGTCTCACCACAGACAGTAGCAAGTTTCTAATTGATGCTAGTTGCTTGTTAGAACACTTTAACAGCTCAACTCATTACAGGTTGCAATCTTACCAAACTGGCCATACAAATGTACTGTTAGGAAAGCTCAACAGGGAAGTGAGAGCTTGGTCCAAGAGACATCCATGTAGGACTCCAGCCACTTATATGGTGGGTATGCTCCATGAGAAATGGAAGTGAGTGGCACAGATACTGTTGGTTCAGGTGGAGAGGTTTCTCAAATGAGTGGAAAGCTGTGCAGAGACTTTGCAGGGTTAGTGGTGTTGCAGGTCAGGGTGTGTGAGGGCGAGTGGGGAAGTTGTTGCATGCATTAGCAAGAGCAGTAGAACTTAATGAGATTTGAATACAGTCACAGAGACTGAGTGTGAGTTATCAGAGAGAAGAAGATGGTGCTTACACTGGCAGAGTGGGACAGCTCTAACATGGTTGGCAACCTCAGGACCACACCTGCAAAGCATGACACTGAATTCTGCCTTGTCTACTAAGACTGGGGCAAATATCAGGAATGATGCAGGATAGATCTGATTGACAGTGCCCGCCTGAATACACAATGGCCTTTTAAATATGGCACCTTCAGAAACAACCAGAAGAATGTGGGAGGACAATATATTATACGTCCAGAGTATTCTCTGACACTGAAACATATTACACAGTTAGTGAGAAAGCATACTTGGCCTCAAATGTCTTTTGGTTGACTATAAAGCAATAGTTGCCCTCTTCGACAAGAAATAGTTGGAAAAGATACTTCCAAAGATCCAGAGAATATGTTTTCACATTATGAGGAAATATGTATAAAAGGAAGCTGCAAACATAAGCAGATGCCCTCTTCAGAACAACTGTAGCTAGCCATAAAACTGCTGTTGAAGACTTGACTTGTAAACAAAACCTATGCACCCAAGCCATGGTGGCACAGTGACCAGCAACATCACAGCACAGACTCAATCAAATCAGACAGAAGCAAAAAAAAACCCCAGAGTGTATCACTCTTGGTATGATGTCAGATGTTGACCGGATTTTAAAAAGCACATTGGTTTGACTAAGACTTACTTTGAGAACAATATTTCACCTTTACAGATGACTTATTGATATTCAATGATAGACTGGTTATTCTGCCTTCACTCAGTGCTGATGTCCTTGATTATCCTCAAATGTACTCGATATAGTTTATCAAATGCAGAGCCACAGCTGGGGCTTCTGTATGGTTGCTAGGGATCTCAAAGCAAATAGCTGATTGTGTAGACTGCCACACACAGACCTAAACACCAACAGCCATTAATTCCTCCCTATACCACAGGAATGAGTGGGAACTGATCTATTTATGGGCGATGGACACTCTCATCTCATTGCTTATAAATCTTTTGACAACTTTGCAGCCATCTCCAGCTTCTAACACTTAATCAGCTCACTGAGATATCCACAGCCAAATGGAGAAGCCAAACAAGGGGTGCAAACTGTTAAATCAGCTTGAGAAGGAACAGTGACAGCTATAAAGCTTTGCTGAACTATCAGCCCACTCCGCTCCAATGTATTTTATCACCATCAAAATTAAAATAGGGGGAAAGCTGAAAATTCAGCTCTCTGTCCTTCCAAGAATGTTGATTTCCACAGATGAATCCTAAGGCCTATAACAATTTTTACAGTAAAGAACAGCAACAAGCTTCTAACTATAGCAAATGTCACAATGCGCAACAGTTGCTAAGTTTGACCCTAAGGTCTGGAGATGAGATCTCAATAGAAATGCTAAAGAGGTACAACAATTGACAGTGTAGCAAAATTCATTCCTTGTCCGCATATCAGATATTACACAGAAACCTTGTATCACAGCACAACGGTACTCTATTACTGCTGCAGTGTAGTGAACTTAATAATTAACATAATGAGAATAATAATTCACAATCCACTACAACACAGGACTAAAAATCAAATGAACTATGCTCAAGCCATGACATGCCAATCCAACAATGAATTGGTCTGGAAGAATTGTCAAGCCTTCACATTGATTAAGTTTGTAAGATCAGAGACTTGGAGATGGAGGGCGCAAGTGAAAGAATAATGGTAAACTTGATATACTTATTTAAACAAATATATAGTGGAGTAAAACAAGGGGCAAAATTTTAGAGACAGATGTTATAAAAGACAGTTGGTCTAAAAGGTTAACTCGGAAGATTTGGAATAGCACCAGCCACTTACATATAAATGTCTGTCCCTGGGAGGAGCTAGCCAGTTATTCAGAGTACTCTTAATTGTCAGTTGTACAGTCTACAACAGAGCATAGACTAGTTACTATCTCTTAGGAAATAACAATGGCCTGGATTTTCTGCTGGCCCACTCATTATGCCAGAGGATAAGAGTTGCGCTTCGGACCCTGAGGAATCCCCATCACAGCACACACTGTAGAAATTGAGCAGGAAACTGAATGTTTCACTGGGCAATTCCTCTATGCTTGGAACTCTCCATTTATATTGGAAACTTTGGAGGGTTCTGAAGAAATTAAATAAAGTAGTTACTCAGGAACTCCTGAGTAATAATTTAATGGAACCCATACTTAGCTCTCACACCCCAACTATACCACCCCAGACCCTTTATACAGCCAATACTCTGAGTCAACCTCCACCTGGGACCCAATCCACTCCAACCTTTTCTACCTCCATGACCCGATTCCACTCACTTCTTGCCAGATCCCAATTCAATCCCATAGGACCCGAGCCCCAAAACCCACCAACGCAGGAACTGAAACCCACCCTCCCCATCTCCCACTAGACTCAATATCTCTCATCAACCCCAACCTGCTCTAAGAACTGCCTTACTTAGCTTATCACTTTGAATCCTACCCACTTGGCACCCTACTGCCTTCCACTTAACATTCTACCCTGCCACCAACTAGCTCCCTACCCCATTCATCAAGCATCATAATGCTGGCATCCTAATTCCCTGCCAGTTGGCACACTGTTTTCCCAACACCTTACCCTCTCTGCACCCAAACACTCAGCTTATGTACTAAAAAGACTGTCAGGACCTTTAAAATTTCAGAATAGGACAGCTGATCGCTGTGAAAGTTAGAGATAGCAAGAACTGCAGATGCTGGAGTCATAGTCAATACAGCTGGAGCTGGAGGAACACAGCAGGTCAGGCAGCATCAGCGGAGCAGGAGAGTCGATGCTTCAGGCCTGGACCCTTCATCAGGACTGGGCAGGGGGAAGAGAGCCGGGAAATAAATACAGGGAGGAGGGGTGGGGCTGAGGGAAGGAAGGTGGGATGGCAACAGTTGAATGCAGGTAGGGGTATTGGTCAGCGGGAAGGTTGGGGCAGATAGGTGAGAAAGAAAATGGACAGGTAGTGTCAGGTCTAGGAGGCGGGGATGAGAGGGAGGGTTGGAAATGGGATAAGGCCAGGGGTGGGGAGATTTTGAAACTGGTGAATTCTATGTTCAGGCCATCGGGCTGTAAGATCCCGAGACGAAATATGAGGGGCTGTTCCTCCAGTTTACGTGTGGCATCATTGTAGCACTGGAGGAGGCCCAGGATGGACATGTCACCCAGGGAGTGGGAGGGAAAGTTAAAATGGTTGGTGACCAAAAGGTGTTGTTGATTATAGCGTACAGAGTGCAGATGCTCTGTAAATCTGTCAGTGTCTGCACTTGGTCTCAACGATGGAGAGAAGGCCACATCAGGAGACCAGGTTGGTGGTTGTACAGATGAACCCCTGTCGGATTTGGAAAGTTTGCCTTGGTCTCGGATGGAGATGAGGGGAGAGGTGTAGGGGCAGGTGTAGAACCTCTTGCGGTTGCAGCAAAAGGTGCCGGGTGGGAGTGTGGAGCGGACGAGGGCATCGTGCAGTGAGCGGTCTCTCCCAAAGGCAGATGGGTTTTTTTGGGGGGGGAGGGGAAGGGATATCTCTTTGGTCGTGGGGCAGCAGAGGATGATACGCTGGATGCGGAGGTTGGTGGGGTGGTACGTGAGGACAAGGGGGAGTCTGTCCTTACTTTTGTTGGGGAGAGGGGTCTGAGGGCAGAAGTGCAGGAAATGCAAGAGATGCAGTTGAGGGCATTTTTGATCAAGAGGGGGCAAGTTGTGGTCCTTGAAGTGGGGGATGTCCGGGAGTGGAACACTCCATCTTGGGAGCGGATGTGGCAGAGGCGGAGGAATTGGGAGTAAGGGATCGTATTCTTGCATGAGAGTGGGTGAGAGGAGGTGTAGTCTAGGTAGCTGTGGGATTCGGTGAGTTTGAAATAGATGTCGGTGCTGAGACGGTTACCGGATATGGAGACAGAGAGGTCCAGGAAGGAGAGGGAGGTATTGGAGAAGGTCCAGGTGAATTTGAGGTTGGGGTGAAAGGTGTTGGTAAAGTTGAAGAACTGTTCAAGCTCCTCATGGGAACATGAGGCAGCACCAATACAGTCAATGTAGCAGAGAAAGAGGTGAGGGATGGTGCCAGTGTAACAGCGGATGAGGGACTGTTCCACGTATCTTCTGAACAGGCAGGCATAGCTCGGACCCATACGGGTGCGCATAGCCATCCCTTTAGTCTGTAGGGAGTGGGAGGTGTTAAAGGAAAAGTTGTTGAGGGTAAGGACAAGTTCCGTTAAGCAGATGAGGGTGTCGTTGGAGAGAGACTGGTTGGGTCTGTGGGAGAGGAAGAAGCGGAGGGCTTTTAGGCCATCTGTGTGGAGAATACAAGTGTACAGGGACTGGATGTCCATGGTGAAGATGAGATTTTGGGGGCCGGAGAATTGAAAGTCTTGGAGGAGACGGAGGGTTATTGGTAGTGTCCCGAATGTAAGTAGGGAGTTCCTGGACCGGGGGGAAAAGACAGAGTCAAGGTAAGCGGAGATGAGTTCAATGGGGCAGGAGCAGGCAAAGACAATGGGTTGACCAGAGCAGTCGGGTTTGTGGATTTTGTGAAGGAGATAGAACTGGGCGGTGCGGGGTTGGGGAACAATCAGGTTGGAGGCTGTGGGTGGGAGGTCTCCCGAGGTGATGAAGTTATGAATGGTCTGAGACAGGATGGTTTGGTGATCAGGGGTGGGGTCATAATCAAGGGGGCGATAGGAGGAGGTGTCAGAGAATTGGTGAGGAACGGGTTTGTTTCAGTATGTGGTCGAAGACCTTCAGGGCAGAGGAGATCTCCAGAGGGTTGCAATGGGAGAGAGATCCATGATGTCTTTCTGGAGGGAGGAGGACAACTACATCAAGGTGGGCATCCTTGGAAGAGGCTTCACAGTAGGGTTATAAGTCACTCGGAGATAGCAAGAACTGCAGATGCTGGAGTCAGAGTCAATACAGTGTGGAGCTGGAGGAACACTCCCTCAATGACATGTCCATCCTGGGCCTCCTCCAGTGCCACAATGAGGCCACACACAAACTGGAGGAACAACACCTCATGTACCGCCTTGGGAGCTTACAGCCCGATGGCCTGAACATAGAATTCACCAGTTTCAAAATCTCCTCATCCCATGTCCAACCCTCCCTCTCATCCCCACCTCCTTGACCTGACACTACCTGTCCACCTTCTTCTCCACCTATCTGCTCCACCCTTCCCACTAACCAATCCCCACTACCTCTACCAGTATCCACCTATCGCCATCTCACCTACCTTCCCCCAGCCCCACCCCTCCTCTCTCTATTTCCCAGCACCCTTCCCCCATCACCTGTCCTGAAGAAGGGTTTAGGTTTGAAACATTAACTCTCCTGCTCCTCTGATGCTGACTGACCTGCTCCGAAAATTGGTTCACCTTCCTCTGACAGTTCTATGCCTTTAAAGAACTGTCAGGATAAAAGTATGGCTCCCCATTTCCGAGGGAGCCCTGAGTAGAATTTCCTCTCAGAAATGCAGAGCCTCCCTTCTTTCATAAAACAAGTGGCCAGTACGGCAATCTCAAATAGATTGTTGCACCTCAGAAAATCTGGCCCATTAACTACATCTACATTAGGTAAGAAACAATCAGTCTTATGCTAATATAACCAGCTGTCTTACAATTATATCCTAAACTACTTCCTGTTATTCAAACACATGCCCCTTCAGCTGCAGATTTATTAGTGGTTAATCCTTCATTACTTAATAACAGAAAGCCTGTAGACTACTAATCAGAAGGGTCGGTGGTAGCAGCTCAAAGATTATCCCAACAGAACCTGGTATCAACTGCAGACATCACTTACAACAAGCTTGAGGTCCAAGGGAAATAGGCAAGTCTTGTTAGAATTTGAAAGGGCATTTGTGAAATTGCACATGGAGCACTGGGCACAGTTCTAATCCTCACTGAAGGAAGAATACACTTGCATTGGAAACAGTTCAAAGAAGGTTCATGAGGCTGAACTGTGAGGTGAGGGGATTCAATCATGAGGAAATATTGAGCCTGTACTCATTGGAATTTGGAAGAATGAGAGGTAACCTCATAGAAACACATAAGTTTCATTGGGGAGTAAAGGCTGAGTGGATGTTTCCTGTCCTGGGGAATTCCAGAATTAGGGAAACACAGTTTAAAAATGAAGGGTCTTTCATTTAAGACATAGTTGAAAAGGAATTTCTTCTCTCAGAGGGTCAATAGACTTTGGAATTCTCTTTTTGAGTACAGTGGAGACTGAGTAATTGAACACATTCAAGGTTGAGTTAGACCTTTGACAAGGGACATTTAGGGTGAAGGCGGAAAGAACATCGAACTGTACAGTACATGAATGGATCCTTCGGTCCACAATGCTGTGCCAAACATTTCGCCAAAATAAACTAACTCCTTCTGCCAGCCTTTGGTCCATATCCCTTCATTCCTTGCATATTCGTGTGCTTATCTAAAGCCCATTAAACGCCCCTCTTGTATCTGCCTTCACCATCACCCCTGGCAGCGCATTTGAGACACACTCTGCATGTTAAAAACTTGCCCCTCACATCTCCTTTGAACTTTTCCCCCCTCTCACCTTAAATGCAGAAACCCCCCTAATATTAGACATTTCAACTCCAGGAAAAAGTTTCTGACTGTCAACCCCATCTATGCATCTTTGTACTCCAGATGTGGTCTCACCAGCAGCTTATGCAGTTGCGGTAAGACTTCCCTATTCTTATTCTCAAACCCCTTGAAATAAGAGCCAACATTCCATTAGCCTTCCTGATTACACTCTGCACCTGTGTGCTAGCTTTCTGTGTTTCATGCACAAGTACCTCCAAGTCCCTTTCTATTGCAGCTTTCTGCTGTTTTTCACCATTTAAATAATACTCTATTCTTTTGTTCTCCCTTCTGAAACGAACAACTTCACATTTTCCCATATTATACTCCATTTGACAACTTTTTGCCCACTTACTTAACATATCAATATCTCTCTGTAAATTGTTTGTAATTCCTCTCACAACCTGACTTTCTATTTTTGTGTCCTCTGCAAATTTGGCTACAGTACTTTTGCTTCCTTCCTCCAAGCCATTAATCTATATTGTAAACAGTTACAGTCCCAGCACTGATCGTTGTGGATGCCTGCTGGTCACAGATTGCCAAGGTGAAAAAGAACCCCTTATTCCCTCTCTCAGTTTCCTGCCCTTTAGCCAATTCTCTATCCATGCCCATATATTACCTCCAACACCATGGGCTCTTATCTCCTTTTGTGAGGTACCTTGTTGAAGATCTTCAGGAAGTCCAAATACATGTACTAGTTCCCCTCTGTCCACTCTGGTTGATAGCTCCTCTAAAAATTCACTAAATTAGCTAGACACAATTTCCCTTTCATGGAGCCATGCTGGACTTTCCTTGATTAGATTCTGATTTTCCAAACGTTCTGCTATTACTTACTTAATAACTGATTCCAGTATTTTTCAACAATAGATATTAGGCTAAGAGGCCTAGAGTTACATGTTTTTTGCCTCCCTATCTTTTTGAATAGGGGTGTCATATTGGCAGCTTTCAAATCACGTAACTATTGGAGCCAAACTGAACCAATAACTGGCTCCTACTGTTGCTAGCCTAATTTAATAATTTTTAATTATGAATTTGAATTGATAAAGACATCTGTGTCACCAGTGAACAAAGTTCAATTGATGCTGTGCAAGACCCTATCCATGTCCACTGATACATTGTTCATCTCATACAAAACTCAATTCATTTCTGCTGATATAACCTGATTAGTTAACTGTACCAAGGTCTTTCAGTAGCTGTCTCATAGAGGTTACCGGAGTTCACATGCCTTTAGTTTAACACAATCAGTGCTTGCATTATAGAACATTACAACTAGTGCCCAAGCTCTGATATTAATTAAAATGATCAGATAACACAACTTAATAAAAGCAAAACTTAATCAAATACATAACTCAATCAAGGTTTCAGGATTAATTGTGCTGATCAATTTATCTTAATACAATGATATCAAATGAACTAGCCATTTGGCCAATTTTGAGTGTCATAAAACAAGGCTAAATTTTACCATCTAAATCTATCTACACGTAGGGAAAGCAGGAAAGTAGAGTTAAGACCAGAATCAGATGAGCCATGATCTTACGGAGTGGCACAGCAGGCTCTATAAACCTGTTCTTATAACTTACAAGTTCTGGTAATAATACGAGACTCAATAATTATGGGGATAGAAAGCATCCTCTTCAGCCAAGAATTAGAAGGCTGAAAGTTATGTTTCCCACCTGGTACAAGTGTGATGGATATCGCATGAAGCTAGAAAACA
This sequence comes from Rhincodon typus, assembly GCF_021869965.1. Taxonomy (NCBI): domain Eukaryota; kingdom Metazoa; phylum Chordata; class Chondrichthyes; order Orectolobiformes; family Rhincodontidae; genus Rhincodon; species Rhincodon typus. The sequence continues at coordinate 4,980,568 of NC_063348.1, forward strand.
ACTTGCAAAGGGAGTGGGTAAATCCAATTCTCATGTTCCAAGTTGAAAGAAATGACATAGGTATGAATAAAGCGGAGATCCTGCTAAAGAGTATCAAAGTTAGATTTTAAACTAAAAGGCAGAAATTCAAGGGTAGTAGGATCTGGATTATTGCCTGAGCTACACAGCAATTGGCATGGGAGCAGACAGATTAGGAGAAATAACAAGTAGCTAAAGGGTCAGGTATGGGAAACAGCAGCTCCTTTTCATGATACACTGGCAACAGTTCTGGAAGAGGAAGGAGCTGCAACAGTAGCCAAGCTCCACCTAAACAGGAATGGAACTCTTGATCAAGTGGGAAGGTGAAATGAGGAGGCAGCGAAGGCTTTAAGCTATCTGAATGTAGGAAGGAGACTACAAGAAAAATAAGCAGTCTACATGTAAATAAAACAGGGGTTCAGAGAATAACATAAGGGAGGATTTTAGTGGAAAGGAGCTAAAGAGAGTTGTAGAACAGGCTTCTTTAGGCCAAATATAAAGTGAGAAGAAACCCAATTAAAAATGAGTTGAAATGAATGTACAACAATATGCACAATATGTATAATAAACACACAGTGGAGCTAATCACACTTTGGTCTAAACCAGACATCATAGAAGACATGGCTAGAAAAAAGAAATTAGACGAGGGATTAAATATAACAGGATACAGCATATTTTGAAAGAGCGATTCATGGCAGATCAAATACAAAATATGTTTTTCCAAAGGATAACAAAGTAGAAGGGTCTTCAAGAAGGCATTTAGCTTGCCTTCATTGCTCAGACCATTGAGTGTAGGAGTTGGGATGTCATGCTGAGGTTGTACAGGACTTGGTGAGGCCACTTTTTAAGTACTATGCACAATTCTGGTCACCCTGCTGTAGGAAAGATATTATTAAATTGGAGAGGGTTCAGAGAAGATTTATCAGAATGTTGCCAGGGCTGGAGGGTTTGAGTGATAAGGAAAGGCTGGATAGACTGGGGCTTTCTTTCTTTGCAACATTGGAGGTCGAGAGGTGACCTTTCAAAATCATGAGGGGCACAGATAAGGTGAATAGCAAAGGCCTTTTCCCTAGTGTGGGGAATTTCATAACTGGGAGCACATTTTCAAGCTGAGAGGAGAAAGATTTAAAAGGGACCTCAGAGGCAAATGTTTCACACAGAAGGTGGTTCGTATGTGAATTGAACTGCCAGAGGATGTGGTAAATGCAGGCGGTTGCAATATTTAAAAGACATTTGGTTTGGTACATGAATAGGAAAGATTTAGAGGGATATGGGCCAAATGCAGGCAAATGGGACTAGTTTTAGTTTTGGGAAATTTGGTTTCCATGGACAAGTTGGAGCAAAGGCTTTATTTCTGCGCTTTATGAATCTATGGCTCTCTAAGAAAGGTGAAGGAAGAAATATGAAGATAAAGTAGGGAATTGAGTAAAAGAATGTAGAATAGTAATTATGTTAGATTTAAAACACAGCAGTATTAATTAGAAGAGTTAAGTAGAGGGGATAAGGGAATGGAGCGCCTAAAATATATACAGGACTAATTTCTAAAAGAGAACATGAAAAGCCCCACAAGGGAAGAGTCACTAATAGATCCAATAACTGCAAATGAACCAGATCGTGTAAGACAAGGTAAAAAGAAGCCAAAGAACCGAGGATGCTGAAAATCAGAAACAAAAACAGAAATTGCTGGAAAAAAATCAGCAGGCCTTGCAGCAACTGTGGTGAGGAAGCAGAGTTAATGTTTTGGCTCTAATGGTCCTTCCTCAGAACTTCAGACAAATAAAAACAGTAGTGAAACATCCAGCCGGTAGCAACCAAAAAAATAATGGGAGTTAAGATAATAGAGAAAGACATAATTATGATGAAAACCAGGTTGATAAATTGGAGAAAAGCTGATTATGACGGTCTGAGAATGGAACTTGGGAAAACAAAAGGGCCGACAATATTATCAAACAACAATGTGGAACAACTGGAAAGAGTTAAACTGTTCAACAGGAAAGATATAATCAGTTAAAAGCACAAAAAAAGCAAACACGAGTGAGACTCCACGGATGAATAAAGATGTAAAGAAGCAATTGAGGTTTACAAAAGAGGCATACATTAAGTCTACAGAAAGCAGAAGACTGCATGACAGAAGAAAATGGGTAGAGATTAGGAGGGAAGACAAAAATTAGGAAGGCAAAGAGGAATTATGAAGTTGAAATTATGAAGTAAAACAAAATAACAAAATATTTGATAGGTAATAATAAAATAAATGGCCTAGTGGTATTATCGCTAGATTATTAATCCAGGTTCTGTGGAACTAGGTTCAATCCCACCACGGCAGATGGTGGAATTTGAATTCAATAAAAAATATCTGGAATTAAGAATCTACTGATCACCATAAAATCATTGCCGATTGTTGGAAAAAGCCATCAGGCTCACTAATGTCCTTCAGGGGAGGAAATGTGCCACCCTCACCTGGTCTGGCCTACATGTGACTCCAAACCCACAGCATTTGCAGCAATCTTCAGCCAGAAGTGCCATGTGGATGATCCGTCTTGGCCTCCTCAAGTGGTCCCCAGCATTACAGATACAAGTCTTCAGCCAATTCAATTCACTCCACGTGATATCAAGAAACGGTTGGAGACACTGGATACCGCAAAGGTTGCGGGCCCGGACAATATTCCGGCAATAGTACTGAAGACTTGTGCTCCAGAACTTGCCACTCCCCTAGCTAAGCTTTCCAGTACAGTTACAACGTGGGCGTCTACCCGACAATGTGTAAAATCGCCCAGGTATGGCCTGTACACAAAAAACAGGACAAATCCAACCCAGCCAATTACAGACCCATCAGTTTACTCTCGATCATCGATAAAGTGATGGAAGGTGTCATCAACAGTGCCATCAAGCAGCACCTGCTCAGAAATAACCTGCTCAGTGACACCCAGTTTGGGTTCTGCCAGGACCACTCAGCTCCTGATCTCATTACAGCCTTGGTTCAAACATGGACAAAAGAGCTGAATTCCAGAGGTGAGGTGAGAGTGACAGCCCTTGATATCAAGGCTGCATGCCAATGGGTGTGGCATCAATAAGCCCTAGCAAAACTGGAATCAATGGGCATCAGGGGGCAAACTCTCTGGTGGCTGGAGTCATACCTGACACATAGGAAGATGGTTGTGGTTGTTGGTGGTCAATCGTCTCAGCTCCAGGACATCTCTGCAGGAGTTCTTCAGGGTAGTGTCCTAGGCCCAACCATCTTCAGCTGCTTCATCAATGACCTTCCCTCCATCATAAGGTCGGAAGTGGGGATGTTCGCCGATGATTGCACAATTGCACAATGTTCAGCACCATTCATGACTCCTCAGATGCTGAAGCAGTCCATGTTCACATGCAAAAAGATCTGGACAATATCCAGGCTTGGGCTGACAAGTGGCAAGTGACATTCACGCCACACAAATGCCAGGCTATGACCATCACCAATAAGAGACAAACTTACCACTGTCCCTTGACATTCAATGGTGTTACCATCACTGAATCTCCCACTATCAGCGTCCAGGAGGTTACCATTGACCAGAAATTCAACTGGACTCACCACATTAACACAGTGGCTACAAGAGCAGGCCAGAAGCTAGGAATACTGCGGCGAGTAACTCACCTCCTGACTCCTCAAAGTCTGTCCACCATCTACAAGGCACAAGGCAGGAGTGTGATGGAATACTCCCCACTTACCTGGATCAGTGCAGCCCCAACAACACTCAAGCAGCTTGACACCATCCTGGACAAAGCAGCCTGCTTGATCGGTACTACAGCCACAAGCATCCACTCCCTCCACCACCGACGCTCAGTAGCAGCAGTGTGTACTAACTACAAGATGCATTGCAGAAATTCACCAAAGATCCTCAGACAGCACCTTCCAAACCCACGATCACTTCCACCTCGAAGGACAAAGGCATCAGACATATGGGAACACCACCACCTCCAAGTTCCCCTCCAAGTCACTCACCATCCTGCCTTGGAAAGATGTCGCCATTCCTTCACTGTCGCTGGGTCAGAATCCTGGAACAGCCTCCATAATAGCATTGTGGGTCAACCCACAGCAGGAGGACTGCAGCAGTTCAAGAAGGCAGCTCACCACCACCTTCTGAAGGGCAACTATGGAGGGGCAAGAAATGCTGGCCAGCCAACGACACCCACATCCCACAAAAATGAATGATTAGCCTGATAATAGGACCATTGAGAGATAGATAGGAAACAATCACAGGTAATGACTGAAAGATGATAGAAGCATTAAACAATTATTTCTAATAAAAACAAAGTGCTGGAAAAACATAGCAGGTTTGACAGCATCCGCAAAGACAGAAACAGTTAAAAGTTTTGAGTTAAGAAAACAGAAGGCTACTACTGAAAAGACAAAATTAACAAACTAAGTTATCTAGATTTACAGCTCAGCTGGGAAAAAAAATCTTAAACACCCAGCAAACCGAAGTTTCAATTTACTTCCCAAACTCATTACGCTACAGCAGTACAAAAGTCCTGAATATAAAATCTTTAAGTTTGACAAAACTGAATACCTCCAGTTCTTTTGTGTACTGTTAAATCTTCTTACATGAATACTGACAAATCTAAGATCTTAAATCTTTTCAGTTTTTAATAATTTGCAGATTTTTTGACTAAACACTTCTGGTCTAAAAGCTGTACAGACTATTATTTTTCTACTGAGGTCAAGAGTGCTTTCCCTGAACTGTTCAATATCCCTTTTAAAGAGAGGAATGGCTTCTGACCCCCAATCAAGTCTTGAGAAGCATCCTGGATGTCCGCCTTTATCAAATATCGCTCTATTCCTCCCTCTGACATCCAGACAGCCCTACACTGCACCTCCTCCATTCCCCACTGCACAGGTCTTAACCACCCCCCCCACCAAACATAATATAGATAGCACCCCCCCCATGTCCTCATTTTTCACCCCACCAGCCTCTGCACCCAACATATCATCCTCAAACACTTCTGCCACCTCCAATAAGAACCCACCACCTGGAACATCTTCCGCTCCCCACCCCTCTCTGCATTCCGCGAGGACCATTCCCTTCGCCACTCCTTAGTTCGTGCCACACTCCCCACCAAGCACTCCAACCCGCCCAGTACCTTCCCCTCTAACCAGAAAAGATACAACAACACTTGCCCACACACCATCTCCCTCACCTCCATCCAAGGCCTCAAACAGCCCTGCCAGGTCAGATTGCATCTGGTGCTCCCGATGTGGCCTCCTCTACATCAGTGAGACCAACCGTAGACTAGGTGACCGTTTGGAGCACCTTCACCTCGCCCATGATGGCCAGCCTAACCTCCCAGTCACTGCCCATTTCAACACACCACCGCCACCAGCTGCGCCCCCCCCCAACATGTCCGTCCTCAGCTTCCCCCAGTGTCGCAGCGGACAAGAACGCAAATTTGAAGAACAACACCTTTTCTTCTGCCTGGGCACCCTACATCCCGGAGGACTCAACATTGAGTTCTCCAATTTCAAATAACATTCCCAGCCATCCCCCAGCTCCTTCCATTCCACCTACTGACCCTCCCTTCCAGCCACCAAATGATTCAACCATCCCATCGACCAGCCAGGTCGTACCTATTACCAGTGTCCACCTATCACCACCAATCTGATACCCCGATCCCCCATTTATCTGCAGCTCCCCCTCCCCCCACATCCAGTCCTGAAGATGGGTAATACCCAAAACGTTGGCAGCTCCTTTCCTCCAGATGCTAGCTGGCCTGCTGTCTTCTTCCAGCCTCCTGCTTTGCCTACTAAGCCCTGTTTGAACTAACCAAAAACTTTCAAACTCTGGATTTCCAAAGCTAAAACAAAAAAAATCAACCTTTGATTTTTCTGCACCAAAACCAAACCAACTGATCTCATTGTTTATCCTACTTCCATTGTCACTCCAGAGGTTCCTGCTCGCTGACATACACTGGATCAGGACGGTATTCTGCAAGGATTGTCTGATTTATTTTTGAACCCTTCAGAAAAGTAACCAACCCCCATACGCTACCCATTCTAAAACATGGACTCTACACACTGTAATGCGTAAATCAGAAACCTTTCGTTGCAATGATTAATAAATAAATGAAAACAACGTTTTGTTTTGGTTAATCAAGCCCAGTAATATTGAAGGGAGGTGAGCCTGAACGAGTAATTTTCAAATCCTGGAGTCTCCGAGACAAACCTGTATACTCATTAACATAGGGAAGTACATGTCCTGCAATTACATCGCGCCTTTTCGTGAGCATTCGATGCCTTCGCACCGAAACCTATTGGGAATGGACGGTTATTCTGCGGCCCGTCAGCGTCTCTCCGAAGGCTCTATTTTCAGCCGGCAGATTAAAATTCGGTCGCCTTTAAGAGCCGACGACTCCGGCACCCGGCGGGCTCGTGGCTTCTAATTGGCCGGTTCCGTGCTCCCTGACGTCAGGCGGGGAGGGGGCGACCAATGGGAAGTGGTCTCTTTGGTGTCCGCCATTAGCGCGCGGCGGTGGCTGTGAAGCGGCCGGGCGGGAGCGACGGTTGCGGAGCGTAGGTACAGGTGAGGGAGGGATCGGTCGGTAGATGAACGGATGGATAGGTGGACGAACGAACGGATAGATAGATAGATGGATGGATGGATGGATGGATGGATGAATGAATGAATGAATGAATGGATGGTTAGTTAGTTAGAGGCCCGGGCTGCGGCGAACAGAGAGTGCTGTCTGAGCGGCGTGTTGTAGGCAGAGGGTGAAATCTTCACGTGTTGCAGGGACATACAGGGTGGGGGGGCCTGGGAGGTCAGGCCCCCCCCCTTCCCCCCCCCCCCCCCCCAAAACCTTGCACGCCAGCTCCGAGTTGCGTGTTCCGCTGTATTTGAGGCTTTGTGGTTGAATGTTTACAGCGGCCGCAGTGCGGTGTTTACTCGGCAGGTTATGTTTTTAAAGTAACAGTAAACACACACACAATGGAAACCCACCTAGCTGTGGGGGGTGGTGGGCTTCAGACGCCCTAAAGCTTTTAACCCAACTGGGGAGGAAAAAAAAGCAATACAAGCGGGATCTTACTTCTGCCTGTTCCAAATGCGTAAGGTATCGTCTTTCTTTACATACCCATCCCCCCCTCCCAACCTTCTACAGCATAAGGTCAGCATCACTTATCCAATCCCAAGAAGAGTCGTATTTGACTTAAAACGTTAACACTGCATTTCTCCACAAATGCTGTCAAGACCTGCTGAGTTTCTCAGGGCTTTGTGTTAATTTTGAATCTCCAACATTTACAGTATTTTGCTTTTATTTATTAACATGGTACTGTTTTGCCATCTTCAAGTAGTTCACAGTTGGGTAATTTGATTATTGAAAGTTCCAAATCAATTCTAAAATTTGCTTATTTGTGGATCAGTTATGTTCACATTTAAGTGTGAATTTGGTTAACTAAGAATTAAAGGCTGAAACAAAAATAAAAACTGCTGGAAAAGTTCTGCAGATCTGGCAGCATCTGTGGAGAGAAAGCATCTGTCTCTCCACAGATGCTATCAGACCTACTCACCTGTGCCAGCATTTTTAATTTTTTTTCTGATTTACAGCACCTGCAGTTCTTTACTTTTTTTACTACAAATTAAAGGCTGTTGGTTAGCAGGCATATATGGCCACCATTGGTTTTCAGAAGTATTTATTTTGACTTCTTAAGTGTTTAAATTACTTTGGGCACTTATGTAATATTCATCTGGAATGCCAGTGGTGCTTGTGCTCCCCAATGAAAATATGAAGTAAGATCTTTATTTCATTCTGTTTCCTTGTGTTCCATACAAATTGGAAAGTTAATATGCAATTATCAGTGTCTAGTTGTTGGTATTTGGCTTGGTGATAGTACTTTATTGCTGTATTGTTTCCAAGTCCACCTAACGAACTCATATGAGGTGAACATATTACAAAGCTCTGCTTGTTGAGGGGTGTTACATTTAAAGTAACAAGGAATTAAAATAAGGCCAAGTTATGTTATTCAGCTTGAGTAAATGATTCCATTGTATCATTTGCTGAATAGGAAATTCTCCTTGATCATCTTATCTCAACTAGTCCAACCAAAACAGACCAAATTTTCAAAACCCTCGTATAATGATGGTGTGACATTGTTACACGTAATTTGACTGTTGTATTTGCATGTATTACAGACTGCTTTTTGGAAGTAATTAATTGATTGAAGTGCTTAGAGATGTTCTCAGTATACAAGGTACTGTATAAATGTGAGCTATTTGTCTGTGAATTTTTTTCTAGACTTGCCAAAGCATTTCTCAACCAATTAATTAATTTTTCAGTTGCATTCTGCATTTTCATGCTAAAGCTGCAGTCAATCTGGGAGCAGGGTTCAAAGGAGACATGTGAATAACCAGCTAATGTATCTTTTGGTGGCTTTTGAGAAGAAAGCAAAAACTATTCTCTGATAATTCAGTGCCATGAATCTTTTAGCAATATATGCAGGTGAGCCTTGATTTAAGGTAATGTGAAGAGTGACAGCCTCAACAAACCTGTGTCCTTCTCTAAGCACTGTGCTAAAGATGTTGTTTGTGTACTTAAAGTTCTGGAGATGTTGTCCTGAAACTGCAATCCATTGACTCAAGTGTGTCTAACTATTTCATAAGACCGTAAGAAATGGGAACGTTTGGCCCTTGAAACCTGCTCCACTGATCTGACATTCCGCACATCCACTTTCCTGCCTTTTCCCTGTGACCCTTGATTCCCCTACTGATCAAGAATCTATCTATCTGAGCCTTAAATAGCCACAGCATTTTCACAAGGAGTTCCAAAGCCACTCAGCCCTCCGAGAGAAGGAATTCCTACTCATCGTAGTCTTAAATTGAAGTCCCTTTTATTCTGAGGCTATGCCCTCAGGTCCTAGACTCTTCCCATGAGGGGAAACATCCTGTTGGCACTTAACCTGCCAAATCCTTTAAGAATCCTATATGTATCAGTGCGATCACTTGTCTGTCTTCTAAACTCAGACTCCCAACCTGTTTAACCTTTGCTTATAAGCGAGTCGTTCCATACCAGAGGTCATTCAGTTTGATAATTTCTGTGCATTTGTTTTAGTGTGATTTTATAGTTAAGTAATTTTAAAATCCCATTATGAAGTACAACATTGATAAGTCTGTGTAACACAAAAATACATTTTTTTTTTTTTACTCCTTTTCCAAAGATCTTGATCTCCTTAGTTTACTGTGGTCTTGTGGGCAATGGTTGTTACTGTAGATTTTGTTGCAGTAGCTTTGACTCATAAGTAAACCATGTTGAATTTTGTTACATTCAAAAATGATCCATAATCAACTAATTCTCTTCTGTTGTACGTACACTCAATAAGGGCAGGTAGTCAGTGGGGGAATTACAAGTGGGGAAAGCTGATTCTAAACCAGAGTTGTTGCTGCTGTCTAATCACATGGTCCTTATGGGACTTAATGTCCTCTACGAAAATGATCACCTCAAATAGCAAAATGAGCGTATGGTTTATTTACTGCCCGAACAACCTAAAACCTTCTAACCTGCCCTTTTTATCCCATAAAATGCGAATAGCTTAGCTTGTGCAGGATTTATGAGCAGAAACATGCCATTTAATCCAACCAGTCCATGTTTGTTTATACTCCACTTTAACCTTCTTTATCTTTTCTCATTTAAATCTACTATTTTAACCATCTATTCCCCATAGTCCCTGCATAAATAATCTGTTCTATACTCTTCAGTTACTTCCCGTGATAGAACGCTCCACATTCTGACCATTCTGGGTGAAGAAGTTTCTTCTTGATTTCCCCATTGGATTTCTTGGTAGCTTTTATAATGGCAGTTTCTAGTTGTGTTCTTCCTGAGAAGAGGAAGTATTCACTCTGGTACGATGCTAACAAAACTGTTCATAATTTTCAAGATGTTGTTTTGATTACCTGTCTCTTTGTTTTGAACCATGAAGTGACCTAGCCTGTCCATTGCTTTCTGTAACATGTACGTATGCATTTCTGGCATAATCCTTGTGATTCATCTTTGCAGTCTGTCCTGTATATTTACACACTTTTTACAGCATTGTGACCTTTTAAGATAGTGTTTATGATTAGTAGTCTGTTTCTCCCTCCTTCCAGTTGTCCAGTAATTGCACATTGTTATCCTGAAAATGTCAGTTTAGGAATATAAGAACACAAATGAGTGTAGAGCAATTGGTCACTCACCTGCTTTATACTTCAATGGGCGATCAGCCTTAACTTCACTATCCTGTCCATTCCTCATAGCTAATTTCACTGAGATCAAATAAAACAAAGAATTGCAAATGCTAGAACTTTGAAACAAAGATCTGAAGGAAAGTCAGTGGACTCTAAACATTCAGAGATAGTAAGAACTGCAGATGCTGCAGAATCTGAGATGTACAAGATGTAGAGCTGGATGAACACAGCAGGCCTAACCCTAACCCTTTCTGAAGAAGGGTCTAGGCCTGAAACGTCAGCCTTGCTGCTCCTCTGATGCTGCTTGCCCTGCTGTGTTCATCCATCTCTACACCTTGTATATCATGGACTCTAAACATTAACCTTTTTTTCTCTTCAAGGATGCTGCCAGGCCTACTGAGTTCCTCCAGCAATTTGTTTTTTCTTCCCTGAGTTCAAAAATCTATTGATTTTTCAATCTTGAATATACTCTATGATGGAGTATTCGTAACCTTCTATCACCTATTTCTAAAGAATCACAGCCTTCCAAGTGAGGAAATTTCTCCTCATCTCCTTAAATGATTGACCTTTCTTTCCTGAGACTGTGTCCTGGTGCTGTAGATTACCCGGCCAGAACCAAAAATAACCCTTCACTTTCTACTAGGTAGCCCCTTCAGAATCTTGGTCCAATTTGATCATCTTGAATAATTCCAAACTCCAGAGAGTATGAGCCCCATTTACTCTGCTTCTGGTCAAGAGAGAACCTCTTACCCAAGAAGTAAGTCTAATGAACTTTTGCTGTCCTGCCTCCAAAGCTAGCATATTTGTCCTTGAATATAGACAGCAAAACTGTGTACAGTATTTTCAGATTTAGTCTCGCCAAAGTCCTGCACAATTGTCACAAGACTTCTGGTTCTTTTATCTTAATCCTTTTGCAATCATCTTCTATTTTGTCCATTAACCAGCTTTAATCCTTATTAATATCATCCCATGCCAAATGGTAAAGTTGCCATTGCCCTCCCAGACCATAGGGCTGCTCTCTTATCAGAGATAGATAACTGGTTGTTTAAGCTAAGGGTCACCAGGCCTCAAACAAGAGGAGAGGGTGAGAAGGAGAGTTCATCATGGTAACCTCAGCAGGTGTGGAATGTTTTAATTGCTTGTCTGGCAGCTGTTTGAATACCTTCTGAAAACCCATATAGCTTCCATCCACTGTCTCCCAATTATCTACTCTTCTCGTTAAGTAGTTAGGGAAGCACTTCAGTAGACTAATGAGACACGTATTTTCTTTTCATAATGCTGTTGATTTTATTTAGGCACCTTTTATATTCAAAGTGTCTGGTTGCTAAATCACTAATATTAAATTCTAGCACTTTTTTCAACAAGGGTGATGTCAAGTTAACTGGTTTACAGTTCCCTATTTTCTCTCCTCTTGTGTAGTGGAGTTACATTTGTTACCTAACAATCTGTAGCAGCAATTGTTGAATTTAAGAATGTAGACATATTTGTTATTCCTCAACTGTTCCAGAAACAGAATTATAAACTTTCTATTTTTTAAATTCTAATTTGATAGCATAGTTAAGTAAAGGCTTTAAATATATATAAATATTTCATGTTTAATGTTAGTCTTACATGTGAAAGTATGCAATTTGCAAACTTTAGTATTCCCTCAGCTGTTCGGTGTGCCGGGTCCAGAACAGCATAACTCTTTAGTCTAGATGTTGCTCAGGAGACAGCTGCTTTCAAAATGCAAAACTGGAATTGTAGTTTGCCTCTAGTATATATAAAGCAATTTTTCTTTAATGTCACTGATAGATGAGGAGAAGAATGTGGCCTGTAACTACATCAATGCTGTGACCAGAACAGAAAATGACCTGCGACTGCCGTGTTGTGACTGAATAGATGTCTAGATGTTACTATTTTAATCAGTTATTCATTGTGACCCTTGAGCTAAAAAGTGCCTTTGTTTCCTTACCTGTCCATGGGATGATAACCCTATCTTGCTTCTACCTTAAGCTTAAAGTAGGGAAATAGCTGAGAATATTAACAATATCATGCATGTGTGGTACTCTATCTACATGCAAGTTATTTGCTTTAATATGATCAACAGTGAATGAAGAATGCTCTGAAGATGAGTCTAAAAGGACTCTTCTTCAATGTTAATTCTCTTTCTGTCTCTGCAGATGCTACCAGACCTGCTGGGTTTCCTCAACACTTTCTCTTTTATTCCCTGTTCCTGTGTTATGGATCATATGCAATTAGAACTTTGATTTGCATAAGTGTGAAAGTCAACCCTGGTGCAAAACTTCACACATTTATGCAGATCCGGTGCTATTTCTACTGTTCTCGTCAAAATTGCTTTTTGTTAACACAAGTAAAAGAAATAGAAAGGAAACTTGAGGATCTACAAATGAGGAGAACAAGCCTCTTCCTCTTCCTCCTCTTCCTCCTCCTCCTCCAAGTTTCCCAAGAGACAGTCCCTACACCTGCCTCTAGTTCCATTCCGTGACCTATGCACATAGGTGACCCTCCACCTAAGAACAGGTTCTCCATGAAAGTGTGTGTGTGTGTCCGTGTCCGTCGCTCTGCCTCCTCTTGTTTCTCTCTCCATGCCCCTTGGACTGTCAAGCAGTGATCTGTCTTCCTTCTGTACAAAGAAGGAACTGCTGGTTTCAATAGCGTTTCTTGGCACCACAGGATGAAATGCACTTTACTAGTCAATGTTGTAATACAGAAAGCACGGCACCCAACCTGAACTCAGCAAGATCCGACAATGAAGGAAGGGAATGGATTGATGAGGGCGGAGTGGTAGACTTTGTTTACTTAGTCTTTTATTAAAGCCTTTGACAAGGTTCTGCGTGGTAGACTTAGTAAAGTTACATCATATTGGGATTCAGGGTGACCTTGCCAATTGGATACAAAATCTCTAGGAGACAGGGCGAAGGTTTTCAGGACTGGAGGTCTGTGACCAGCGGTGTTGCACAGGGATTGGTGCTGGGTCCAATGTTTGTCATTTATATAAAGGATTTGGATGAGAATATTGGAGGCATGGTTAATAACTTTGTGGATGACCCAAAATTGTTGGTATAGTGGACAGTGAAGAAGGTTATCTAAGATTACAAAGAGATCTTGATCAACTAGGTCAATGGGCTAAGGAGTGGCAGATGGAGTTTAAATTAATGTTTAATATTGCATTTTGGTAAAACAAATAAGGGCAGAACTTGTACAATTAATGGCAGGGCCCTGGGTAGTGGTGTAGACCTAGGGGTTCAGGTCCATAATTCTTTAAAATTTGCATCACAGATAGACAGGGTGGTTAATGTGTTCGGCACGCTTGCCTTCATTATTCAATCCTTTGAGTAGAGGAGTTGGGATGCAATGTTGCGGTTGTCCAGGACATTGAGGCCTCTTCGGGAGTACTGTGTGCCGTTCTGGTATACTCTGCTATAGGAAGAATATTATTAAATTGGAGAGGGTTCAGAAAAGATTTACCAAGATGTTGCCAGGAATGGAGGGTTTGACTTATAAAAATAGGCTGGGGTGTTTTTCACTGGAGTGTAGAAGGTTGAAGGGTGACCATTTATTGAGGTTTATAAAATCATGAGTGGCATACATAAGGTGAATGACAGGTGTCTTTTCCTGAGGGTGGAGGAGTTCAAATCTAGGTGGCATATTTTTAAGGTGAGAGGAGAAAGTTTTAAAGGACACGAGGGACAACATTTTTACACGGTGGTTCATATGCAGAACTACCTGCCAGCGGAACTAGTGGATGCAGGTACAGTTATAGCATTTTAAAATGTATGAAGGAGCCAAATGTACAGTTGTTAAATTTGCTGATGACACAATGATAGGTTGTAAAGAGGACATAACGAGCCTACAGTGGAAGAAAGACAAGTTAAGTGAGTAAATATCTGGCAAATGGAGTACAATGTTGTTGAATGTGGGAAATTTTAAAACATTTGGGTAAGTACATGAATAGGAAAGGTTTGAAAGAATATGGGCCAAATGCAGGCAAGTGCGACTAGTTTAGTTTGGGAACATGGTTGGGGTGGACTACTTGGGCCAAAGGGTCTGTTCCCATGCTGTAGACTCTATAACTCAATAAATTTTAAAGGTATGAGGTACCAATGTGTGTAACAAAATGCTAGTGAATTTATGACGTCCCCGTATGCCCCTGGAAATACTTCAAGAAGGTTGAACAAGCACCAAATTGTAATTATATAGTATCTACAGCACAGGAACGGGTCGTAAAACAGTGTTGGAGAAACTTGGCATGTCTGGTAACATTTGATGAGAGAAATAGTTAATGTTTCAAGTCCATTTGTGACTGCAAAGAGTTCTGAATGTCTTTTTTCAATTCTTTGTGCCATAGTGGACAGTTTCACACTTTTTTCCCACATTCAACAACATTGTACTCCATTTACCAGATATTTACTCACTTAACTTGTCTTTCTTCCGTTGTAGGCTCGTTATGTCCTCTTTACAACCTATCATTGTGTCATCAGCAAATTTAACGACTGTACATTTGGCTCCTTCATACAGGTCACTATTTAAATTGTAAAGAGTTGGGGCTATAGCACTGACCCCTGTGGTGCATCACTCATGACATACTGTCAGCCTGGAAAAAAAAATTCATTGATTCCTATAAACAGAATACTGAAGAAACTAATCAAGTCTGGCAGTATCTGTGATGAGAAATAGTTAATGTTTTGAGACTGATATTAATGCTCGTAGGATTGCAACAAATGTTTGCCAGATTTGTTGCCAAGATGGCAGGTCTCTCCTATGAAGAGAGTTCGAGCAAACAGGGCCTGTATTGAAGTTTTGAAAAATGGGAGGTGACCTTATTAAACCCTATGAAATATTTAAATGGAAAGATGGAAGAGGTGCATGTAAAATGCTCCCCCAGTTGGGGTGTCTAGAACCAGGGACAGAATTTGGAAAAAAGGCAGATGCCACTTAGATTCAAAATGAGGTGAAATTTCTTTACTTGGCTGTGAATCTTACAGATTCTCCAGAAGTAGGAAACACGTATGCATGTTGAGGTTTTGTGGAAGTTTGGCACTTTTCTGTAAATGTCAGTTAATGCACCATTAGTTGTAAATTCTAAAAGATTTTCTTTTGTTATCCAAAGGTGTGAACTTGTAAGACCAACCAGTTTGAGAACTAAATGATCTACTTGTGTTCGTATGTTTAAAGTGTGTTTTCCTGTATTCCATTTCTGGTTAATGTAAGCTTTAGTAACACAGCATTTATATAGTAACTTTAGCAGAAGTAATATTTCAAGATCCTTTTAGCAAAAGATTCTTTTCTCCATTCAAAGTTTGGCTTCTTGTTGGTATGTTCAAATTAAGCATAACCAGTTGCTGCATTTTGATAAGACCAAATTTACTGACCTGTTTTCAGGTCAACATGCTGTTTTTAAAAACTGGGCCATACTATCAAAAGTTTGAAATGTTGATGAAGCTTTATCTGTTTGTCATTTCGCCAACTTCAAACTATATTATTTTAGAGCTTTTGGGCTGGTTGTGAGACATTTTTATGATTCCTTTGACATTGTTTCCACCCCAGTCACTTGTTGGTAAGTAATGATCCCTATTGTTTTCTCATGGGATTGCTTTCCCATGTTTTATTAGATTTCTATCAATTTTGTTCAAAAACAAAAAATGCTATTGTGAAAGAATTGATTACTGAAACCTGCTACAAGCCAGTCACAAGGAGAATACCTTATCATATTGATATGAAAAAATGTTAAATTGTATGCAGTGGTATCAATGGATTGCAGTGATGGAACCTGAATATTGTTTTATATTGTATCAAAATTCTTAAGTGATAATGGAGCACTGTTTCCTTCAACCTTCAGTAGTTAAAATTTTGATTTATTTTTGGTGTAGTTGTGCTTTATGAAGCCTACTTGCATGAACTGAGTGTCATATTTCTTGTTATTAGTAATGAAATGTGTCCAGGCATTACACTGACATCATCTGTGGCTATTAAATACCGGGAATTTAAGTTTAAAAATTGGAATTAGTAAAAGAGAGAAGCAGGTATTTTCCTCTCAGTTGTGTCTCTGATTTTTTTTTAAAATGTAATTTCTGAGTAACTTGTCTTGATCTTTCCCTCACTTTTTAGTGCTAGTTTAGTGAGAAACATTATTGACTAACAGTACTTGGTTATGAAGTCTAGCCTAGTGCTAATTAATTAAGGGAAGATAACTTTTTAGCATGTGTCAGATACCTTCTGCATTCCAAGTTGAAGGTTTGAAATTACTTGAGTTAATAGTGCCTTGGGATTTTTTATATATTAGATGGCAAATGATGCTTTAGTGTGATATATAGTCATGGTGTCTCAGCTCCTCCATGCTGACTAGGTATCCTAAATTGAACTAGTCCTGTTTGCTTATGTTTGGCTATATCCCTCTAACCTTTCCTATTCATGTACTTGTCCAAATGTCTTTTAAATGTTGCACAATTCTACCCGCCTTCACCATATTCGTCTAACCCAATGGCCCAAGTATTTTGCATGTGTTCTATATCCTGTATTTGTCTCTGATTTTAAAATTTGCCTTTGTCTTTGTAATTTTTTAAAATAATTCAACCTGCTCCAGAGATGTTATGTTATGACTTGAACCTGAGTGTTTTGTTTCAGGGGTAAGGACATTGCCACTGTGCCACAAGATTACTTTGTATCACATTGCTGTTTGACCATCTTTCTTTCCACTAGTTCTTTGCAGAAGTGCAGTTCTGTGTTTATTTATTTCCCTTCTGTTCTGTGTTTTGTACAGCTATAAACTTTGTTTGTAGTATATTCATGGCAATATGTTCGTTTTGCGCAGGTGCTTCCAGATTGCATTATTTCCAGTTAAGACCTGTTTAATTTTGTAGACTGTCATTATCTTGCGCTTTTTTTTACCAAGTATAACTAAGTTGATATTTTCAGTATGTAATTGACACAGCTGATGGAGAGAATGCAAAAAATCAAAAGAAATGAGTATTTATGATGCATTAATATCTGCAGTCTGGATGAAAATGAAAGCTTGATTGCAGCTTGGAGGGGTCTGAATTTGATCATTATGACATCTCCTTTTTGTTTTCTGACACTTTGATTCTGTCCAGTACACGTGGTAGAAACTTCTGTGTAGGCATATTTCTCTGTGCGACTTGAAGAAATTTATTTTACAGATTTTATTGCATCAATCTGTGAAGGTATTACGTAAAGGTTTTTCAGATTAAGGGAAGTAAGAAAAGCAACCCAAATATTTTTTTCAGCCGTTATCCCATTCCTAATTTTCTTTTTATTTTGAACATAAAATAGATAATGTTGCCATAGTTGACCGGAAGTAATCCAATGGTATAGCATTTTGCTCACGGCACTCTGCCGATTTTATTTTTTTTGTTTCATTGAAAAGTAAAATGCTGGAAATCTGAAATAAAACAACTAAAAATACGCAGCCGGTTGGGAAGCATTTTTGGAGAGCAACAAAACCAATGAGTGTTTCTGGTCAGTGATTTTTTTTTTTTCACTTTGCTGACTGCTTTCAGAAACTGCCTTCTAACTAATACCACTCTGATCAATTGCATTGAACAGTCCCCAGAATCATAGGAATAATAACTTCTCAGAAATTGGAACACATTTTACTTTCTAATTGGAGTGTTGGAAATATTTCATTTAAGAAAGGAAATGGTAAGTGGGAGAAATCAAAAGAGGGAAGATGATAAGGCTGGAAAGTGAAGTAGTTTGTTAATCTTGTGGTTAAATGTTCAAATTAATATTCCTCAAATTATGTCATTCAGTCATTATCAGAGAATGAAAAGCAAGGAGTATTTGGTGCTTTTCACTTTCTTGGTGCCTAAGTGTTTCATTTTTTAAAAAAAAAAGTTTGCTTTTAACATAATCACTCAGTTTGTTTAAATAATTAGTCATATTTGTTAATGTCAGGCAATGGCCAGCTCCAATAAAAGACAACCTAATCACTGTCCCGTGACATTCAATGGGGTTACCATTGACCAGAAACTCAACTGGACTTCTCACGCAAACACTAGCTACGAGAGCAGTTCAGAAGCTAGGAATAATTCATCTCCTGATTGCCCAAAGCCTGTCCACCACCTACAAGGCACAAGTCAGGAGTGTGATAGAATATTCCTCACTTGGCTAGAAGGGTGCAGCACGAACATCAGTCAAGAAGGTTGACACCATCCAGGACAAAGCAGCCTGCTTGATTGACATTATAGGCATCCACTCCCTCCATCACCTGACGTTCCGTGTACTAACAACAAGGTGCATTGCAGAAATTCACCCAAGATGCTTGGCCTGAACTTTCCAAACGTACGATACTTCCATCCCGAAGGATGAGAGTAGCAGATACATGGGAGCACCACCATGTGCAAGTTGCCCTCCCAGCCACTTAACATTCTGACTTGAAAATATATCACCATGCCTTCACTGTCACTGGGTCAGAATTTGGAATTCCCTCCCTAATGGCATTATAGGTTAACCTACAGCATGTGGACTACAGCAGTTCAAGAAGGCAGCTCCTCGCTATTGCCACAAGGATGACTAGCCACAGGCAATAAAATGCTGGTCATCTAGAGATGTCTGTGTCCCACGAGTGAACATTTTTAAAAGGCCCCATTAACGGCAAATTAATAGGCAGTTAATCTTGATGTACATTAGGTAAAAAGCAAATCTCAACCTTGCCAGTGAAGCCTATGTCCTATGATTGAAAATTTTTTTTTTATATATATGTCAGTTTACAAAGTAAATTTCCCAGTTAGCGCATGCCAGGATTCCGTTCTGCTGTTTTGTAGCTCTCAACTTTTGTGTGACCAAATAGACTATTCAAGTCACCTACATTGCCATTACAAAAGATATGTTGGCTTAGTGTTTAAAAAAAAAATTAACTCTTTGAGAATTAACTATAAAGGACTGTTGCACAGCACTGAGGCAGATGGCATGTATTCTTGCCATCCCTGAAACTTTTTTTATTTCTGTTTAAATGCATGTAATAAGCTTTTCCAGTGGTTGAAATACTGCAAGGCATGTGATGGCCTTTAGTTGTGTGGAATTTTAGATGGGCCAAAAAAAGGGGAAAATGGCAGAAGAGCAGCTAAGTAATAGGTCTGCTGTATCACAAACGGAGGAGGGATGGTGGGATGATCCTCCCTTCTTTTTCTCAACTAACCATGAGTCCCTTGCATGGCAAATGCTGTCATGGGCAATTTGCTCGCTCCACATGATATCAAAAAACAGCTGAAGTCACTGGATATTGGAAACCTATGAACCCTGACAATATTCTACCAAAATACTGAAGAGTGGTGCTTCCGAACTTGCTACCTCATTAGCTGTGCTGTTTCAGAACAGCTCCAACACTGGCATCTAACCAATGTGGACAGTTGCCAGGTATAGTAAGCTTTGTTTTAATTGGCACCTTTATGAACCACTACACTCGATTTAAACCGGCAAAAATTATATACCTCAAACACCGGAAGTCTGTGTATTATCGTGATCTCTGCAATTTCCAAGCAGTCAGTTAAGAGTGTGAGTGAGAAGACTCTGCTGGTAAGTTTTGTTTGAAGCAAAATTGTATTATGATTTAAGTGATTTATTCTTTAAGTATAAAAGTGTGTGTATATCCCCCTGCATCACGTATTGTGTGTTTTTAACGTTGATTATGTGGACCTTCTGATCAACCAGCACACTCCTAGTCTCATAGGTGCCGGTTAATGAAAGGTTTGCGCTATATCTTTTACACAAAGCCAGGACACGTCCAACCCAGCCAATTACCACCGTTCCGCTTATTCTTGATCAGTAAAGTGATGGTGAGTCATCCACGTTACTAAACAGTGTTTGCTCAGCAATAACCTGCCTACTAATTCTCAGTTTTGGTTCTGTCGAGGCTACTCGGCTGTTGACCCGTTGCTACCTTGGTCCAAATATGAATAGAACAGCTGAACTCAAGAACGAGTGAATGCTATTGACATCAAGGGTGTGTTTTATAGTGTGAAATCAAGGAAACCTAGCAAAACTAGCATCAATGGGGATCGTGGGAAAGACTCGAAGTCACAAAGGAAGATGGTTAAAAAAAATTCATGCCAAACAAGTGCAGACAATGACCATCTTCAGCAAGAGAATTCGCTCTTAACAGTATCTAAATTTCCCAGTACTTGCGTCCAGTGGGGGCTTACCATTGACTAGATGTAACTGGCCTACCCATATAAATACTGTGGCTACAAAAACAGGTGAGAGGCTAGGAATTTTGCAGTGAGTTACTCACCACCTGACTCCCCAAATCCTGGCCGTCTAAAAGAGACACATCAGCAATGTAATGGGAAAGGTGTCATTAAGCTAGAAAAAGCGAACCCACAGAGGAAGACAAAAAACAGAGGAAACCGGCAAGTTGGCTTAACAGAATGGACGAGTTGGACCAAAGGGTCTGTTTCCATGCTGTATGACACATGACTTTCAGTCATTGGGAAGCTGTTAAATACATTGCGGCAGGGTACTTTTGTAAAATTCATTGCAGTCAGTAAGAGGAAACAGTTTTTGGCAAATCTTATTTAAAATCATGTTTCTTAAAATTACTGTGCTGTGAGTAAAGGGAAATTGCTTTTATTGAACTTGGACTTCCAGGTACAGGAAGATGTAGGCAAAAGTGAATAATTTTCTGGTCGCCAAGATTTGACAATTTGTGTGCTACAGGGATCAAAGCTGCGGCCTCAACTTTTACAATTTATATAAATAACTTAATGAAGGAACTGTTCGTTTTCCAAGTTTTGTTATCAGAAAAATTAAGGCGATAAAGGGATATAGGTAAGTCAAGTGAGAGGGCAAAAATATGGCAAATGGAAATGTACAATTGTTTATTTTGGCTGGAAGAATAGAAAAAAGGCATACTATCTTAGTGGGAGATTGCCAAGCTTAGATGTGGGTGATCTGGCTGAACTAAAATGAATAGTGTGCAGGTACAGGAAATAATTAAAAAGCTAACAAGTGTTTATTGGAAGAGGAAATTAAAGCAATAGTAGGTGGTATCTGGAGAATCCAATATTGATCTCCTTAATAAAGAATGTTGCAAATGTATTGGAAGCAGTTCAGAAGCTTACTGGACTAGGTGGATTGCCTTGTGAGGAAAGCTTCATCAGGCTACACTCATTTCCACTCTTTTAGAAGAGTAAGGTGACTTAACTGAAACAGGGGTCTTAACGGGGTGCATGAGGCAAAGATATAGCAGAATATAGAACTAGGAGTCACTAAAGTGGGCAACTCCTTTATTTTTAAGATGGGTTAAGGATTTTTTTTTGTAGCGGGCTGGGAGACTTTGAAGCCATCTATCGCAAAAAGCAGTGAAAGCGGAGGCTGTAGATACTTTTAAGGAACAGTGATTCCTGATAAGCAAGGGGTAAATGGTTATTTTGGTGTATTGGAAAATGTAAAATAATCAGATCAGCCCTTTTTTTTTGAATGGTGGGGCAGGGTGTCGTACTGCTGGCCTTAATTGATCTGTTTTAATTTTTGTCTCGCCACGCGAGAAAGTACTCTCAAATTCACCCTATGCGTTCCTCTTGTGATCTTGTTTCAGTAATAACTTATAGACTTTTCTTTTAGTTTTAAAAAAAAAACTCTGCATACTACATCTTTTTTGTAGTCACCTTTTCCGGTGCGATTTGTGTGAATGAATGAGTTGGTGTTGAGATCACTTTTTTTGTTTGAGATATAAACATTTTTTAATTTACAAGGAAACCAGTATGTTGATTTTGAGTCACAGTAGTCGAAGGGTTGCAGTGTAGCTGTAAGACAAACTTTGCTTGAAAGAATTTAAATAATGTGGGTTTCACTGGATGGACCAGCATTTATTGCCCATCTCTAGTTACACGCGATAAGGTGGTGGGGAGCTGTCGTCTTTCTGCGTTTGAATATATACTGCAGTATTTGACGAGTTGCAAATGGTACTGCATATTGCACAGTCATCAGCAAACATCGCCTTTGACCTTTAGGGTAGGGCGAAGGTCACTGAGGTAGCAGCTGAAGATGATTGGGTCTAGGACACTACCTTGAGGAACTCCTGCTGAGGTGTCCTGTTTCTAAAATGACTGACTTTTAACAACAACAACCATCTTCCTTTTGTGCTAGGTATGACTTCAATCAACAGAGAGGTTTCTCTGAATTCCCATTGATTCTGGTTTTGCTTGGACTCCTTGATGCCACAATTGAACAAATGTGGTCTTGATGTCAAGGTCTCCTGCACCTCTGGAGTTCAGACCAAGGTTGCAACAAGATCAGAAGCTGGGTGGCCTTGATTGATGTGTCAGTAAACAGGTTATTGCTAATGAACTGCTGCTTGTTAGTGCTGATGATACCTTCCATCATTATGTATCTGCTTGTTAAGTTCCATTCGAATTGAAAATTGTACCTTTTTTAGTTGCTATGTAAAAATTGCATTGACTTTCCCTTTTTTCCAGGTGAATTAAGGTGAAACATGGCTGATAAGAACAGGTAAGACAAATTGCCACCATTACTTTGGTCTTTTGTATTCAGGTAACATGCTGTTCAGTTTGGAAAAGATGAGCACAACAGCTGTATTTGCTGAGATTTTACATAATTTCTAGTTGGATAATTGGATAATCAAATGTGGTTTAGATTGTGAAACTCAATAAATTAATTCAGATTACACTAATGATTTTGTAGGATTAGCCATTATTTGTACTTTCCACAAATGGAGATTTGTTTTCAGTGATGAATTTCTTTCTTGTAGTCTGAAGATCCTGTCTCTTAACAGCATTTCAATACTACCATTATCTAAATGAAAACAGAAGTACTGGGTAGATCCGCTATTGAACCAAGTCTAAGTCCAGCCTACTGAATTGGCTGGCCTATCCACTATATGCATTGCAGAAATTTGTCCTCGCTTGTAATCCTGCTTAAACATACAAGTACAGAGTATTCAAGAAATGAATTCAGAGGGAAACACTTTTTTTGATGCTGAATTTAAGTAGTTTTGAATTTAATGAGGTTTTTTAACTCCAGATAGGTTTCCAGTACTTGGCCTAAATTACTACTTGATTTTTGAAAAGCATTGCAAATATGGCTTTATGTGGGAGTGTACTTCATGGACCAGTGCTTGCTGATGTTAAATGGAGGCTTAGTTAAATCTACTTCCTGTTCTCTGTGATAATGCAGGATAGCTAGCTGCTGATCCATAGCTTATCTGACATACTGTTTTGCCTTTCAGCAAAGGGGATGATGCTTCTGTAGAGCCTTTGGGAACAGACAAACTGCCTTCTGAAAGCAAAGGAAAAGGTACATTTCTTGTCAATTAGTATACTAAGTGTTATTTTATTAAAAATAGTTTAGTAATCAGATTTTTTGGGATGTATTTAAAGATTGTTAAAACAAAATACAATATATATTTCAGTTCTTTAGTGTGACTCATGTATGTAAAGTTTGTACTATTAATAAACTCCTGTCAATCCTTTGGCTTGGTGTTCCATTCTGCTAACATGTTAAATTGTAAGTCTCCAGGATCTCTCTACCATCATTGAGGCAAATAAACTAGCCTTGGTCTACAGATACTTTGGCTTTGAAAAATAAATATCTTCTTATGAACAGAAACTGCTTTGTGCTAAATTATTTTGTGAATGTTTGATGATCTTACACTGCACAGAATGTATGTGTTAACTAAAGAGCAAACTTACTCTTTACAAAAATTTGTGTACTAATTGTAATAAGCTGTGGAGCTGGAGGAACGCAACAGGCCAGGCAGCATCAGAGGAGTAGGAAAGCTGATGTTTCAGGTCGGGACTCTTCTTCAGAGGATGGGGGAGGGGAAGGGGATTCTGAAATAAATGGTGGGGGGGGTTGCAGAGATAGCAGATAAATAGTGGAGCGGATAGATGGGAGAGAAGACGGACACGTCAAGGAGGTGGAGGCGAAGCTAGTAAAGGTGAGTGTAGGTAGGGATTGGTCAGTGAGATGGGAGAAGCAGATAGGTGGGAGAGAAGACGGACGGGTCAAGGAGGCAGGGATGGGGAGATTTTGAAGCTAGTAAAGCCCACGTTGAGACTGTTGGGTTATAGGCTTCCAAGGTCAAATAGGAGGTGCTGTTCCTCCAGTTTCCGGGTGGCATCGTTGTGACACTGGAGGAGGCCCAAGATGGACATGTCGTCAAAGGAGTTGGGGGTGGGGGTGGGACTTGAAGTGGCTCACGACTGGGAGGTTTTGTCGTGAACCGAGCGTAGGTGCTCCACAAAGCGGTCTTCGAGCCTCCGCTTGGTCTCCCCGATGTAGAGGGGGCCACAGCAGATACAATAGACCACATTAGTGGATGTGGAGGTGAACATCTGTTTAATGAGGAAGGTTTGTCTTTTTTTTTTGGGCCTGGGTTGGAGGTGAGGGGGCAGGTGTAGCACCTCCTGCGGTTGCAACGAAAGGTGCCAGGGGTGGTGGGGCTTGTGTGGAGTGGATGAGGGAGTCGCAGAGAGAGCAGTCCCTCTGGAAGGCAGATAAGGGTGGCGTGGGAAATATATCCTTCGTAGTGGGATCAGATTGGAGGTGGCAGAAGTGGCAGAGAATGATGTGTTGAATCCGGAGGTTAATGGGGTGATATGTGAGGACAAGGGGAATTGTGTCCCCTCCCCCATTTCTGAAGAAGGGTCCTGACACACAACGTCAGTTTTCCTGCTCCTCTGATGCTGCCTGGCCTGTTGTGTTCCTCCAGCTCCACGCCTTATTATCTCAGACTCCAGCATCGGCAGTTCTTACTATCTCTGTGTGCTAATTTGTGTTTATTGTTTAGTCTTAAATCTAATGTTTTGAATTGTGTTGGTGAGGAAAGATTAACTGCATTGAGTAAAGTGTTAGCTTTTGGTTGCTGCAATATGATGTGAACCGTTTCTGATTTAAGTCATCCTTTTACTAACGGTTTGCCTGAAATCTCGCAAACTGATCTGCCACTAGACCACCCATTATGATTTCTCTGTAATTGCCCAAAAGTGAAGCTGTGCTAATTAATGGATTGATACTGTCCAAACTTAGTGTGGATCTGTTTTTCTTTTCCCTTAATGGAACACATTTTATCACTGGTTACAGAATGAGTAAAAGCTTTTAGTAGCATAATGTCATCTCTTGCGTTTCAATGCAGAATACTGATTTTATAAGATGTGTGCAGTTATATCAACTGAACATAACAAATTCCATGGTGCAGTGTCCAACTTAAAAGCCCTTACCAGTCATAATAGGCTGGAAGTGCTGGGATTTCTTAAGAACGGTATATACTTCAGATAGATTTCATACCTTGAAAATGTTTAAGGGATTAGACTGCATCCATGTGGAATAGCATAATTAAATAGGTTAGAAAGAACTCGGGAACTTGAGACAATGTTGCATGTTAGTATTGAACAAATGAGAAAGCACGTTTTTCTGTTCACAGATTTTTTTGGATCTTTTAGACCAAAATTTTGTCTCTTAGATTGAGCATAAATTCACAAGCATTCAGAGCAACGTTGGCTAGGGACCCTTGTGTATGATATCACTGGCAAGAAAAATTGATGTAGTAGTAGGTACTGTACTTTTTTATCTCTTTCATGAGATGTTGGCATTGGTGACTGGGCTTGCACTTCTTGTTCATCCTTATTTGCCCTTGAAAAGATTGTAGTGAGCTGCTGCCCTGAACCACAGCAATTCATGCAGTGTGGGTAAACCCACAATGCTGCTAGGGAGAGGAGGATTTTGAACAGTGACACTGAAGAAATGGAGATCTTCCCAAGTCAGGATGAAAAGGCCATAAGAAATAGGAAGCAGAGGAGACCATCTGACCCCCTTGAGCCTGTTCTGCCATTCAGTAGGATCATGGCTGATCCAACGTTCCTCACATCCGCTTTCCTGCCTTTTTTCCTATAACCCCAGATTTCCCTACTGATCAGGATTCTATCTCAGCCTTTGTTGCGAAGTTGGGTAGAGTACTTGTGGATTGGAAGGCAGGATGTTAGAATTTGTTGTAAAATGGGGGGTGGGGGGGGTGAAGTGTGTTGTCCCTTTTTTTTTTTAAAAGGTTTTTTTTTCTAGGCTTGGAGATTTTTCTAAGAAATGTTTGTGAGCAGCAGCAGGGTCAGAGTTCCTGAAATTAAACATTTATATCAAAACACTGCATGGTCAGCAACCCAGGCAGTAGTCTTGATTTGTTACTAAGGCAACCAGTTTGAATCAGCCAATTAATTTAATCCAAGCACTTACATTAAAACCAATTAAACTTAAACCTGATGGTTTTGGCAACCTAAGACCAATCCTATTGTAAGAAATTGACTGGTCACCAAGGGTATAAAAGCGTATTTGAAAATTGATGAGAGAGCAACTGCCATCTGTTAGTTAACAACCAGCAGCCGTAAAGAGAAAATCACTGGCTCTCAATTCTTTAAACTCTCTGCGTAACCATCATCCATCTGAAGGTGCAGCAGCACTGTTAGTTAATATTCCTGACACACGAATTTGACTGAGAAAGGCATTATTTCCAACTGAAGATCAGCGGAGATGGGACAGAAGACGTATTCTCACTGTAATTTCAAAAGACTAAGCTTTTTAATTTTTATTGTTTACCTTTATCTAAGTGGGACTTGTATTTTTTAGAACAGCATACCACTAGAATTTTGTTTTCGGGAATAGCCGTTAAGGGGGAATTGTTTGGTTCCGGTTCAGTTAATTTGTTCACTGTTAGATTCAGATAAACAAATTGTTACTTGTTGATTATAGTGAGTGAAAGGTGTTCATTCCATTTAACCAGCCCTTTATAACAGCTTGAGGGTAAGAGTCGGGTTATACCGCTTTTCTCACTTCACACTTCTTTTAACAGATTATAGGGCAAGGCGAGCCTCTCTGATAACTAAAACAGAAACACCAAGAGAGGGGCCAACTTCCGCTTATAACAGATTGGGGGCTCAGCTCCGGGATCTGGGACGGGCTGGAACACAATTAAACAGATTTGGGGCTAAATGTCCTAGATCTTTAAATAAAACTTGGGTGAGAAGTGGAGAATCTGTGTAATTTAGGTTGCTTGTTGGTTAAATCAAAAGTGAGGTAATGGCTCTTTCAGTCACTAAATTTTCTGGGGGTGGAAGTGGTGACTAGGTATTTACTAAAGACGAGGAAGGTAACGTTGCTGGAACAGACAAACAAGCTGGAGCTGTAGTTGCCTTTGTGAGAAAAGAAGAGGTAATTACAATAGCTCGACATTTGAATTGGTTGCAAAGGCCATAAGAACCTTTTGGAAGTGGCTAGAATTCAATTGTAGTCGAAACAGCTTGAGCAGGAAAGGGAACTGTTTGAATTACAAGCAGAGGAAAGACAAAGAGGAGAAAAAGTTTGAACTTTGGAAGTTGCAAATTAGACAGGATAGTTGACTTAACGTCATGGAAATGAAGGTAGAAGAAAGGCTTAGTGAGGCGGAAAGTGATGATGAGCAAACCTTTTCATAGCCAGAGACTGGGTGGGTAATGTTAATTCAGAGCAAGTTGGTAGGCAGGGCTAATGAGGTGTTTGCAGCATTGTCAGAGGAGGTGTCAAGAGAACATGAAGTAAAACAGGCTATATTGATTGCCTACGAATGGTACCAGAAGCGCATAGACAATCTTTCAGAAATATAAGGAAGGAACCAGATCAGACTTGTGTTGCGTTTGAAAGAATTAAACATAGCAAATTTGATAGATGGTTGTGAGCAAAGGCATGTGAGGATCTTGGAGAGATTCTTCTGCTGGAGGAGTTTAAAAACTCACTTCCAGAATTGATAAGAACTCGTGTTGAGGAACAGAATGTTAAAACCGTGAGAAAAGC
Organism: Rhincodon typus; assembly: GCF_021869965.1. Lineage (NCBI taxonomy): Eukaryota > Metazoa > Chordata > Chondrichthyes > Orectolobiformes > Rhincodontidae > Rhincodon > Rhincodon typus. The sequence continues at coordinate 5,008,572 of NC_063348.1, forward strand.
TACAGAGATGGCACATGAATATGCATTAGTGCATAAATCACAATCTAGTTTCCGACAGCAATTTCATTCCATGAGGGAAAGAAATTGGGAAAGAGGGATTTCCTTCAATGAAAAACCAAGTAGATCATACTGGGAACAGTTTACCACGTGGAAAATAAAAAGAAACCCAAGACGGTAGAAAAGAGGTGAAAATCCTCTGGTGTTTTCACTGCAATAAGGTGGGATACAGCCACAGTGCTGGTAGAGTAAGAGAGGCACTGGAAAAAGAATGTGGTTAAGAGGTTGAATCAGTGGCATTAGTTGAGGTGGTGAAGGAAATCTCAAGTTGAGGAGCTGCAGGAAAGTGCACAGCCTAGCCATGGGCTGGATGGTAAGATAGTGCCCAATCTCTTCAAAGGCTTCACCTCTTGTGGGTAAAGTTTACTCAGGAAGAATGGGGTGGGTGGGGTAGAAAGTAAAGAAGTTAAAATACGGGAGCTGTTCAGCCTCTAATAGGAAGGGTGGAAAGTATTTGCACTCCTTCTCCACTGCTACCCAAGCAAGTGATAACCTGTGGAGTAAATGGAGAGAGATTTAGCGTTCCCCTGTGTAAGATATGGCTGAAAAATCCATTCAACACTGGGGAAGTGACAGTGGGAGTGATTGAAAGGGTGTCTATTCCAGGAATAGTTCGTTCTTGGAAACGACCTAGCTGGATCATAGATCAGAGTGATGCCCATTGTAGTGGAGAAGCTGAAAGAAAACCAGGGAACTGAAGAATTAAAAGAAAAATACCCTGGAATTTTTTCTGGACTGTGTGGTGACAAGATCCCATATTCGTAAGTTAAATCAAGAAGGGAAAACCAAAGATAGAGACTAAGGAGTTGAGGTCCAATTAGCTGACACCCTGTTTGATGAAATGGTAAAGGAAGAACTTGATCAAGTAGGGGTGTTTAGTTCTGAAATATTGTTGGAGTTAACAACAAAAAATCAGACAATAAAAGATTTATATTGTAAAGCCTACTCTGAAAAGAAATCAGAATATTATTACCGTAAAAATAGAATCCTCAGGCAGAAGTGGAGACCTCAGCAGATTAGTGCAGAGGAGAATTGGGTGGAAGTTCACCAGATTGTTGCCAGTAGCATTCAAACAGGAAATATTGCAGGTAGCACACAAATTACCTGTAGCAGGTCATTTCAAAGTGAGGAAGACTCTGGCTAAGATACAGAAACATTTCTATCGGCCTGGATTACATAAATTATGTGGTTGAATTTTGCCATATGTGTCAGATGGTAGGAAAGCCACAGGCAGTATTAAAACCAGCGCCTTTGCCAATTCCTACATTTGAAGAACCTTTCACGCAGTTTGATTGTCCTGTTCCTGTTCCTCCAAACCAAAAATGGGAACCAGTATTTGCTAACCATAATGGATGTGTCTACCAGATTTTCAGAGGCAATTCCATTGCGGAGTGTCAAGGCAAGAAAGGTTGTGGAGGAGTTGCTTGCTTTCTTTACCTGTTATGGACTACCCAAAGAGATCTGGTTAGGCCAAGGGTCCAATTTTACTGCCAAATTATTTAAGGAGCTCATGCGTAGTTTAGGTATCCAACACTTAATTTAAAGTGTGTACCATCCCAAATCCCAGAAGGCGTTGGAAATGTGGCATCAGACCCTGAAGACCATGCTGAGAGCTTATTGCCAGGATTACCCAACTGATTGGGCTAAGGATATCCCACTTATATTATTTGCTATCACAGATACTCCAAATGATTAACTCCATTTACTCCATTTGAGTTGATGTACAGACACTAAGTAAGAGGGCCTTCAAAATTAAGGAAAAGTTGATAGGTCCGAAGTCAGAGATCTCACATTTGACTTGTGTGCCTGAAGTGAGAGATTGGACAGAGTAGGTGAATTAGCTTGACAACATTTGAAGGTGGCACAGCACCTAATGAAGCAAGAAGCAGATAAGAAATCTAAAATTTGTATATTTGCCCATGAGGATAAAGTATTGGTGTTATTACTAGTGGTAGGAGACCCCTTCAGGCCATCAAATTGAGAAGTGAAGTTAAGTCAGGTGAACCATCCGCTAAAGCTGCCAGATGGAGAAGGGGGGGTGGCGTGAGTTTACTTGGTATGTCACATGGGCATGCTGAAACATTCCTATGATGGAAAAGGAGCTGGAGAAACAGGTATTAGTTACTGCCACTCAGTGAGGAATCCAATCCAGATGATTTCGATTTCGTGCCTTAGAATAAATTGAATAATAAGGAAGTCCTTAATAAATGGAACAGGGTAGTCTCAGGAGCAGAGAACTGAATTGAAAAGACTTCTTGTAGCACGATGAGGACATTATGTAGAAATAGAATGGAGAGGACTAATGCCGTAGTACATGAGGTTGACATAGGGAATGCTGTTCTGATAAAACAACAACCCTACATGCTTAATCCCCTCAAAGCAGCTCAGGTACGGAAGGAAGTGGAATCGATGCTCCAAGAAGACATCAGAGACGAGTCAAAACGAGTGGAGTTCACCAATTGTGTCGGTTCCCAAACCTGATGGTACTCAGCGATTCTGCATAGATTATGGGAAGGTCAATGCCATGTCTAAATCAGACTCGTACCCAATTCCAAGGCTGGAGGACTGTGTGGCAAAAATAGGACAAGCTGCTTAGATTACATTGCGGTTACAGGCAAGAACTTTTGCTGGAGAGAAAGCGAAAGATTTTTCTGCGCTTGTAACCTCAAGTGGCTTTATCAATTTAAAGTAATGCCCTTTGGAATGAAGAACACACCAGCCACATTTCGAAAACTTATGAACAGAGTTGTGGCAGGATTGACTAATTGTGCCGTCTATATAGATGACTTTGTGATCTTTAGCCATTCTTGGACAGATCACATGATGCATTTGGCAGACATGTTTATAAAGCTGCTGAAGGTAAAGTTGATCATAAATTTGGCAAAAACTGAAGTCACGAAGATGGAAGTGACATTCTTAGTACACCAAATTGGACACAGGTGGATAACACCAAGGAAGATGAAGACTAAGTCCATCAAGCAATTTCTAAGACCATCCTGGAAGGAAGAGGTACTATGATTTTTGGGACTGAGCAGATTCTACAAGAAACTTGTAACAAACTTTATTAAAGTGGTGGGACTGTGACGGATTTGTTAAAGAAGAACATGAAATTCTGGTGGACAGACCGATACGAGGAGGCATTTAAGAATTTTAAAAGCAGTGTGAACCCCAGCACCAGTTTTAGCCATGCCAAATTTCTTGCGACCCTTTAAAGTTGCTATCGATACAAGTGATATAGGGTTTGGGGCTGTGTTTTTACAGAAGAACAATTGTGGAATTGAAAGGCCAATCAGTTATTTTTCAAAGAAACTCCATATCCACCAGAAAAAATATTCAACTGTTGAAAGAGCTATTGAGTTTGGTACTGGCCTTGCATTGTTTGCAACATACAATGTTTTAATGTTTATCAGAGACCGTTGCATGCACTGATCACAACCCTTTGACATCTTTGGATGGATTTAAAGATAAGGACACCAGCCAATTTTGTTGGAGTCTTGCGTTGCAAGCATTTAATTTACAGATTATACATGTTGTGGGTCATAATGTTATTGCACATGCATTATCGCAGGTGTGAAAGGAAAATGTGTATGAGAGATAGAAACGGTAGAGTTCAATGTTGTCTATATGTAGAATTAGTATGAGATGTGTAACTCTAGGTTAGTGAGATACGGATCTACTAATAATGGCACTAAGGTTTAGAAAAGAAAAAATGAAGCCATCTTCAAAGGTGTTCCTCACTGAAGATCAGAGAAGGCACAGAACTTTCAGGAACATGTATCCTGGCTGTAATTTCGAGTGACTCAGTTTTGGTTTTTTTTATTATTTTGGTTTATATAAGCAGGTCTTGTATCTTTTTGGAACAACATACCATTAGAATTTTCTTTTATTCTGGATTATTTAGTAGTTAAAGGGGAATTGTTCAGTTTGTTAATGGTTCAGTTAATTTGTTCACTGTTAGATTCAGATAAATAAATTGTTACTTGTTGATTATAGAGTGAATGAAAGGTGTTCATTTCATTTAATCAGTCCTTTTATAACCGCTTGAGAGTGAGAGGCAGGTAATACTGCTTTTCACACTTCTTTTAACAGATTATAGTTGTTTCGGTTTTAGTTATGGGGGGGTCGACTTCCACTTTATAACATCAGTATACTCAAGGTCTCTGCCCCCACAGTTCTCTTTGACAAAGAGTTGCAGCAACATTCAATTCCCTGAATAGGAATTTCTTCTCTCGTCTCAGTCTTTAAATTGGTGCGGTTTTATTCTGAGACTGTGCCCTTTGGTCCTTGACTTTCCCATGAGGGGAGCATCCTCAGAATCTATCATGTCAAGCCCTTTAAAGATTCCATACAAATCAAATGACATCACCACCTTTCTTTCTTCCATATTCCAATAATTCCTGACCTGTTTAATCTTTGGTCGTAAGAAATCCCTCCATTCTAGGATCATCCTGACCTCTGAACTACTTCCAATGAAAAATCTTTTCTAAAATAAGGGGACCAAAACTGCTCTCAGTACTGCAGATGTGGTCTCACTAGCACCTTGTACAGTTGCAGTAAGACTCCCCTACTCTTATACTCCAACTTCCTTGAAATATGGGCCAACATTTCATTAGGCTTCCTGATTACCTGCTTGACATGTGTTAGCTTGGTGCTTCATGCACAAATACCCCAAGTCCCTTTTTTGTTTCTTTAAAAATGAGCAATTTCATATTTTCCCACATACTGTGTGCCAACTTTTTGCGCACTTACATAATCTATCGATCTCTAAACTGTATTCCTCTTGCTTTATCACGTACTTTTGCAAATTTGGGTAATGTATGTTCATTTCCTTCCTCCATGTCAAATATATATTGTGTTGTGTGTGTATATATATTGTAAACGGTTGTTCCAGCACTTATCCCGGTGGAACCCCACTAATCACAGGTTGCCAACCTGAAAAACCCCTTGCTGCTTCCTCCCATTAGCCAATCCTGTATCCATGCCAATACACAACCTCCAACACTGGGCTCTTATGACTTGACTTTTTTTGTGAGGTACCAATTGCCATGACCTAGAAGTCCAAATACAACACATCAGTTGGTTCCTGTCTTTCCACTTTGGTTGAGACTTCCTTGAAAAACTCTCATTTTATTTATTTCGTTCGTAGGATGTGGGCAACACTGGCTGGCCAGCATTTATGGGCTGTCCCCAATTGCCCTTGAAGGTGGTGCGGAGCTGCTTCTTGAACTGCTATAGCTTGGTGTAGGTAGACTCGTAATGCCCTTGGGAAGGGAATTCCAGGATTTTGAGCCAATGAACGTGAAGGAACTGTGACATATTTCCAAGCCCAGGATGGTGAGTGGCATGGAGAGGAATTTGCTAGCGGTGACATTCCCACGCATCTACTCCTGTCCTCTGAGGTAAAAGTGGTTGTGCATTTTGGAAGGTGTTTTCTAAAGGTCTTTGAAATTCTACAGGGCATCTTGTAGACAGTACACACTGCTGTTAGTGGGCATCAGTGATGGAGGGAATGGGCTGTTTTGTCCTAGATGGTGTCACATTTCTTGAGTGTAGTTGGAGCTGCACCCATCCAGGCAAGTGGGGCATGTCCTATCATACTGCTGACTTGGACCTTTTGTTGTTGACATATAGGCTTTGGCAATTTTGGAAGTGAGTTACCGCAGTCACCCGCTCATGTACCCAATGTGTTTATATGGTGAGTCAAGTTGAGCTTCTAGTCAATGGTAAGCCCAAAAATGTTGATAGTGGGAAATTCAGTAATGGTAACACCATTGAATGTCAAAGGGTGACGGTTAGATTGTCCCCTCATTGAAGATGGTCATAGCCTGACGTTTGTGTGGCATGAATGTTATTTGCCACTTGTCAGCCCGAGCCTGGATATTGTCTAGGTCTTATTGCATTTGAACATGGACTGCTTCAGTATCCAAGGAGTCTCAAATGGTACTGAACTATTCGCAGTTATCAGCAAATATCCACACTTCATCCCTTATCATGGAGGGAAGGGTATTAATAAAGCAGCTGAAGTTGGTTGGCCCTTGGACACTATTTTGACTGTACTCCAACAACCATCTTCCTGTGTACCAGGTATGACTCCAACCAGTGGAGGGTTTGACTCTTGTTCCCATTGATTCCCAGTTTTGCTAGGATTCCTTTGAAGCCATACTCGGTCAAATGTGGCCTTGATATCACAGGCTGTCACTTTCACCTCACCTCACCTCACCTCTGGAATTCAGCTCCTTTGTACAAACCAAAGCTGTAATGAGGTCAGGAGGTGAGTGACTCTAACTCTGGCGAACGCAAACTGGTATCTCCGAGCAGGATATTGCCAAGCAGTTGCTGCTTGATAGCTTTGTTGATACCCCTTCCATTACCGTACTAATTGGCAAGGTTGGATTTGACCTGCTTTGTGTACAAGATATATCTGGGCAAATTTCCACATTGTTGGGTAGATGCCAGTGTTGTAACTGCACTGGAAGAGCCTAGCTGGGGATGCAACAAGTTCTGGAACACAAGTCTTCAGCACTAACACCAAAATGTTGTCAAAACCTATAACCTTTGCAGTATCTAGTGCCTCCAGTTGTTTCTTATGCAGCTGGAGACCACTAGAGGAGGCCGAGATGGTTTATTCACTCGCCACTTCTGGTTGAAGATTGCTGTGAATGCTTCAGCCTAATCTTTTGCACTGATGTGCTGGTCTCCTCCATCATTGAGGATAGAGATATTTGTGGAGCCTCCTCTTAGAGTGAGTTGTTTAATTGTCCACCACCATTCATGAATAGATGTGGCAGGACTGCACAGATTAGATCTGATCCATTCATTGTGGGATTGCTTAGCTCTTTCTATCAATTGCTTATGCTTAATGGCATGCGAGTAATCCTGTTTGGCTTCACCAGGTTGGCACCTCATTTTTAGATACATCTGGTGCTGCTTCTGGCATGCCCCCTACTCTCTGGATTGAACCAGGGTTGATCCCCCGTGGTTTGATCGTAATGGTTGAGTGAGGGATATGCTGGGCCAGGAGGTTGTAGATTGTGCTGGAATATATTGGATACGTTGGTGGTGGACACTGAAATCCCCTGCCCAAAGTAGATGTTGTGCTGTCCCCACTGTCAGTATTGCTCAAAATGGAGGAAAACTGATTCATCAGCGCAGGGAGGGCAGTATGTGATAACCAGGAGGTTTCCTTGCCCATGTTTAAGCTGAAGGCATGAGACTTCATGGGGGCCCAGAGTTGATGTTGAAGACTCCTACAACAACTCCCTCCTGACTATTCCACTTTCTCCTGGTGGGACAACACATATCCAGGGATGGTGGTGATAGTGTCTGGGGTATTGTCTGTAAGGTATGATTCCAAAAGTGTGACTATGTCAAGGTGTTGCTTGACTGGTCTGTGAGACAGCTCTTCCAAATTTGGCACTAGATCTTTTAGATGTTAGTAAGAAGGACTTTCTAATGTCGATTGGGCTGTTTCTGCCATTGTCTTTTCCAGTGCCTGGGTCAGTGCCAAGTGGTCTGTCTACTTTCATTTCTTTTTGACACTTTGTCATGATTGATTCAACTGAATGGCTTGCTAGGCCATTTCAGAGGGCAGTTGAGAGTTTTTATGACAATCGCCAATACTTTCCTGGTCATCAGTCTTAAATCCAGATTTTTTTTTTTTTCTCTCTGAATTCAAATTTCGCATCTGCTGTGGTGGGATTCAAACCCAGATCCCCAGAATATTATCTGAGATTCTGGATTAATAGCCTGATAATGATAACACTCGGCCATTGCCTCCCTTTCATAAAGCCTTCCTGACTGATTTTTCCAAGTGTTCTGCTGTTACTACTTTAATAATTGATTCCAATAATTAGCAAAAATTGATTTTTAGGCTAATCAACCTTGCTTTTTTTTTTTGTCTCTCTCCCTTTTTGAATAGGGGTATCACATTGGCAGTTTTCCAATCTCTCTTCCTCCTATCAAATCCAATACCTTTTTTTTTGGAAAATTACCAACAATGCATCTGCTACCTCTGTAGCTACCTCCTTTTTAGGATCCTAGGTTGCAAGCTTTCAGGGCCAAGGAACTTAGCTGCCTTTAGCCACATTAATTTGCCCAATGCTGCTACTTTAGTGAGGGTGATTGGTACTTAATTCTTCACCGTATTCTTTCATGTTATTGGGATGTTCAAAATATGTTCCACCGTAAAGACTCCTGCCATTTCCTTGTTCTTCAAAACAGTCTATTTCTAAGTCATTTTCTAAGGGACTGATATTCACTTTGATCTCTTCGTTTTCATACATTTAAAGCAAGCTTTGTCAGTTTTTATATTTTTTTACAAGTTCACCCTTCTGTGTATATTATCTCTTTAGTCCTCCAATGCTAGATTCTGAAATTATCTCATCTTCCCAGACTTTGTCTCTTCATATGCTTTTAGTTTCAACTTAATTCTCTCCTTACCTTTCTCAGTTAACCATGATGATTTTCTCAGTTAGCCATGATGATTTATCTCTCGTAGAACCTTTCCTGTTGTAGTTTTGCTAAAATCATGAATTGCCTCCTTAAATGTCTGCCAATACTTGGTTACTGTCATTCCTACTAATCTCTCCACATAATACACTTTAGCTAGCTTTGTCCTCATTTCATTGTAATTCCCTTATTTAAGCTAAATGCAGCTGTTTCCAACCCAAAAACAGAAATTGCTGGAAAAACTCTGTCTGGCAGCATCAGGATGGAAAGCAGAGTTAACATTTCTGGCCCAGTGACCGTTTTTCGGTACTAAAGGGTCGCTGAACCTGAGAAAGTAACTCTGCTTTCTCTCCACAGATGCTGCCAGAGCTCCTGAACTTTTCCAGCAATTTGTTTTTGTTTCTGATTTCCAGCATCCGCAATTCTTTAGTCTTTTTTCTTGAATGTGACCCACATTTCTCACTCTCTGCTACATTCAGTCGTGTGACCATGTTCCTTGGGGATCTTTTTACTCAGAGGTCATTTCTTAAACCTGCCTCATTACCCATTACCAGATTCAAGGTAGCCTACTCCCTTGTTAGCTCCGTGATACAATGCTTGAGGAAACATATCCCTCATGCACCCTCTGAATTTGCTGTCATATCTATTCCTCCTTTTTGATTGACCCAATCAATGTGAAGATTAAAGTCACCTGTAATTGTTGCTCTATTCTTTTCATGTGCTTGTCTTATTTGTCAAATTTATAGCTTTTCCCACAGAGTGACTACTGTCTGTACACTACTCCTACCAATGTCTACTTGCTGTTGATTTTTTTAAACGCCTGCCCAAATGGATTCCAAACCTAGATCTTCTCTTTAAACTGTCTTCATTCAACTTCTTATTGCTACCCTGCCATCTTTTCAATCCCTCCTGTCTCTCCAAAGTGTCATTGAGATGTACAGCACAGAAACAGACTCTTCAGTCCAACTCATCCATGCTGACCAGATATCCTAGATAAATCTAGTCCCAGCATTTGGCCTATAACCCTCTAAACCTTTCGTATTCAGGTACCCATCCAGATGCCTTTTTTAAATGTTGTAATTGTACCAGCCTCCTCCATTTCTTGTGGTAGCTCATTCCATATATTCCACCTTCTGCATGAAAATGTTGCTGCTTTGGACCTTTTTAAATCTTTCTGCTCTCATCTTAAAACCATGCCCTTTAGTTATGCACACCCCCACACCAGGGAAAAGACCATGTCTATTTACCCTATCCACCCCCTACATGATTTTATAAATCTTTATAAGGTCATCTCTCAGCCTCTGACGCTTCAGGGAAAATAGCCCTAGCTTATTCGGCCTTTCCCTTCACCTCAAACTCTCCAACCCTGGCAACATCCTTGTAAATCTTTTCTGAATCCTTTCAAGTTTCACAACATCTTTCCTATGGCAGGGAGACCAGAATTGCACCCTTTTTTTTTCTAAAAGTGGCCTAAACAATGTTCTGTACAACTGCAACATGGGCTCTAAACGTTTATAGTCAATGCACCAATAAAGGCAAGCATACTAAATGCCGCTTTCAATATCCTATCTATCTGTGACTCCACTTTCAAGGAACTATGACCCGCACTCAAGGTCTTTGTTCAGCAACACTCCCCAGGACCTTACCATTAAGTGTATAAGTCCTGCCCTGATTTGCCTTTCCAAAATGCAGCACCTCACATGTATCTAAATTAAATTCCATCTGCCACTCCATTGGCTCATCTCTTCAAGAATCTGTTGTACTTTGAGGTAACCTTCTTCGCTCTCCACTACACCTCCAATTATGGTGTCATCTGCAAATGTACTAACCATACCTGCTATGTTTACATCCATGTCATTTATATAAATGACAAAATGCAGTGGACCCAGCATTGATCCTTGTGGCACACCACTGGTCACACCACCCTTCTTCCTACAAGCCAGTTTTAGAACATAGAACATAACACGCAGTACAGGCCCTTCGGTCCTCGATGTTGCGACGACCTGTGAAACCAAAACATGAAATATTTTGTATTTTTCAATGATATATCTGGTAATGGACACAGGTGGACCTGAGAGACCCATGTAAAAGTCCTGGGGCAGTTTTGTGCCAGATTCTTTAATGCTGTCCTAGATTACATTTACAGGACAAAGCTCTGGCAAGTTAAAGCTTTTTGTAAAAAGAAAATGTATTTAGACATGATGTTTTGCAAGTTTGAGGAATGAGATTTGATTCCAAATGGCTAGTTCTCGCTGTATTCCATGTGATCTAACCTTGCTAACCAGTCTACCAAGAGGAACCTTGTTGAACGCCATACTGAAGTCCAGATAGATCATGTCCTCTGCCCTCATCAATCCTCTTCATTACTACTTCAAAAAACTTTTGTTTTTCTCTTTATTCATTCACAGGATGAGGGTGTCGCTGGCTAGACCAGAATTTATTGCCTGTCCCTAATTGCCCAGAGGGCAGTTAAGAGTCACCCACACTTCCTGCATGCGAAGCCGTGTTAACTATCCCTAATCAGTCGTTGCCTTTCCAAATACATGTAAATCCTGTCTCTCGGGATTCCTTCCAACAACCTGCCCACCACTGATGTCAGGCTTACTGGTCTATAGTTCCCTGCCTTTTCCTTACTACCCTTCTCAAATAGTGGCACCACGTTAGCCAACCTCCGGTCTTCTGGCACCTCGCCTGTGGCTGTCGATGATGTAGATACCTCAGCAAGGGGCCTAGCAATCGCTTCCCAAAGAGCTCTAGGGTGCACCTGATCAGGTCCCGAGGATTTATTCACCTTTATGCGTTTTAAGCCGTCCAGCACCACCACCTCTGTAATGTGGACATTTTTCAAGATGTTGCTATTTATTTCATCATGTTCTCTATCTTCTTATCCTTCTCCACAGTAAACACTATCCCTGAATGTTAAGTTCCCATTTTCGATCCCCTTGCAACCATGTTTCCATACTACGAGGTCATATTTATTTGCCTTGCTTTATGCTGCCAGTTTGTGTACTTTAGTCCATTTATGCATTAAGATAGAACCAACTAAAGGCTTTATCATCAAATTTCCATACAGATCTATGGCACTTCTTGCCAGTGATCTTCTGGAACTCACTTTCCTCTCCTAGTAGTTGGAGAGGCACACATCAAATTTTTTTCCTTTCCCTAATTTGACCAAGTATCTCTCGAATTTTTTATTTGCAGGCATTTATTTAGCTGGTGAATGGATGCATTGAGTCTCGCTACTAGTTGCAAATTGCATATGTGAGATGGTATCTGTAGATGAGCTGGTTAGTTTCTATAACTTTTCTAGATGCCCAAGAGGAGTATCTAAGTTAACGAGACTTGGAATGTATTCACAGAGCTTGAACATGAGCAAATTTATCAATGGAAAGTTTTTGTATTGTAATCAATATATTAAAAAAACTAAATAATAGGATAAAGGCAAGGTAAGTCATGATGTTTGAATGTGATTTCTGCAGATCTTTTATACTGTTGCCTCAAATAAGAAAGGACAAAATATGGTTTTGTCAGATGTTGACTGTCCTCCTGATGCCTTTGTTCTGACTCTGACCCCATGAATCCTCATGTGTTACAGCAAAATTGACAGCCCAGGTCATGCAGAATCCACAAGTCTTGGCAGCTTTACAAGAAAGACTTGACAGTGTAACACACACTCCTTCCAGCTATGTTGAAACGTGAGTATGTTTGTTTACACGTTGTGTAATGTTTTAAAAGTTGAACTTGGGCTTTGTAATATCAAAGTATGTTCTTTGGTTGCAGCTGGTTCAATGTTATGATGTAACTTTCGTGCTTTGGTTCCTTAAGAATTTTACTTGCACACTCATTGCTTGTGGGTAGTCTGGAGGCTGGATTGTGGTCTGTTTGCAGTAGTTGCATCATGACATAAAAGGAACTGATGCTCACTAATAGAGGAAATTCACAGTATCAACATTCCATGATCAGTACAACGTGGTATATTACATGTTGAAATGTTCAGCCATCACCCTATTAGTAGTATTTGCATGCTATGTAAAATTTAGAATGCAAACAGCTCAACTTCTCTTTTGTATTTGCTACTTTCTTGAGTTAAGTGTTGAAAGCAATGCCATTGCTGAATGCCTATCCTTAATTGACCTTAAGGAAATAGTGATGAGTTGGCTACTTGAACTACAGCAGTCCATCTACTGAAGGTACACCCACACAGGATTCTGGTGCTGTGACAGTACAGAGTAGAACATTCAGGTAGATATTGGTTTTCCAAACATCTCTCCTTCTCCTAGGTAGTAGCGGTCACCTGTATGGTTAGAGGGGCCTTGGTGGGTTGCTGCCCTGTACATGACACACCCTGCTGTTAGTGTGCATCAGTAGTGGATCGAGTGAATGTTTCCGGTGCTGCGTGGGTTGCAAATCAAGGGAGACTGTTGAAGTTGCACTTGTCCATCAAACAGCAAGTATTCAGTCTCTCTAACTTGTGTGTTTTAAATGGTGGACAGACGTTCAAGTGTCAGGAGGCAAATAATTCTCCTTAAAATTTCCTGTTCTTTTAGCCCAATATTTCTATCTAGTCTCGTTCAGTTTCTGGTGGATTGTAAACCTTGTGGATATTGGTGGGGAATTCAGTGATTGAAACACTGTTGAATGTAATGGAACTGTAATTAGATTCTCTCTTGTTGAAGATGCTCTTTGCCTGACACTTGTATGGTGCATGTTACTTGCTAGATATCAGCCCTAGCCTGAATGTTGTCCAGGTCTTTCTGCATATTGTCGTGGTCTACTTCAGTACTTGAATAATTGTGGGTAGTACTGAACCTTTTGTAATCATCAGCACTTCTAGCCTTAATATCATTGGTAAAGCAGCTGAAGATTATTAGGCTTAAGAACACTCTCCTGCGGCACCTGAGGAGGGCTCTCTTGTGGTGCAGAGATAGTGTCCCTACCCCTGGACCGAGAGACCCAGGTTCAAATCTCACCTGCTCCAGAGTTATGTAATAACATCTCTGAACAGGTTGATTTTTAAAAAAAGTACATTTTGTTAAAAAAAATCCCAAGGGTCCCCTAAAGCAACATCTGGGTTTGAAATGATTGGCCACCAACAGTCACAACCATATTCTTTTGTGCCTGACTGACCAGCAGACAGTTCTCCCTTAATCTCACTGCCCTCAATTTCGGCAGAATTCCTTTTTGTTGCACCTGTTGAAATGTTGCCTTCAGGTTAAGGGCTGGCATTCAATTCCTTACAAGGAATTATGGACATTATTAATCATCTTATTCAAAGATGCCACTACACACCACTGGAGCGAGTGGGACTTGGTCATGGGCCTCCTGGATTAGAGATGGGGCATTGCTATTACACTACAGCAGCCCTCCCTTGAGGAATCCTAATTAGGATTCTCATTTTGCCCCTTGTCCATGGTAATTTTCTCGAGTACTGAAGCTGTTATTTTATACTGGACCAAGGGTTTTTATTCGTTCAAGGAATATATGTGTAGCTGGCATTTTATTGCCCTCGAAGATAATCAAAACCATGTAGAAGGGTCTAGGCCCGAAACGTCAGCTTTCCTGCTCCTCTGCTGCTTGGCCTGCTGTGTTCATCCAGCTCTACATCTTGTTATCTTTATACAATAATCAAGAATGGTTATAAAGAATCTATCTCATTCACTGATGTCCTTTTGTTAAGGGAAGTCTTCCATCCTTACCAGGTCAAGCCTACATGTGACTCCAGGCCAAAAGCAATGTGATTGAGTCTCAACTGCCCTCTGAAATTGCCTAGCAAGCCATACTTGTAGCAGGCAATTACTCAGGATATTCTTGAGCCTTCAGTTTACATCTCATGTCATGTATTTCTTGCATGTTTGCCTGCTGTATCTGAAATACAAAAGGTGAAGTTTACAGTCTTGAGACTAGACACTAGAGCTGTAATGTAATAGTATTTAAAATTTAAATAACTAGCATTTTGGACAAATACTACGTAGCTTTACCACATTCCCGCTCCTGACACCCCAGCTGACTATCTGTTTGTCTCCCCAATGCATCCAGTTGCCACTTATCAGGTGCTGAACCTTCCCTTCCCCCACCCTCCTATTTCCTGAACCTTTTGTTCACTATATCCCATTCTTGAACACTTGCTGTGAACAAGGGTTTGCAAGATGAGTAGCAAGAGACAGATAACAAGAGCTTTGAATTGCAGGGCTGCAAAGGTGAGTCACCAGCTGGAAAATGGCAGAAGAGGGGATCAGTGATGACCTACTGAGGGTCAAGGGAGCACTGATCAGATCAAACCCAGTTTGGAACATAAAAATTATAAATCTAGTGGTAATCATGACTATCAATCCCCCTAACTCAGTGTTAAAGCAGAACAATTTAAAATGGGTCATATTGTAACTAAAATGTACTATTGACGGAGAAATTTATTCTCGGGCAACCATTAATTTTCCTTCTTTCTGCTTTCTCCATAATGTTTCACACTTGAAATCTAGCAATAAGTTGCCTTTCAATAAAGAATGAAAACTTGCATTTAAGACCACAAGACATAGGAGCAGAAATTAGGCCATTCAGCCCATCGAGTCTGCTCCACCAGTCAATCATGGCTGATGAGTTTCTCAGCCCGCTTTCTCCCTGTAACCCTTGATTCCCTTGACAATCAAAACCTGTCTATCTCTGTCTTAAATGTACTCAATGACCAGACCTCCACAGCCTACTCCGGCAGTGAATTCCATAGATTCACCAATCTCTAGCTGAAGAAGTTTCTCCTTATCTCTGTTCAAAAAGGTCTTCCCTTTACTCTGACGCTGTGCCCTCTGGTTCTAGTCTCTCCTACCAATGGAAATATGTTCCCAACATCTATTCTATCCAGGCCATTCAGTATTCTGTAAGTTTTTCAGTTAGATTTCCCCGCCCCCCAATTCTTCTAAACTCCATTGAGTATAGACCCACAGCCCTCAAACGTTCTTCATACATTAAGCTTTTCATTCCTGGGACCATTCTCCTGAACCTCCTCTGAACTTGCTCCATGGCCAGTATGCATCTTTCCTGAGATAAGGGGCCCAAAACTGCACAATACTCCAAATGTGGCCTGACCAGAGCCTCAGACGTACATCCCTGCTTTTATATTCAAGTCCTCTCAAAATAAGTGCCAACATTGCAATTACCTTCCTAACTACTGACTCAACCTGCAAGTTTACCTTGAAAATCCTGGACTAGAACTCCCAAGTCTGTTTGCACTTTAGTCTTCTGAATTTCCCTCGTTTAGAAAATAGTCCATGCTTCTATTCTTACCAGAGTGCATGACCTCGCAGTTTCCCCACATTGTACTCTGTACTCTGTCTGCCACTTTGCCCACTCTCCTAACCTGTCCAAATCCTTCTGCAACTTCCCTGCCTCCTCAATACTACCTGCCCCTCTACCTATCTTTGTATTGTCTACAAACTTAGCCAGAATGCCCTCAGATCCTTCATCTGGATCATTGATGTATGAAGTGAAACGTCGTGGTCCCAATACTGACCCTTATGGAACACCATTTGTCACCAGCTGCCATCCTGAGAAAGACCCTCTTAACCCCACTCTGCTTTCTGTGAGGCAGCCAATCTTCTATCCATGCTAGCACCTTCCCTCTAACACCATGGGCCCTTATCTTACTCAGCAGTCTCCTATGTGACACCTTGTCAAAGGCCGCCTTGAAGTCCAGGTAGATAACATCCATTGGCTCTCCTTGGTCATTACTCCTCAAAGAATTCTAACTTGATGAAACCATGCTGACTTTACCCTATTTTACCATGCACTTCCAAGTATTCAGAAATCTCATCCTTCACAATGGACTCTAAAATCTTACACACGAGCGAGGTTAGGCTAATCGGCCTTTAATTTTCAGTCTTTTGCCTTACTCCTTTTTTAAACTGGGGTGTCAGGTTAGCGATTTTCCAGTCCTCTGGGACGTTCCCTGACTCTAGCAATTCCTGAAAGAACGCCACTAACGCCTCAGCTATCTCTTAAGAACTCTGGGGTGGAGTCCATCTGGTCCTGATGATTTATCTACCTGCAGGCCATTCAGTTTTTCTAGCACCTGTTTGGTGATGGCCATAATTCAGCTCTACCTCATGACTCTTGAATTTTTGGGATATTTCTCGAGTCTTCCACTGTGAAGACTGACGCAAAGTATTTATTCAGCTCCTCAGCCATTTCCTTGTTCCCTACCACTATCTTTCCAGCATCATTTTCCAGTGGTCCAATGTCCACTTTTACCTCTCTTTTGCCCTTTATATATCTAAAAAAACTTAGTCCTCCTTTATATTATTGGCTAGCTTACCCTCTCATTTAATCTTCTCCCTCCTTATTTTTTTTTTGTTGCCCTTTGTTGGTCTTTGTAAGCTTCTCAATCCTCTGGTTTCCCACTGCCTTCGCCACATTATATGCTTTCTCTTTTGCTTTTATGCTATCCCGACTTCCCTAGTCAGCCCTGGTTACCTCATCGTCCCTGTACCAGGCTTCTCTTTTTTTTTTAGGGATGAATTTTTGCTGTGTCTCCTAGAAATTCCTGCCATTGCTGTTCTGCTATCTTTCCTGCTAGGCTCCTCTCCTGGTCAATTCTGCCCACCTCCTCTCACATGCTTCTCTAGTTGCCTTTTATTCAGCTGTACTACCATTACTTCTGATTCTATTTTCTCCCCCTCAAATTGCAGAGTAAATTCAGTCATATTATGATCACTGCCCCCTAAGGGTTCCTTCACCTTCAGCTCCCTTATCAAGTCTGCCTCATTACAAAACACTAAATCCAGTATTTTAGTGGGCTCCACCACAAGCTGCTCCAAAATGCCATCTCATAGACATTCCACAAATTCATTCTCCTGCAGTCCATGACCAACCTGATTTTCCCAGTTCACCTGCATATTGAAAACCCTCCATGATCACTGTAACTTTGCCTTTCTTACACATCTTTTCTGTCTCCTGATGTATCTTGTGCCCCAGCTCCTGACTACTGTTTGGAGGTCCATACATAACTCCAACTTTGGGTTTTTTACCTCTGGTTCCTCAACTCTACCCACACAGATTCTACACCATCTGATCCTACTTCGTTTCTTACTATTAAGTTAATTTCATTTCTTACTAATAAGACAACCCCACCCCCTCTGCCCATCTGCCTATCTTTTCAATAAGATGTATATCTTTGGATATTTGATTCCCAGCCCTGATCCCCTTGCAGCCATGTCTCCATGATGCTCACCACGTCACATCTGCCAA
Organism: Rhincodon typus; assembly: GCF_021869965.1. Classification (NCBI taxonomy): domain Eukaryota; kingdom Metazoa; phylum Chordata; class Chondrichthyes; order Orectolobiformes; family Rhincodontidae; genus Rhincodon; species Rhincodon typus. The sequence goes on from NC_063348.1 coordinate 5,026,311, forward strand.
CTTCGATCTGCGCCACGAGCTCATTTACCTTCTTTCTTATACTGTGTGCATTCAGACATAACATGTTCAGTCCTATTAACTGTTCCCGTTCTCACTGTCATTCATTTATCTAGTGTGCTTGAAGTTTACTTCTTAACCCCTTCCAAACACACTATCCTATTTGTATCTGTGCTGGAGACTTTAATAACCTCTCCTGAGTTCTCCTTTCCTGTCACTTTTTTCATATTTTTCCACGCAGTGGAATCTTCCCCTACAGATGTTAACCTGCTGCTTTGTTCCCCATCAGGGGAAGTTTCACCCTTCCTTTCCTCTTCTTCTTCTTCTTCACCCCCCACACCCAAAACCCATCCTCTAGTTTAAAGTCCTGTTGACCAGTCTATTTACCCTTTTCACTACAACATCGATCCCAGCTCAGTTCAGGTGGAAACCATCCCAGCAGTACAGATCTCTCCTGTTCCAGTGCCCCATGAAAAGGAACCACGCTGTTAGCCACATGTTTACTTTCAGTAACCCGGCGATTATAACCTTTGAGGATCTGCTCTTTAATTTCGTTCCTAACTCCTGACAATCCCTGAATAGGTCCTCGTTTCTAGTCTTGCCTATGTTGTTTGTTCCTACGTGGACCACAACAACTGGATCCTCCCCCCTCAGATCCACAGGACCCCCAAAAGTGTTATATAATTAACACTGATTTGAAATCATCATTTCTCCATAAGTAGACTTTATTCAAGAGTTATGAAATTACATAAAACATTTTGACTTGAATTTTGTTGCAATTCTTGTAATTCTCAACTTCCCTACTGTATGTCCCACTCTGTCTGTTTGTAATGTTACTTTAGTTAATATTAACACCATATGTTCCATGTTGTGCATACAGCCCAAGGGAAAAAGTATTTAAATAAAAATTAGAGTACAATAGAAATAAACTTTTCATGTGCCATTTTCCACGTATGTCTCAATTCAATTTTGATATTCTTGATATTCACAATCTTTATTGAATGTTAGGCATAAAGTCTAAGAGATTTTATAGTTCCCAGCCTCTGTGTGCTGTGGCTGAAAGGCTTAGGCAGCAGCATTTCTGCATTACCTCTCTGCAATGGCTGACTGAAGCGTTAGTCTGTCCACTTAGTCCTGAACCATTGAATGTGCCAGCCTGCAACACCAAGGACAACTCGTCATACTGAAAGACAAGCAAGTTTCTGGTCAGACCATAAGAGTTTTATCAGTGAATTGATTGATTATGCTCCAACCAAGGTTGATACTGCCTGTGTGTGTCCCTGGGAACAGGCCTTGGAGCATCACGTCCTGCATCGGGTTGCTATACAGGGTATACCTCGACAAAACTGTGTCCCTCTCCAGATTTTTTTAATATATGGAATGTGCTTTTTCAAAGGTGGATGGTGGGCTCTTCTCTGCAGCGCCACCTAGAGGGCATGTGTGAGGAGCTAAGGCGCTGAGCATGTACAAAGAATCTGTCATGGAAATTCCATATTCTGTAGCTAAATATGGAAATGTGACCCCAATGTGGACACAAAGACGCAGAATTGGCAGAGATGAATGACTGGCTAACCAGTTGGATTGAATAATAGCAAAGACACCAGATTACCTTGTGCTGATGGCTCGGAGAGAGTGAGGGTACAAAGTGCTTTATATTGTAAATTGTCTGTAAAGGCAGTTATGTAATCTGAAAGATGAATCTAATTATTGCTCTGTATTCAACCAATTCATGATTAACACTAGGAATATGATATTTTGTGTACATTGTTCTGTGCTTTCATGTGACACTGCAACAGTGAAGGATTTAGGGAAGCAGAAAGATTGTTTAAAATTAGGAAAAATAGACTGTGTAAGTTCATCCCCATACCCAGAACCAAAGTGACTGTATTGCAGTTCAAGATATTATCTATGTTACATACTGTTTTCATGCTTATTATAAGAGTTCACTACTCATAAAAGTATAAACATGATCATGTGTGCATACTACTCTGGGTAAATGGGTATAAAGTGAACAATGCACACTGTCATTGAAATACACAATAATAGGCAATTAGGGATGGACAGAGAATAAGTGCTGCATGAATGATTTACCTTCCCTGCAGCCCTCAATCTCCAGACTGAATGTTAGAAGAAACACAGTAGAAATAGTCCTGTTCAGCACTGAGTGTTAATAATCTCTGTCATTTAAAACTGACAAAGATCAGTATTATTCTGTACTTAATTGTTATGACAATACATTTCCACAAAATCTCATGCTACAACAATGAAACAAATTTACATATAAAACTTAAACAGGCCCGATGAATCAATAAATTTTAGTTTCCAACATGTCAGTTTAAGTCCCAGTTTCAAGGCAAACATTTATTTTAAGATAAAGAGCTACAAATGCTGGAAATCTGAAGCAAAAACACAATGTTGGAGAAATTCAGCAGGTTTGGCAGCATTTATGGAGAGAAAACTGTTATTGTTTCAAGTCCTGTGACTAATGTTAATTCTTGATTTATTTCTAAAGATGTTGCAAGGTCTGCTGAGTTTCTCCAACAGTTTTTTTAATTAAATGTTTATTCTGTCTATTATATATTCAGACACTAATAAACCTTTTACATTATACCAGATGCTTATGGAGTATCATAATGTCTTCAGTGGAATAGCTTAATTTTTGAGTGCAGTTCTTCTCCTTCCTTTACTTTCATGCATCTTCTCTCCCCACCACCCCCCCAACATCTGTCTTGTTCTCCTGCCGCCTATCTTGCTGTTCATTATCACAGTCACCTTCTGTCATTCTTCCCTTGTCTCCTGCATCATGTCCTTCTGCCCCCTTTTTTTCCTCCCATCCTTCCTCCTTCCCATATGTCCTCTTCCCCTCTCGTGTCCTTCCCCTCCCCTCTCCTTGTCCCTCTTGCCCCTCCATACCTCTTGACCGCAGCTGCCCACCTCCCAACCCTACGTTTTATCCGCATCACCCTTCCTCTCCTGCAGCCTCCATTATTCAATACAGTCCTGACTTGTTCGCATCCTTCATAAGCTTCAGTTAGACCTACATTAGCAAAAATGCCCTTCTACCCAAGAGCTTTTTGTTTAATCCTTTTAGGACCTTGCTTCTCTGTCTCTATAAACTTTCTACAGATATTAGCACAGAGTGCTTAGCTGATTTCACCCCTCCCTCCCCACAATGTTCCACCTCTTCCTCCCATGCGGACTTATCAACCTTGGTGGCCATGTGTTCATAACGTACCAGTCATAGCCTGGAATTTTCTCTACAGTTCCCAGTCTTTTTACACTTAATCCTGAAATTAAACAACCACCAATTTTAACGTGATGTTGTGTATCGGCATGCATTTTCATCCAATTGCATGTTTTAAAGAGCTTTAGTTAAAGGCATTATAAGCTATTTCCCTGTATTAATAACTTTCCCTATTCTATTCCAGTAGGTAGACGTGCACATGTCAACAGTTAAGTTCAGTACGTGATCATCAACATTATCAGACCACTATCATTAAGGACAATGCCTGGTCCCTATTAGTTGTTATAGGCCAATTAGGGCTGGAAATTTGTTGGGGATATGTAATTTACGTTGAGGGTTCTGCAGTTATTTTGAAAAGTTCTAGACAAAAGTGCTTGGACCAAACAATGGTTCCACAATTCTATTTCTGCTGCCCACTGACTCTGTGCTAGGAAGTACATATTTACTAAGGATTGGATCAAGTTGAGCTGTGGTGTGCTTACAAGGAAAAATGGCCTGACTGTATTCATTGCCTAAATTCATACATAGAATGATTCTTTGGTTGAGCTTATGGAAGGCTGTGCCCATGAAACCGTAGACCGCCATGAGTCACCCTCCAAGGCGGAAACTATTGAAAACCTACTTGCAGTTAAGCATTGAGTTTTATACAATTGTTACATGTTTGGCATCCAGCGTAGCTCTTTATTTTCATTAAATCATGCCGTCCAATGTGTGTAGGGTTAATTGTTCATTAAATTTGTTTATGATGTTTAGCTGTGAGGAATTCCTAAGAAAGCTTTATTAATAAAGAATGCAAGTTCTGTGCTGGTGATGCATCAAGTTAGCTAAGTTTCCACATTAGTGATCCTGCAAACTTAAGTGAAATAGTTAACTGGATAGTCAACTTTGTGATTAATGCCTGCCAAGAATGCAGGATTGTGATTACCATAAGCATTCTTCTTTTTAAGAGCTTTTGAGTTAGTTGGAGCTAAGGTAGGGGTGAAAAAAATTCGAACACCAGTGAAACGTACCATTTATTTTTCATTTTTTAGCTTGATCATGAGAGCAGTTTAAGTCACTAAACATAAGTGGTGTAAAGGAACTGAATAACAATGTGCAAGTTGTAACACCACTGTAATAATGTTTCAGGAAGGGTTTGCATTCGCTATTTATTTAAGATACCAAGGACATTGTAAACTACATTTCCTGTTTCAGTTATCTGATATTACCTGTTTTGTGTAGTTTACCTAAAGCTGTAAAGAGAAGAATAAATGCCTTGAAACATCTTCAGGTCAAGTGTGCCCATATAGAAGCCAAATTTTATGAGGAAGTTCATGAGTTGGAGCGGAAATATGCAGCCCTTTACCAGCCATATTTTGAAAAGGTATGAGTGCTTACAAGTTGAGCTATTTCTTTTTTGCTTGTTAATCAATCCCTTGCCTTTCAAACAATCTTTAACTGTCTTAGACCAACACTCTGGCACTTGGTAAATAAATTAGGATTGGTTTGTAACAAACACTTCAGGAAATACCACAAATTTCTATGTTAACTTTTTTTCATGGCTATCACGTTTTCCTTGATTACTAGGCTGGGTGTTGTAGATATTGCCATTTAAAAGATATTTATGAAATTGAGGGGTGTTAGTGCTTGATAATGTTGCGTTTTAACAAATGTTAAGATGAAAATAGTTTTGAAATGTATTAAAAGTAAATTTATAGCCTCGAACATGGTATTCTGAAATGAGCGTGAATATGTTCTCGAGACCCTAGTTGCATTAACTCGGGTGCTGCCAGACTTGCTGAGTTTCTCCAGCAGTTTCTATTTTTGGTTCAGAATTCCAGCATCCGTAGTTCTCTAACTTTTGAGGTTATACTTTGCTGTCCTTGGTTGTTATCATTCCATTCAGCAATCCTGCTCTTGTCCTAACTTCTCTAGACTTGCATATATAATATTGTGTTTAGCATTCTCCAAAGAGCAGGATGCTTCTAGCTAATTTCTTTATAAACGGCAATCCCCCATGACCAAAACTCTTCCCTTGCTAACCATCCTGCTCAACGTATGGTCAGGTCGCTAATCTTGCCACAATGAAGTGTGCCTTTTTTTTACCAAGTATGCCCTAATTTGTCTCTGTTTTCTGTTTTTATTGTTGTTAACCTTATTTACTCCTATCATCTCTCCTTTAAAATCTTCCCTGTTTCCCTCCCAACCAAGCTGCACAATATTTTCCTCATTCAAAGTGTGCGTTGATCGGCTTCGCATATTTTGTGATTTTAAACCTCCATTTCAACTCCCCTCCCTCCTCAGAATTCACTGCTTTCCTGTCCTCCCTGAAACTCCCTTTTTATGCCTGTGACTTACTGAAAAATGTAGGAGAGTATGCCAGAAGAGCATCAGGTATATGTTAAAGTGAGGTGTCGATCTGGTGAAGCTAAACACAGAATTAACTGCACGCCAAACAGTGCAAGTAGCCTGCAATCAAAAGAACTAAGCAAGCCCCTTGTGGGTCAGATCAAAACCTTTGGAGACCTGTTACATCTTACAAAAGTTGGTGGACAACTGACCAATGGAGAAGAGTGCACAAATATTCCCATCCCTGTGATGGTGGAGCCCAGTGTAATGGTGCAAAATATGAAGCTAACGTATTTGCAACCATCTTCAGTTCAGTGTTAAGTGCATAATCCATTTCATGTCCTCCTGAAGTCTACAGCATTACAGGTGATACTCTTTACCCAAGTAGATTCACTCCATCTACTACCAAGAAATGCTGAATACCTGAATGCTGCAAAGTCTATGGACCTTGACAACACTCTTAACAATATTACTGGAAATGCGTGCTCCAGAACTAGCCACACCCTACCCAAGCTATTTTAGTACAGCTACCTCTCTGGCATCTACCTGATAATGTGGATAATTACCTTGGTGTGATCTGACCTCAAAAACCAGGACATATCCAAAATGGCTGAATACCACCCATCCATCTACTCTTGATCATCAGCAAAATGAGAGAGGATGTAATTTTGGCATGTAGAGTGCTATCGAGGTGAATAAAATTACACTTGAATAACCTCTCTACCACTCGGTTCCTGGCTTCATTACAGACTTGATTGAAACGTGGTCAAAAAAGGCTTGACTGAAGAAACCCAGCAGAACTAATATTAATGGGAAGTGTATAAACCTGTCCATTGGTTGAAGTCATATTATAAAGATAGTTGGCTATGGTTGTTGTGGGTCATTCACGGCAGATTCACAGCATAGTTGGATGTTAATCAAGCTGATGTCCCAACTGTCGTCAGCCGCTTCAACAAGCGGCTTCTTTCTATCGTCAGGTCAGAAATGAGAATTTTTGATAATGGTTGCTATAGGTGCTGAACGTTCTGCAACCTTAAACTAGTGAAGCATATACATCAGGACCTGGATCAGGCTTGGGCTGGTAAATGACAAGTAACTGTCAGTTAACAGCCATCTTCAGCGAGAGAGACTGAAACCACTACCACCACCATCCTCTTTTCCCCGCTTGAGTTCAATAGCCTCACCATAGCTGAATCCTCCACTCTCTCAAAATCCTGGAGGTTACCATTGATCAGAAACTGAACTGGGCAGCCATATACATACTATGACTGAAAGAACAGGTTCAAGTCTGGGAACATCCCCCAAAGCCTATTCACCATCGACAGGGCACAAGTTAAGAGTTTAATAGAATCCTTTCTGTTTGCTTGGATGAAAGCAGCTGCAGCAACAGCAACACCCCAAAGCTTCACATCATCCAGGACAAAAAGCAATTTGCTGGTTGCCCCACCGCCCCAACCCAAGCATCTTTCATCATTTACCTCTCCACCTCAGACCAACACCATAATACTTGTGATACACTGTATCAACTCGCCAAGGCTCCTTAAGTAGCACCTTCCAAATCATCAGCCTTTACTACATAGGATGAGGAGAGCAAATGCACATTAATACTTCCACCTGCACATTTCTCAACCCTCAAGCCATCCTGACTTTAATTTTATCAGAATTTCTTCCAACCGTATTGTAAAAATATCTACACCAGGCAGCTCACCACTACCTTCTTGGGGGCAATGAAGGATGGACAGTAAATGCTGGCCCAGTCAATGAAGCAAACATGCCCTGAATGCATTAATAAAAGTATGTGAACTTCTACATACCAGCGCCACTCAAATGTCAAGAGTTATGATTCTTGGGAGAATGCACCAATGATCAAGCCTCAATTCACCAGTCGCTCCATTAGTATAAATTTTGTTCTTCCTTGTACCAAAATGTCAATTGATTTTCTGACAATTAAGAATAAAATAATCTTTCACCAGGCTTTAATGAACTCTCTCTGCTTCATTAGGAACAAAGCTGTTTTATTATTAATCAGCATTTGCCACTTGTTTTAACACCTGAGCTATAGTTTTAATTTCACACTATCTTTTTAATTCCATACACACATTCACAACACATAAAGAGTAGTCTGTGCAAAAATGTTGAGCCTTTTTAAAGGCAAAGGGAAAGAATAATCAACTGCTGTTGACCAAAGGTTTGAAAACAAAGAATTGAATCTGATAACTTCTCATGTTCACTGAATTCCCTATTGGCAAGGTCAAATTACTGACAGATGTCAATTGAAGGTATAGATGTTCAGGGAGTTGCTCATTTCAACACTCTCTGCAGGTAGACAATGCATCTTGTCAGTGTTGATCAAGATCTGAATAACAATGTAGAAAAAAAATTATTATTTTTCAAAGACATGTCAATGTTTTTTGACTCTTGAGGCTAGCAGGTAGAAGTGAGTATTTCCTGCGTGGTGACAGACCTGAGTTGAATAATACACGTGGAGTGACTAATGCACAACTTACTATTTGCCTAATGGTATAAAGGCAAAAGTTATTAATGCATAACTTTTAAGGTTAAATCCATGATGTAAGCAGTGCACAGATTGCAGGAGAAAGCTTGTTAAATAAACAAAAACCAAAAGAACTGCGGATGCTATAAATCAGGAACAAAAACAAGTTGCTGGAAAAGCTCAGCTGGTCCGGCAGCATCTATGAAGAAAAATTCAGAGTTAAAGTTTCAGATCCAGTGACCCTTCCTCAGAACTGTGGAAATAAATGACCCACTCTGTCTTGTGCTCAAAGAGTTGGCATTGGATATTACAGCGTTGTTAAGGTTGGATATAAATTTCACTTTTAATGTTTATTCTGCTGTTACAGTAAAATTGTAATGAATCGAATTCATAAGTCCTGGAACTCAGTTATGGCAAAATGTAAGCCACTCCCACTAGAATAATAGAATATCTGATTGAAGGATGCCCATGACAAGTCCAGAGTTGTGGACTGGAACTCTGGATTAGCCAAACTAGTGCACTGTTGTTGCATGTCTGTACCAGTTGGTTGATACAGAGTTTTACATGGAATATAAAATCCAGGCCATGCCAGCAATGGCTGCAAAATAGTCTCGCTCATATCTTTATCTTAAACAAGTATTCACTAAAAGAAGTTTTTAATGTGGGTGAAACCGAGCTGTTTTACCATCTTGCAAGGTGTGAACAAATTGAAAAGAATCCATATTTTTCTCACATTTACCGATTTGCTGTTTTAAATTTTTTTGGCATAACTCATGTCCTTAGCAAATTGGGTTACATAGGGAACTCTTGAAGCCCTGCTGAACATGAATTAATGGGCTGGAACTCTGCGATTTCCCTTATCGTGATTTTGCTGTGTGCAAGTATGTAATGGACACAAATATTAGTGTTCGATCTGGTTGTTTAAAAAGTACAATATTGTGCTTTAGATGCTCACAATCGTTTTGTAGTATATTGGAGGCTTATCGTTTCCTTTTACAGAGACGAGACATAACAACAGGGAATGTAGAACCTACAGATGCAGAATGCGAATGGCATAGTGAGGATGAGGAAGAGCTAGCAGTAAGTCTCACTTTATGGAAAGATTTTATATTCATTATTGAATTGCATTCTATTTGTCATGAGTCTGCCCAACATGAGTGGAATTCCTTCTAACTTTTTATCCAAAATACAGATGCAACGCTATGATATGTAGAAAATACATTGATGTGTACTCTGCTTCACCGTTGTACTTTAGACCATAATAGAAAGTGTCCTAACCAAATTAGGATTACAGTTTCTATTTCTCCCAAGTCAAACTGTGGCCACAACTGATCTTTATCTTTTACTATTTTTAAGGCTAAAATGAAGTGCAGTTCGGTGGGTTTGTTTTTAGGTATATGGCAGCTGGTACAGACACTACTAATTAGTTACTTTTTTTTTGATGTGGAGGTGCCAGTGTTGGACTGGGGTAGAAAAATCTCACTTCACCTGATGAAGGAGCAGTGCTCTGAAAGCTTGTGATTTCAAGTAAACCTTATGGACTATAACCTGGTGTCGTGTGACTTCTGACTTTTTTTTTTGGATGTCATAGCTATGGAACAATTTGTATCTGGATTTACATCCATGCCCCATCGCTGAAAGGCCAATGTCTAACATATTGCACCATCTAGTCCCCAGCAATTAGACTGTGAAAAGCTATTTGGGAAGAGTACATGCTCATGAAGCCTTGCCTAAAATGTTGGGAAAGCGAGTTGGTTCTGCAAATGCAGCTCTCTGGTTAATGTAAGAGTGTGTAGTCCAGTTTTTTTTTTTTTTTTTTAAAATATGTATAATGAAATGATAGAAAATTTCAGTTTTGAAATAGTGCCATTTAAGATTACATGTGTTTGAATAACTAGGAAGAAATGAAGAAGAAAGCAGCAATTGAGGAAAAGAAAGAAGAAGCTGAGCAAGAGGAGAATCCCAAAGGAATTCCTGATTTCTGGGTCACAATATTCAGAAATGTAGATATGTTGAGTGAACTCGTAGAGGTAAGCAAAGGACTCATTGACTTGTGCTGCAAAACATTTTTCTCATTTATATGCAGTTTTGCTCCGTTTTTCAATTTTCAAAATTTATACTTTTTAGGCAGCAATAGCATTTGGCTTTGGATTTCATTTTGAACTTTGCCTTTTAATATTATACGCAGAGTGGTATTTTTAAAGTCTCTCATGTTCAGTCATGTTTCAATAAAATATGTATCAAATATTGGTCATAAGTATATGAAACACATCTTCTGACCATTCAGTAATAAGCAGTGTACCACTATTTTCTACTTTCAGGCATTTTGCTATCGTGCCACATCATTATTTGGCAACTGAAATTACTTTTTCCATCCAGGGATGACGATTTTTGAAATATTTTCTTTTGCCTATCCTGTGCATAAACTTCAAATTTTCTACCATTTGCCATCCGCCAACTAAGGATCCTGTGTGTTCATTTGTTAAAGTTGCGCTATGACCAGTTGCTAAGTCTTGAATTTTTTCATTATTTTCATGAAGCATCTTCCTCTGACCTTGGCCAACATCAGAAAATTGTGCATAAGTGTGGGCAGTATGGACAGATGATGAGTCTGTGTATCTATTTTAACTTCCTATCCATTTCTATTGAGCCAGACTTAAGTATTCCTATGCTGAACATTAACAGTAAATTTATTATTCGCAGGCAAATAGACTGTTAAGTAAGATAAACTATTGAATCTGTACTTGAGTCTCCCAGGTGCCAAATTGGGTTGTTTAGCACACTGGAGATATTATATGGGGGATTCTTTGTTTACAATTGGAATAATTCTGATATTGTGTCACAAATGCCCTGACACTATGCAATATTTCCGCAACATTCTTTGCGGTGAGTCAATAGTATTCAAACGTATCTTGCTGTAAGTATATTATTCTACCCAACTTTATCATTATCCCCTTTGGGATTGATTTCAAACTCTATTTTCTACAGCTGCAGCAGACCATAGGATAACTAAATTAACCAAATTACAAACATTTGAATACAGGTACATGTGGAAATGATTTTAAACAGTCTGTTAACTCTACATCCTCTAATCTCTTGTCCAATGTGCAAATCTGCAACTTTTTTTAAACATGGTACTATTAATTCATAGGATATGCTGATTCCATCATATTGCCAACTTAAGTGCTGTGTCATTTTGCCAAAGTTAGTGCTCTGATCTGTTGTTTAAACGGTTTCCAATTTAAGCATTTATTCTGAGTCCATAACACCTGTGCTTTCTAGATTTAAGGGACCGTGGTATAACTAGTATTTTGACACCAGAATCTGTTCTTCTGAAGCACCGTGCTGTTTATACAGTCTTGTATTTTGTTTGCAACACAGAAACAGGCCATTTGCCCTAACAAATCCCTGTTAAGTTGTTATGCTTCCCAAATCAAGATTCAAAGAATCTCAAAAACATTTCCTTACATTCTTTGCTTTATCTAGCTAACCCTTAAATGTTTCATTGCTGATCACTTCATCTACTCTGTGGCAGTAAGTTACACGTTCTAAACACACCCTGAATAAAGATATGCTTATTTCCCCATTGGATTTATTAGTGCCGATCTTATTTCTACATTTTTTTGGTTCTAATTTCATTTGCAAGTAAAAGTAACATTTTTCTATCTGCCCTATCGAACTCTTTCATGATTTTCATGATGTTTACCAGTTCGCTACTTGGATTTTTCTCTACTTTAGAGGAAAGAGCACTAGTCTATCCAGTATTTTCTGGTGGATTTAGCCTCTCAGTATAATTCTAGTCATTCTTTTTCCATCTGCACCAATGTCTCTTTCTTTTATGCTTTTCCATTCTATTGCTTTAAAAATGAACTATGGTATTTTGTTTGCTATTTTTGATCTTGCTAATCTTTTTCTTTTTACTTTTACTTTTTTAAGTGCTTTGTATAACTACACCCCCAGGTATCTTGTTCTTCACTCCATTTAGACACCAAGGATTAGATTTTAACTTAGTCAAAAACTCATTCACTTAATTAAAATGGTCCTCAGGAGTAATATAAGCTGCTTATTTTTGTCAAACTGTGCTACCTCTCAAATAATTACATTTAAAGTTTATTTGCCAATTATGCACCCTTTCAGCAAGTCCAATAATATAGTCCTGCATTTTGATGCAGTCCTTTCTGGCAACTAAGTTGTCAATTTCGTGCTAACTGGAAATATTGAAAATTGCGCCTGTTTGATTATGAACCATTTACATACCAAAATGATCCCAGCATTGCGAACTTCAACACCATTTTTGCATTATCCTGTAAACATTTTGTATTTTGAGCGAACAAAGGCAGAGTTGGTTGTTTATCAAGGATTTAGAGACACCTAGCATCAAAAGGAAATATCAAACATCAGAGTATTGATATGCATTGTCATTTCCATGCTTCTTCAGGGCTGGATATTTAACTTGCCTGGTTATATTTTAAATGCCTTCATTCTACAGGAACATGATGAGCCTATCTTGAAGCACTTGCAGGATGTCAGAGTGAAGTTCTCCGAACCCAATGAGCCTATGGTGAGTATTTGTGTAAACGCTGGGTTGGAAATCCAAGAAATAAAGGATTTAGAATCTTGAAACTAATTCTCAAAATCAAAAAAATGATGCATCGGGAAGTCTGAAGTATGGAAAGGTAGTGCAGATCAATCAGGATATGAAATGCAAGTTAAATTGGCGGAGGCAGGGAATCCTGAGATTTTCCCTGTATGCGGAGGAAATGTTACCCTTGTACTGCCTATCCTTTCAGCAGATTCCCTGTTCAACAATCAGCCTGATTGTTTGTCACTCTGGCTCTCGGCCTGCGGCGGACTATGGAAGCCTGGACCCAAGCGGGCTATAATACGTGGGTGAATCCGATCCCTAACCGCAGTGAATATCCGTAATTGGGGCGGGTAGGAGGAGAGACTAAGGCTGGAGTAGTAAAAGCACTTGGGCTTCATCTGACCAGTAAGAGGCATAGTGCAGTAAAGGACTTTGCTCATTTGCCGTCCCTTCAGCTACAGGCTTTCTGCAGACTAGGAAATCTGGCCAATGTTAAACCTACAAAGCAGATTAAATCAGGACCTGCAGCCGTATTGTTAGCCCACACTTGAGTAGGTTGGCTGAGCAGCCTTTTCTGTCCTGTTAAATCCAAAAGTAGTGTTGGGTTACATATCAAAAATCTGACCTCAACCCACCTTTCTTAGATTCACTGTCTTAATTCAGAAGGGCTTGCTGTAATCACTGGTGTGCATCAATCCATGGCAGTATTAGTGGGCATAATCACAGTGGAGACTAAGTCTTGCCTTTGCATTAAGGATACCATGCTACTACCACTATGGCAGTAGTACTATGCTAACTGGGATAGTTTTCAAACAGATCTGGCAACTCAACTGGGCATTCAAGAGAACAGCAGCAGAATTGCATTCAACTGCAATTTGTAACCTCAGCCTGGTGTATTCACCATTCTACTGTTGCCACCAAAACCGGATGAAGCCTGCTTCAATGAAGATGCAACACAATTCACAACTTCTCTAATTGATGCAGTCCATATCCAAACACAGTACGACCTTGGGCTGACAATTGTTAAGTAATATCTGTGCTCCACAATCGCCAGGCAGTGATTGTCTCCAGCAAAAGAATGTAACCATCTTCCCGTGACATTGCTGAGTCTGCCACTGTCAAGATATCATTCACTAGTAAGCGAACTGGACCAGCCATAAAAATTTATTTACACGTGGAAGTCCGAGGTTAGGAATTGTTGTCAACTCATCAGGCACAAGTCAACCCTGTCTAACACCTCCAGTATTCACTCCCTCCAGCACTGAGACACAGTAACAGTAGTGTGTACCATCCACAAGATGCACGGCTATACATCACTTTCCAAGGCTGTGATCTCTGCCACCTAGAAGGACAAGGGCAGCAAATATATTGGTACAACAAACTACAAGTACCCCTCCAAATCAGACATCCAGACTTGGAACTGTAGTTCTGTTCCTTTGCACTCAACCGGGTTAAAGTTCTGGGACTGTATCCCTAATAGCACTATTGGCATACTCAAAACATATGGACTGTCGCAGTTCATGAAGGCAAGTCCCCATCACCTTTTCAGGAGGAATTAGTGATGGTTACTGCTGTTCTGACCAGCAAAGCCCACGTTCCATGAAAAAACAAATGTGCTAAATGGATCTGCAAATAACACATAGTCTTTAGTTCGATGTAGAGAGTTAGTTGTTGTAGTTGGAAGTGATGGACAGATGTGGTGAAGTGCTTCAAAGTCTGTGAAACTTAACTTGTTGACAGTTGGATTGTTTGTCTGTTTTGTACTTAAATTGGATTCCATCTCGATGTTACATAAACTCCATTCAAGTGAAAACCAGTTTGGTTTGTGTAATCTGACCTTCTGCAGAGCTAAAAACACGATCTTAGAAAATGTGCGCTTGTTGGCTCAGAAAAATTGAAATGGAGAAGACTGAGGACATCGGTTGGGCTATTAAAAGGGGAGCAAACTTGGGCCTTCCCTTCATGCGCCTTGCTATTATTTCCCCTCTCTGTCCCCACTTTTGTTCTGCCTCCACCCATTCCATTTGCTTTCCCCTTCTGTCCCATTTTCAATCTTCACTTTCTCCATTTTTCATGTTGCTCTCTCCATTTATTGTTTATTTTCTAGTCTCAAACTCTCCTGCTCTGTTATCATCTGCACCTCCTTGCAATTCCCCCCACTATTTGCTTTATCAGTATATGAACGCTTATTTTCCTTCACTTTAGCAAGCTGTCTGTTCAAGTGACACCCCATCAGCAACTTACTGTGCCCTTATATTCCATCTGCCCTTTCACGTGATCTCTCCTTCCTTCCATTTTTGAGCAGTCTTGTTCTGGCTCTTTAATTCCACATGTCTTTGCCATCTTGGCTTCCTGTTCATTTGCTTAGTTTCTTTGTCTTACCCTACATATATCTGCTACCATTAATACACTCTGCAGGTCCACTCTGCCTTTTTTTTATTCTTCCTCTTCATTTTAGGATTTTGCAGAGAATAAGTACAAAGGCAAGTGTTTTTGCATCTGAACTCTGGGTGGTGCTATAGTACAATTTGTGGAAGATTCAGTCAATGCCTCCTATTAAGTTTTGTTACTTACTCATTGCAAGGAACTAACCCATGTGAAGATGGTCTTCTGGCCCTCGAGATTGGCTAGTATACTTTTTAATTCTTACCAATCTAAGAATTTCATACCAAATTTCCTTGAGGTTACTTCTATCGATTAACCTTTATTTAATGTATTAATTATTACCACGGTTTTCAAATTTGGATTCCTGGACTCGAATCCCAAGAATAGATCCCAGAGGTGGTGGAAGGTAGAATTTTGTACTTGCTACATTAATGTTATTTTTGTTGTTATGGTTAACCAAGGTAAAGTCTCCTTGAGTATGAGTTGCTGTCTGAAAATGTGCCTGAAGTACATAATAGATCAGTCAAATCTAAAGTCTGTGTAGTCCTGCTTCGTCTAATCATGAACATGGTGGACAATTAACAATTAAACCAGAAGATGAGACAAATATTTCCATCCTCAATGGGGAAGCCCAGAACATCAGTACAACAGACAAAGCTGAAGCATTCGCAACTTTCAGCTGTAAGTGTGGAGTAGATAACTCTTGGCCTCTTCCTGAAATCCTCAGCAGCACAGATGCCAGTTTCCAGCTAATTTGACTTATTCAATATGATATCGAGGAGGAGCTGAAGGCACAGGATACTGCAAAGGCTGTGGACCTCGACACATTCTGGGAAGAGTACTGAAGCCTTGTGCTTTATAATTTTCTGTGCCATTAAAAAAAAAGTGTGGTTCCAATACATCTGCAATTCTCACATCCACACATCAATCTGAAAAAATTGCGGGACAGTCCAAACCCAGCTACATAGCTAGCCTATCTGACAATATTTGATCATCATTTAAGTGGTGAAAAGAGTTGATGGTGTTATCAAGAGGCACTTCCTCCAAAATAACCTGCTTACTGGCATATGGTTTGGGTTCCACCAATCCTGTTCACTTCCTGACCTTTATGGTCTCTGTCCAAAAATAGTCAAAAGAGCCCAGGCCCGAGATGAAAGTAACTACCTATGACATCAAGACAGTCTTTGGCGTATGGCATTAAGGAGCCCTGGTAAAACTGAAGTCAATGAGAATTGGAGAGAAAACTCTAATTGGAACGATACCTGGTACTAATGAGCATGCTTGTGGCGGTTGGAGGCCAGTCATCTCAGCAGGCATTCCTCACTGCACTGACTTAGTCCCAACCATCATCAGCTGCTTCATCAGTGACCTTCCCTCCATTGTCGTGTCAGGAGAGAGGATTTCACTCATGATTGGTGCCAAGCATTGCATATTCATAACTCCTACTGAAGCAGTCTGTGTCCATGTACAGCAAAGTAGGAAAAGATGATCATGCTGAATTTTGCAGTGACATTGGTGCCAGTCTGCTGAGTTGGTCTCATCTCGGAGTAAAAGTAGTCTCTTTAAGCCCTCCTCTTTCAGGATTTGAACTTCATTCGTGCTTTGTGGTGATAAAAGTAATGCATGTTTTGAAGTGTTGAGCATTAGAACTTCTGTAGCACTGTTGTAAAAGAGAAAGAAGTTCTGTTGGCATTGATCCATGTATCCTCTTTAGTTTGACTTTAAAAAAAAGTGTATTTGTTCATTTAGCTTCCTGCAAACATAGCTTGAAGGGTCTGGCTCTAGTATACACTGGCATTGCAAATCATGAGTGGCATACTCTCTGTCTACACTTGAAATAGGGCATCTGTACCATTGGTGTCATTGTTGTGCACCCACACTGCAAAAGAAGCAGTGTACCCATTGTTTGTTCCTTTCCCATGTCTTCGTGGCCTTACCTCCTCACCACACCTCTTATGATTATTTCTAATTGGTTGCTGTTTCTGCACTATAAACTTTTTTTATATCTTAATGTAAGACAATCGGTACAGCAGGGATTAATTTTAACATTCTCGGCCCTGTTTTGAAATCCTTCTGTGACCTTGTTCCTCGATCTCTAACTTCCATTAGCTTCTCAACCCTCCAGAGCCTGTGCTGACCTATCTCTGGTCTCTTAAGCATCCCTGATTTCAATCACCCTACCATTCCTACACACTTTTTCTTCACGTCTGTGTTTTTAAAGCTAACCTTTTAACCAAGGTTTTGGTCACTGAGTTTCCTAGTTCCTTTGAAGTGCCTTATGTTAAAGATGTTTTATAAACATCGAGCTTTTGTGGTGCACTTCCACCAACACTGACCGCTATCTCCACGTATAAACATTTTCAGCAGGGATCGCTAGTTAGTAGTTTTCCTTCCGAAGTGCAGTGAATTAACTGAAATATTAATACAAACGTATGAATGGGGAAAAATAATTTTGGACTCCTAGTTCTCATGATTAGAATAGCTTAACATATGTAGTGAATTATTTTGAGATAATGATGCAAAGGAACAGACTTGATCTGTTGGAATAGATGCTGAATGAAAGATACTAAGTTCTTACAGTTTCAAATTGGGTGCATGGAAAGGGAGAAGTATGTATACTTTACAGATCCTTGAGGTGATGCAATAAAAAACATCCCCAAAAGACAACAGCAACATCTCGATGTCCTATTGCACTGTCAGGTCTGGATCAGTGTCAACGCAAGCTTGAGATATCAAGTCTACATTAAAGTGCAGAAGTACAAAGGCTGGTGTCACTCATGCTATCTCCCTGTTATGAGTGCAGCTCTTTAGCATCCTATTGTTCAAGTAAATTAAAATGGAGAAAAGCACTAAACAGGAAGTGTGAACTATGTACGTTTTGGTTTGAAAATTAGAAAGCCCTTTCTATACCCACAATTTGTCTGTGGATGAAAATGAAGAATCAATTTCAGTTCTAAGCCAAATGTGTGTTCTTTTATTTCATGGGTAATTTACTTTGGTGAAGGGAGGCATGTATCATCTCACCATATGACCATCGCGTTCTTTCCTTCAATGTAAAAACAGCCCATGTTCAAATTTTCTACCGTTGGGAGTAGATGAAATGCATGGTGGAAAATTTGCTATTTAAGATTATTCTCATTTTTAATGTTTTCTCCAACAGAGTTTTACATTAGAGTTTCACTTTGAGCCAAATGATTACTTCACAAATTCTGTGTTAACCAAGACGTACAAGATGAAGTCTGAACCTGACGAGACTGACCCTTTCTCCTTTGAGGGCCCAGAAATAGTTGATTTTGTAGGGTAAGTGAAGGGTCATTTAAAAACCTGATGTGTTCTTATTTGTGATAACGAGGTGTAGAGCTGGATCAACACAGGCAGAGCAGGAAAGCTGATGTTTCGGGTTGAGACCCTCCTTCCGAAATTCTTCCTGCTCCTCTGATGCTGCTTGGCCTGCTGTGTTCATCCAGCTCTACACCTTGTTATCTCAGATTCTCCAGCATCGGCAGTTCCTACTACCTGTGTTCTTATTTGTCACTGACTTTTGGAATTGGCCAGCCAGTTACGGCTTTGATGTGAAAGCACAGAAGTGGAATTATAGAAACTAGATCTAATGCGGAGCCAGCAATGCTTTCAGGGATATGCTAAATGACATCTTCCTGTTCTGAAGTGTCTCTCTGAATAGAGTGCTCCTTTCCAAATAATGTAAACTGGAGTTTGTCTTCTGCACTGTTCGTAACCTGTTACTTGCCTTTTATCTCGCATCAGGTTCCATTCCAGTGCTACATTAATCCCAGCAATATTATCAGTTAACTTTTCATTGTGCTGTTGACTCTTTCAAAGTTGGGAACATACTTACTGAAACTTTGCTTTCTGCATGTTTAACGCACCTAAGAGCCTAGGAGGTTCAAGTATTTGCTTTGATCGAATTTGTCTGTTTTTTTAAACAAGCAGATGCATTTCAATGAAAACAATTCTTTCTGACAAACATTGAGACATTAAGACCAAAAAAGTGTTGCATTCCAATGTCTGTTCAGGAAGGCAAGGCGTAATGCCAAGTCATTTAATTGATCCAGTTCAGAGTGAATCTGTGACAGTTCACGAGGAACAAAACTGGGAGACTTTTATGTTTTGTACCTTTTGGAATAGACGCACAGAAAATAGAAACAGGTATAGGCCACTCGGCTCTGTGAACTTGCTCTGCCATTCAGTTTGATAATGGCTGATCATCCAATTTGGTATCCTGTTCCCACTTTTCCCATACCCCATTTCTCTTTAGCCCCAAGAAACATGAAGTCTGGTTACGTTACATATTTGGTTGTCAGTGGGGTTATAATAGTTACACTCCAGTCGTAGGAACTGTTCCAGAGTGTAAAGAATCTTGAAAGGTGCACCACCCACCCTGCCACCTCCAGTTGCCTCTACACTGATTTCCTTCAGTTCCTCTTCCTCATTTAAATACGTAAACAGCTGTTCTATTTGCCAAAGCATGCCTGAGATGATCTTAAATAGCAGAGTTGGTACAGAGGTTCATTTCTAACTGAGGGTAAGCTATATTTTATAATCTGCTTGACATCAATCATCTGTACCTGATATTTAGAACCCAAGACTGAATTATCTTTGTAATGTGCCACAGTGTAAAGGTTACACGTGGAGCTCATATAACCTAATGGATAAGAAGTCTAATTCAGTAGCAGTGCCTTTACCTCTGGGCTAGAAGGCCTGGCTTCAAGTCCCACCTGCTCCAAAGGTATTTCATAACATGCGTGAACAGGATCAATTAACTTGATGAAATCGCTCTTGATTTATTTCTTCACATTATATCATGGTAATCATGTCAACATAAAGATATTCTAGCTTCTCTCTCCTCAAAAAGAATTGAGCATGTTTTCATCTTATGAACTGCTTTCATGTGTTCAGAGTGATGGCTAAATTCCAATTTGTGCCTTGTCCCAGTACTGCTCAGATGCTTAATGGCACAGCTGTCCATAGGTTTTAACAGCCAAGAAATGCATACTTCAGCAAAATTTAATGCTTCATTGGTTTTTCTTAATTCAAGAGATTGTACACTGTACACTGTGGGGAAGCAAATGAATTTGGCTTTGGGAACAGGTAATGATGGAATGTACACATTGTAGAGCTATTAATTACCAAAGGAGTTTGCTAATTGGAAAACAAAATGCAGTAAGTTAAAATTTTATAAATATTTGTTTTGTCGGTAAATAATTTTGCAGCATCTTAGAACAAGACTAATTTCCCTTCCTAGGTGTACTATTGACTGGAAGAAAGGAAAGAATATAACTGTAAAAACTATTAAAAAGAAACAGAAACACAAGGGTCGAGGGACTGTCCGAACCATCACCAAACAAGTACCAAATGATTCCTTCTTCAACTTTTTTAATCCATTAAAAGGTAAGGAGAGATTTTAAAACATCCAAAACGCAAAATATCTATAACCAAAGTGAAGAAAAATTCTCCGTGGAGTTGTTTCTTTTTGGCGTTAGATAATTCAGACATAGTCTGTGTACATGCAGATCCAAAAGTTCAGAAAAGGGTTTTTCCTCCAGTGTATCTCTCATGCTTCTGGCAAGCTAAGATTTCCGTATGCTTCTCAACAAAAAAACCTGAATTTGTATGCTTGATAATTTTGTAGGTTAGCATTGTCCAAACCTATTACCTGAAAACATGTAACTGGATAATATGCAATATGCACATTATAATTCTACTGACATCTCAAAATGTTGAAAATTTCCTCACTTCTGGATCACAGATAAAAATCTGTCAATTTTTACACTCCACATGCAAGAGTGGAAGGGTCAAACTGTTAACACAGCAATTAGATTTCCAGTACACTTGAATCATTTTCAAAAGACTGAGATTTTTTGGAGTACTTCACAGCAAATTTTTTGCAACAATTGTGTCTGGAAAAAAAAAACTATAGAATAATCCTGAAGTCTGTTTTGGAGAATTAGAAACTGAAGCATATGAAAGCATCTGTTAAATTTGGCAACACCTGCCAGCTTTAAATACATGAGAACAAACCTTTAAAGCAGCTAGAGTGTCATCTCTTTGATTATGGTGTGAATCCTAAATCACACTTTACTAAGTGTCTGAATTGTTCAACACACACTCCAACTTCGTCCAACACTTCACTCAGGATAGCTAGAACATTTTGTTGAAGCAGTACTAATTCCCAAGAATATCAATTTAAGGGGCAAACCAACATTTATACTGAGGGGGCGAACTCTGGTCAGCAAACACAACAGTTTAAGGATAAAGCTGCTGTACCAGTCTTAACTGTTTTGAAATAAACAGGAGTCGCAGATAGACAGGATAGTGAAGAAGTGTTTGGTATGTTTCCTTTATTGGTTAGTGCATTGAGTGTAGGGTTGGGAAGTCATGTTGCGACTGTACAGGACATTGGTTAGGCAACTTTTGGAATACTGCATTCAATTCTGGTCTCCCTAGGAAGCATGTTGTTAAACTTGAAAGGGTTCAGAAGAGATTTACAAGGATGTTGCCAGGGCTGGAGAGTTAGAGCTATGGGTAGAGGCTGAATAGGCTGGGGCTATTTTCCCTGAAGCTTCAGAGGTTGAGGGATGACCCTTTATAGGGGATTATCAAATCATGAGGGGCATGGATAGGTCTTTTCCTGAGAACTAGAGGGCATAGGTTTAAGGTGAGGGGGTGGGGGGAGATTTAAAGGGACCTAAGGGACACCTTTTTCCTAACAGGGTGGTTTATGTACGGAATGAGCTGCCAGACGAAGTGCTGGAGGCTGATGCAATTACAACATTTAAAAGGCATCCGGATGGGTATATGAATAGGATGGATTTAGAGGGATATGTGCCAAATCCTGGCAAATGGGGCTAGATTAATTTAAGATATCTGGTCGGCTTGGTCGAGTCAGACCAAAGGGTCTGTTTCCGTGCTGTACAGCTCTAAGACCGTAACTAAATAAGGCAAAGTACAGGAGGCAGTAATATATTACGTGGAGATGAGGCAAAGGAGAAACTGCACGTCAAATCCGTCACAAAATTTGTCATTGATAACCATCAAAAGTGTAGGCTTGCTGTTCGATACAGAAAATAAATAATGCAGTGAATGGAGTACTGTGTACAGAATAAGTTGGCAGTGACATGCTTAATATGCTTGGGGATGGGAGGCTGTAATTGGATGCTAGTGGTAGAGAATAGAAGAATCGAGGATTGGCTTTGAAGCATTTTATTTGGACAAGGTAAGGCCAGGAGTGGATATTAGAAGACAACTATTAGTTATGAAAAATT